>NC_134397.1:208622502-208943089 GCF_050003625.1 Haematobia irritans | reverse complement strand
CATTGCACAGTCGTTCTATGCATATTTTTTTAGTCTATTTCGATCCGTACACGCAAAAAAATAATTCTTTCCTCCCAAACGAAATCTTAGACAAACAAAGTTCGTTTCTCATTTGCTTTTCGCTGTAAGGAAGTGTATTTGGAAGAAAAGTATATACTTTTTGTGATAAACGTTTATTCTTTTCCAGGATGTAAAAACAATTTCATAAAGACTAGCTCAAAAAAAAAACATTATTTTCTTGCTAATTGCATTGTCCCTCACATCTTTCTCACATCCACGAGGATTTTTAGTTCTTAACACCTTTTCCTGTAATACCAACAATGCAGAAGAAATTATACGATTTTATAAATTAATTATATTTTCTTAGTTCGGCTTGAGGTCATGTGAATAAAAACAGATGTTGTTGTTTTTTGAGTTGTATTTTTATATTTAAAATTTTCCAATATTTCGAGACATCTCCGATGCTCGTCTTCAGGGAAATTACTTTAAACAAAAAGAAAAAAACATTTAACACATTAACAAAAAAATATATCATTACATGAAAAACACAGATAATTACATTTAAATTTAAAGAACAGTGAACTTCTTTACAAGGGAGTATATTTACAACTAAAAGCTAATCTGTCTTTCTATATTTTTGTACAATATTTCTATAAATATGTGCACAATGGTCCGTATCAGTCTTAAAATTCATTCGTCTTTCTGCAGGTACATTTATAATATGTAGCATCTCCAGAGTAAATCTCCTTTTATAATTGGTTTCTTGCGTCAAAATATCTACGTCCTTAAAGTTTGGTTTGTGTCCTGTTAAAGTGCAATGTGCTGCAAGTGCCGTCTTTTGCTCCAAGGGCTTATCAGTGGCTTTCTGATCAGATTTATGCCCTGAGAGTCTAGTTTTTAATTTGGTTTTCGTTGTACCAATATATACTTTTTGGCAAGTATCAGAGTCATTTCCATTGCATTTGATCTTATATACTACGTTTGACTTGTCTTCTTTCTTAATTTTGGATTTTGTCTTGCTGAAGAATTGATTTACTGTATTATGAGTCCTTTGTGCAATTTGAAATTTGTCCTTATTTAGCATGTTAGATGATTTGAATCTTTCCGAGAATTGGGGGACATATGTCAAGGGTTTATAAATTTTGGGTTCAATTTCGTCATGTTTGATATGTTGTTGTTCTTTTACATGTTGTATTAGGTCGTCAATCGTCTTATTCGGGAAATCATTTAATCGCAATATGGTCCTTATCTTATCTTCGTTGTCCTTATGAAATATTTTGTCGCTGATATCGTGTACTCTTCTTATAAAATTTGTAGCCGTATTCATTATAACTCGTCTAGGATGTTTGGAGTTGAAATTTATCAATCGTCCTGTGGCTGTTGGCTTTTGATACCAGTTAATTTTTATTCCATTTCTGTGCCTTAGAATTATGGTATCTAAGTATGGTAACTTGTTGTCCTCTTCTGTTTCCATCGTAAATTGAATTTGTCTATCGAAGGCGTTTAAAGCTGATAAAGTGGCCTGAACGTCATTTTTATTCAAAATACAGAACAGATCATCTACATATTTTGTCATTATTTTTGGTTTAATAGTCAATTTTTCCAATACTGAGTCCAAGAGTACTTCCATTACAATATCGGCGATAATAGGTGAAGCTGGTGATCCCATTGGCATTCCTTTACGTTGCTCATACACCTTGTCATCATATACAAAATATCTTGAGTCCTTTATACAAAAAGTTAACATTTCTATAAAAATATCCATCGGTATCTTCGTATAGTCCTTTATTTCGTCCCATTTTTCTTTTATAATCTTAATCGCCAAATTTACTGGAATGCTTGGAAAAAGAGATACTACGTCAAACGAGATCATTGTTTCATTGTCCTCAATCTTAATATTACTGGTTTTATTCTTAAATTCAATTGCGTCCTTTACATTATATTTAGAATCTTTCGTCAAATTTTTCAAAATATTTACAATATATTTTGATAGTTCATAAGAGGGGGAATTTATTGAAGAACATATCGGTCTTACAGGGACTCCTTCCTTATGTATCTTCGGAAGTCCATAAATTCGAGGGGCGTTAGCAGTTTTACATATCAATTTTAATTTTTCGTTGGTGTCAATGATGTTCATTCTGAATAATTTTTCCACCAGTTTGTTATTTTTGGTTTGTAGTGTTGATGTCGGATCTCTTTTTAAGCGTCTATATGTACAAATATCTCTTAAAATATTTTTCATCTTTATTTCATAATCGTCTTTATACATCGCTACGGTTTTTCCCCCTTTATCAGCAGTTAGAATAAGTAAATCTTTGTTTTCCTTTAGATATTTCCGTGTCTCCCCCACTGTGTCAAGTATAAATTTCTCTTTCTTATTTGGTTTAGTCTTTTGTATGTGGTCATCTATAAGAGAAGCTAAACGTACTCTCGCGTTCTCTTGTTCTTCTTTATTGTCTAATGTTTGTATGCACTCATCGCCTTCAGCTATAACATTGAACAACGGAAAGGAAGTTGTTGTTGTCGGAAGAGAAAACTTGGGTCCTAGAGAAAGCAGCCATTTAACATTAGTTGGTATGGTTTTATTTGTGAGGTTCTCAAACCAACTTGTTTTGTTGTTCATGCCAAGCTCTACTTGTTTTTATAAATTTTTAAAATTTTTTTACCTTTCGCCTGGACGGAGAATCGAACCACGGACCATGCATATTGTAAGCCAACACACTAACCACTGAGCTATGTACCTATTATGGTCATCAATAGATAAATATCCATATAAGTTATATTTATATAGCATAGCTTGCGGCGCCCACGAACCGAATAAACAAAGTTTATTTAACAGAAACAAACATTTAGTTTGGCACCGTGGAGCAGTGGTAGCTACGTCCGACTCTCATGCCAAGGGTCGTGGGTTCGATCCCTGCTTCGGCCAAAGTTTTTTTTTTTTTTGCTTTTGTTTTTTTACATATATTCCAGATATATTCGGAAGATTCCGAAAAAATGTTCAACATTACATTGTAGTATATTAAATTTTGAACTGTAAAATGTGTCTTATTAAAGACCTAAAGTCAGAAAAGAACAGTGTTTGATATAAACGAAATGGACTGTGTTGTTATTTCAAAAATAACTTTTTTTATTGAAAAAATAAAAATTTGGTAACAAACGAATTTTTTTGGTGATAAAAGTTTAAAATTTTCGAAGCAATTCAAAAAACTCTAACAAAAGAAAAACGTTTTCGGCACACGTTTTCCAAACGTTTTTTTTCTTTGCGTGTATTAATATTTGATTTGAAATATGAATCATAAAATGATGAATAGTAAATTATGAAGACTATTTTTGTTTTGTTATCTTACATCAGTAAGTGCACAATAAAAATGACTCTGACTTACGGATACAAGAGTTGGTTATCGATTAGTGGACTCTTGATGTCTATTAATCGACATTTGCTGCTTCTCAAACTTGATCCAAAGACTACTTTAAAAGCCTTTTAGTGTTGTAAGAATGAAAAAGCTACATTTTCCGTAGTTATATGTCTGTCCATTTGTTTTTTGGTTCAGATTTCTATTCTTATCTGGTTTTTAGATTGGATTTTAAAAATATCTATATTGCAACTGCACACAAAAACATCTGATTCAATCACGAAATTAATTTATCCAATTTGTTTTTTAATTGAAATGTCTTCAATCACAGAAATGATAGTATCAATTAAAAAATTAATTAACAGCCAATTAAAAAATTAATTGATCCACATAAAAAAAATAATTGATACTATTAATTTGTGTGATTGATTTTTGTTTCAATTAAAAAAAAATTGTTGAATCAATTAAATTTTTAATTGAATATTTTTTAAAATTCAATGAAGATTTTAATTGGAAAAATTTTTGTGAAATTTTTTTCTGTGTGTCGAAAATCAATACCCAAAATGTTCATACCCTCCTGAGTCGTTTTAGAAATGAATATAATTCTGTCCATATATATAATTTTTTTAATTTAGCATTAGCTAAAAATCTCTTGATTTCGTAGGTTCTGTCTATCTCAACTACTTCTCGTTCTTTTAGATAAACGAAGCTGGCCATATATATATATATATATATATATATATATATATATATATATATATATATATATATATATATATATATATATATATATATATATATATATATATATATATATATATATATATATATATATATATATATATATATATATATATATATATATATATATATATATATATATATATATATATATATTTTTTTTTTTTTTTTAAATTAGGCACTAACTAAAAATCTTTTGATTTAGTAGGGTTACAGTAGGTCCTATCTCAACACTTTCTATTTAGTTTTAAAAAAATCTTAATGGGTGAATTTTTGGGTGTTTTCGGTAGTTTAATCAAGCAACTGAATAATAGAGCCTTGTTGGGTAAATTGCCATATAAAAATATTCAGTATAAAGTATTTAACAGCTATATTTTGACAAAAAGGCTATACAAGTGTCTAAATATACGTAAATAATTGAACATTGAAATAAAGTGTAATAATTAATTTTTATACTATTCAGATATAAGTACAAAGGCAATATAATCAGTCCATGAGCTTTCAAAACAAAGTAATTAATCAAATTCAAGCAATCAAAATAAACAATTAAGCGTAGGGTAAAACAAAGGAGACAAAAGCTATGTACAGATAAATACAATCCATAAATTTAAATTCTTAAAAAAAAAAAATTGTCAAAAATGTTCTATGAATTATATTAGAAAACGATAAGAATTCAAATGTTTTTCAAAGGTCAGATGATTGAATGCATTTGTCGATGATATTTTCAAAAAAAATTTAATTTTTTTAATATTTTTTTTAACGTTAATTTTAATTTGTAACATAAGAGCATTATGGTATGCTTCAAAGCTTTCAACACATAAAAAATATATAATATAAAATGCTGCAATTTAAGAAAAGCTCTAAAAGAACTTTTTTCCCAAACAAATTCAAAAATGATCTTTTATTGTTGTTTTATTATTTGTTTTTATTTTCTTAAAATTTTTTGTATTATTTTTGTTTATAAGTAGTTATAGAAAAGTGACAACAAGCAATGAGTATAAACTAGTTAAAATATATTTTTTGTAATGTATACACATATTTTTGCTAAAATAAAAATAAAAACATATAATTTGGTTTTAAGACTGTGAAAATGTTATAACGCCTTCACAAAACATTTAAGCTCTACGGCACAATGCATGTATATTTTGTTCCAAGAAAAAAATCTTCATTTGTTAAACGGCAAAGAACCAAACATTATTATATTATTAAGTTTAGTATAGACACATATATAAATATTTGAATGTTATAAGAAAGATTTTAAACGATTATTATAATAAATTGTAATATCAAATAATTATAAATTTAATTTTAACATAAGAAAAAATGTTTATTTTTCTCATCCATGGCAAACGAACAAACCAACGATCTAAATGAAAAACAAAATCGTATTAATTGAATAATATCAATTAAATTTTTTTTGTATTATAGCAATAGGCAAGCTATTCTAAAATTGTAATAAATAATTACATTACATTAAAAATTATATATGGTATCATTAAAAGGATAACCAACAAAAAAACAAAAACAAACATACAAAAAAATCTACTTTTTAATATTAATTCATTATTATACTCATATTTTATCATTGATTTTTTAAAATAAATCATACACAAATAATGTTTAAAACCCCTCCAATCATGCTGTGTTTTATTTATGATTTTTGAATCAGACAATCAAGAATATTGAAAACATAGGTGAAACTATAACCTTATGAAGGTTATCTCCATGATATGTACACTCACAAAAGAAAAATTACTTAGATCCAAAGATTTTTACCTTCCCTTAAGGATTTTGGCATTGATTCCGAGCCAAAAATGTGGCTTCTATAAAATAAAGTTGGTAAATTCGATCTTCCAAAACGTCGTAAATCTACAATTTAATATTTTCAATTTTTCAAACGTCTATTATTAGAAAGGTTAAGTTAGGTCATCGCTAAGCTAATAGGGGCTCCCTGAAAAAAATGTCCAAAATGAAGAATGCCCCAAAAAAATAAAACATTGAAAAATCATACAAAATAGGGGGAGTTTTCATTATGAACTATAAAACAACAATTTTGGGGGCTATAACAGGTTGGCTGATAAGTCCCCGGTCTGACACATAGATGGCGTCGCTAGTGTTAAATGCATATTATTTTTATATAGTACCAACCTTCAAATGATTCGTGTCAAAATTAGTTTGTGAGATAGAGCGTCTTTTGTAAAGCAACTTTTGTTATTGTGAAAAAAAAAAAATGAAAAAAAAGAATTTCGTGTTTTGATAAAATACTGTTTTCTGAAGGGAAAAAATACGGTGGAAGCAAAAACTTGGCTTGATAATGAGTTCCCAGGGAAATCAACAATAATTGATTGGTATGCAAAAATCCAACCGTGGTGAAGCACGGAGGACGGTGAACGCAGTGGACGCCCGAAAGAGGTGGTTACCGACGAAAACATCAAAAAAATCCACAAAATGATTTTGAATGACCGTAAAATCGAGATAGCAGAGGCCTTAAAGATATAAAATGAACGTATTTGTCTGTGCAAAATGGGTGCCGCGCGATCTCACATTTGACCAAAAACAACAACGTGTTGATGATTCTGAGCGGTGTTTGCAGCTGTTAACTCGTAATACACCCGAGTTTTTCCGCCGATAGGTGACAATGGATGAAACATGGCTCCATCACTATACTCCAGAGTCCAATCGACAGTCGGCTGAGTGGACAGCGACCGGTGAACCGTCTCCAGAGCGTGGAAAGATTCAAAAGTCCGCTGACAAAGTAATGGCCTCTGTTTTTTGGGATACGCATGGAATAATTTTTATCGATTATCTTGAGAAGGGAAAAACCATCAATTGTGACTATTATATGGCGTTATTGGGGCGTTTGAAGGTCGAAATCGCGGCAAAACGGCCCCATATGATGAAGAAAGAAGTGTTGTTCCACCAAGACAACGCACCGTGCCACAAGTCATTGAGAACGATGGCAAAAATTCATGAATTGAGCTTCGAATTGCTTCCCCACCCACCGTATTCTCCAGATCTGGCCCCCAGCGACTTTTTCTTGTTCTCAGACCTCAAAAGGATGCACGCAGGGAAAAAATTTGGCTGCAATGAAGAGGTGATCGCACGAAACTGAGGCCTATTTTGAAGCAAAACCGAAGGAGTACTACCAAAATGGTATCAAAAAATTGGAAGGTCGTTATAATCGTTGTATCGCTCTTGAAGGGAGCTATGTTGAATAATAAAAACGAATTTTGACAAAAGATGTGTTTTTCTTTGTTAGACCGGGGACATATCAGCCAACCTGTTAACATTTTCTCATATGAGAGGTTCCCCAGTTTTCAAAAAAATAAAAATTCCCTAATAAATAGTTTTTGCAATATCATCACATTCAGTTTGTCCTCAAATTCCTGAGCGATTTCTCTTCCCAATTTTGATTGTAATATATATAATTTATAACTCACTATTTGTCAGGTTTTTCTTTCACTTTTGTTTTAATGACCAAAATAAAGAAAACTCATCTTTTAGTTCGAAAAAATTACTTTTTTTTTAAATTTAACAATTTTGAGCGATTTTGCATTATATTTGGGGATTATTTCCTTGGGGATTTTGTTATAAATTATTTTGGAAAGTTTTCATTTTTATTTTTGGAGAATTTTTTATATTTTTTTGGGCTACTATTTATTTGGGGTATTTTTCATATATTCACTTTTTTTTTAATTTATCAATTACATATTCTCTTTGGGCAATTTTGCATTATATTTTTTGGGAATTTTCCATGGGGGGTTTTTCATAAATTACACAGTTGAACAGTGGTTCTGTTGATTAAGAAATGAACATCGTTTTTAAGGTTATTTGGGACGCTGAATCCAAATCTGCACTTGGTTCTTTTCTATCAGCTCGACTTTTCGAGATATACCGTTATGTTCAAAATTAAGGCACTTCCGTTGCATATGTTGGAATAATTTGAAAACGGTTCAACATATTAAATTAAAAAAATATCAGAAAATCTCTAACAACATTCTCTTTAAGCCGTCTTTACATTGTTTTTAAATTTTCCAAATAGTTTTACAGATATAGTTCAAGTTTTGAAAAAAAATTTAATTTTTTAACAAAAAAAAAAAATTTTTTTTGTTCTTTAAAAATTCCTAAAAAAAATCAACATGGAACAAAAGTCACAGTTTTGGTCCCTAAACCAAAACTGTCTCATTTGTTTTTTTTTTTTCAATTTAATATGGTGAACCGTTTTCAAGTTACTCCAATATATGTAGCGGAAGCTCGTTAATTTTGAAGATAACGGTATGTCTCGAAAAGTCGAGCTGATAGAAAAAACAAGTAAGTAAAGTCTAAAGTCGGGCGGGGCCGACTATTTTATACCCTTCACCATTATGTAGACCAAAATTTGTGTTACCATCTCAACTCCTTCAAATTTGTTGGGAGTTATTATCAAGGTTTATATTCCCATATACAAATATTTATATCTGAAACGATTTGGAGAAAATCTTTTGTACTTCTACAAAATCGCTAGAATTAAAAATTAAATCGGCTAACACCCTGGGATGAAACACAATGTTAGTAAAAAAAATATGGGAAATATAAAGCTAGAGCAATTTTGATGCAATTGTACAACAGAGCATTTATGATTTATCGGGCGATACATATGTATTCAAGATATGGGACAATTTGAGAAATAAATATACAATTTTTACTACTCAGCAGTGGCGATTTTACAAGGATATTGGTTAAATCTCGCCAAGATATGTGGTCAATTGTGGGTTGTGATGTATTATTTGGCCAATTCGGGCGATATTTTCACAAGTCGGAGCTTTATTTAAAATTCTACCATTCTTTGGAAAGTTTTTCATTACAGTGTGTAGAATATGACTACGATATGGGGAAATCATCACTGAATTTTGTGTAAAATGTGGGTATTTTGGCAATATTAGATCAAAATGACACACTTAAATAGCATATTAAATGTATTTTCTGTGGAAACTATCGAGTCAATTGGATTAAACTCCCATTGAAAATGGGTCTAAAATATGAAACATTCTACCATATTTCCCCTACTCTTGTGTATATATATATATATATATATATATATATATATATATATATATATATATATATATATATATATATATATATAAATATATATATATATATATATATATATATATATATATATATATATATATATATATATATATATATATATATATATATATATATATATATATATATATATATATATATATATATATATATATATATATATATATATATATATATATATATATATATATATATATATATATATATATATATATATATATATATATATATATATATATATATATATGGGAGCTATATCTTAGTATGAACCGATTTTGAACAAATTTGACATGCATAGTTAGAATAATAATCCTGCTATATCAACAAAAGACGTAAATGGGAGAATAATTTTGGCCTCCGTGGTGTAAATCGGGCGAAATATATATATATGGGAGCTATATCTAAATCTGAACCGATTTCAACCAAATTTGGCACACTTAACGATACTATTACACGTACTCCTTATGCAGAATTTTAAGCAACTAAGGGCAAAACTCTAGATTTTGAAGCCATATAAGTGCAAATCGGACGGAAGATATTTGACACGCTTAACGATACTATTAAACGTACTCCTTGTGCAAAATTTGAAGCAAACCAGGGCAAACCTCTGGCTTTTGAGGCCATATGAGTCTAAATCGGGCGAAAGATATATATGTGAGTTATATCTAAATCTGAACCGATTTCAACCAAATTTAGCACAATTAACAATACTATTAAACGTGCTCCTTGTGCAAAATTTTAAGCAAATCAGGACAAAACTCTGGCTTATTTTGGCCATATAAGTTCAAATCGGATGAAAGATATATATATGGGAGCTATATCTAAATCTGAACCGATTTGGCTGATATTTTGCATATCTTACGAAAGCCCCAAAATATTTGGCTGCCCGAAATTTTGAGAAAATACGTTTATAAATACGTCATACAATACAATTATGACCAGATCGGTGATAAATATATATGGCAGCTATATCTAAATCTGAACCGATTTTTTCAAATCAATAGCGATTGTCTTTTGGCCAATGTAGAACTCTGTGCCAAATTTGAGCACGATCGGACTTAAACTGCGAGTTGTACTTTGCACACAAAATTACATATACAGACAGACGGACGGACAGACAGACGGACATCGCTAAATCGACTCAGAATTTAATTCTAAGACGATCGGCGTTACATACAAATGCACAAACTTTTTATACCCTGTACCACAGTAGCGGTGAAGGGTGTAAAAACAAGTGCAGATTTGGATTCAGCGTCCCAAATAACCTTAAAAACAATATTCAGTTCTTAATTAAGAGAACCATAAAAAAACTAACTTATTACACTCAAAAAAAAAGTGAACTCTCTATTTCACTAAAGCCAATTTAACTTTATTTTAGTTCATAGAAATATTATGTTTGGAGAAAGTTTTCTTTACTCTAATACTTTTTTGTGTACGTTAGTTAAATTAACTAAACCCGAGGAAAAAAATATACTCAAATGAAGCATAAAGATTAACTAAATTCGTGTCTTCCACAAAATAGTTCAGAATTTCTTTAAATTTGTAAATTTTACCAAAAATGCGTCCATCGTGAACTTCGTATGTCACTAAAGACATTCTTGCAATTTTGAACTCCAAGTTTTTTCTTCAAACTACAAAATTTTCTTTAACAAGTGAAAAAACTTAGTTGTGTCTAATAAATTTTCTTGTATTTGTCGAAAAATATTTACTTATTTTTATGACATCGGCATGATGCCAACGTTTGTAATACTGTTTAGTTAAAATTTTCTACAAATATTCAAAATTTTCTAAAATTAGCCGAAAGTTTTCTTCCTGGTGGGTTCACTGTTTTTTCAGTGTACACAGAAATAAATTTCCGTTACGCTAAATTAAACTTATTTTTATTGTAAAACAATTATTTGTTAGTAGTTAAATTTTATTACTTTTTGCGAAATTTTCCACAGCCCAATGAAATGTTCGTTTTTTTAAGTATGTCTCAAATATTTTATGAACTAAATGTTGGTATAAAGTTCGATGACCGTACACATAAGTTCAATATGAACTAAAGCAAATGAAAATTTTCGTACGATTCCCAAAAATAGTAAGAATGAACTACTGTAAGGTTAAAATGGTCATGATTTGGCGCCAATGATTTTCTTCTTAACTTTTAGTTAATATTTTCTTCTATTAGAGGGTGTAATTTCGTGAAATGTAGTTAAAAAGTACAGCAGGGCATTAAATTTTCCTGTTTTTAACAACGCTTTGGGGAAATGTCAAAATGTGTATCAAAATTTAGTTAAATTTTCGTACGAGTTAGTTTATTCTTCCTATAAAACAGTTTCCTTTTTTTCGGTGTACATAAATTAAACATTTAAAAATTTAATTTTTTTCAAATTTGAACGATATCTCTAAAACTACTTGGAAATTGAAAAACAATGTAAAGACGGCTTAAAGAGAATATTTTTGGAGATTTTCTGATATTTTTTAATTTAATATGTTGAACCGTTTTCAATTTATTCCAATATATGTAGCGGAAGTGCATTAATTTTGAACATAACGGTATATCTCGAAAAGTCGAGCTGATAGAAAAAAACCAAGTGCAGATTTTGATTCAACGACTTCGAATTATTAAAGATTTGCTATAAATTTCAAATCAACACAAAAAAGTTCAATTTTGTTCCACTGTGTTATTTTAGGAATTTTTCATTTTGATTTTTGTAGAATTTTTCATATTTTTTGGGCTACAATTTATTTGGGGTATTTTTTATAATTTTCCGGAAATTTTATGGAAGAAGATTTGTCTAATCAGTCAATCCTATCTTATTTTAAACTCTTTTACTCGGCTTCAAAATCATTTTAAGCGTTTACAGATCTCTACTTTATAAAATGTATAAAATATTTTATAAATATGTATATAACCTATCTGCTAGTTTTGAACTTGAAACTTTTATGGTAATTTCGAAAAAGGATAACATTGACACTCCCTGATTATGTATCAAAACAACACTCTGCAATGCTACAAGACAAATTTCTACAATAAACCATGCTATTATATAACAAGTATATACGGCCGTAAGTTCGGCCAGGCCGAATCTTATGTACCCTCCACCATGGATTGCGTAGGAACTTCTACTAAAGGCTGTCATCCACAATCGAATTACTTGGGTTGCGATAACACTTGCCGATGGCAAGGTATCGTAAAACTTTTTAACACTGTCTTCTAAATTGTAAGTTAGCCCATACGGGGTATATATTAAACAAAAAAAGGCCGATTAAATACGTATATAATATAGTTTGACAAAATTTTCTATAGAAATGAAAACTTGACAAAATTTTCTATAGAAATAAAAACTTGACAAAATTTTCTATTTAAGTAAAATGTTGACAAAATTTTGTATAGAAATAAAATGTTGACAACATTTTCTTCAGAAATAAATTTTTTACAAAATGTTCTATAAAAATAAAATTTTGACAAAACTTTCTATGGAAATAAAGTTTTGGTAGATTATTTTTGGCGATATGGACCAATTTTTGTGTAATAAGTCATCGGTTATATATAACTAAAGACCGATATTGACCAATTTTTACATGGCTGTTAGAGGCCACACCCAGTGAAGGAATATGATCACCTCAAACATGTTTTAAGAGCAAAATGTTTTTTTTGGGTGGTGACCATGTAAAATGGTTTTCGCAACCATATTATTTTCTCGGAAATCATGTATCTGATTTCGGCAAGCAGGTTATATTTGACGAGAAAATAACATTTTAGTGACACACATGTTACATGGTCACCATACAAAAATAACATTTTGCTCTTGAAACATGTTTGAGGTGATCATATTCCTTCTCTGCGTGCATATATTGACAAAATGTACCAAATTTCAACCGCATCGGATGACTTTTGCTATATATAATTATGGACCTATATGGACCAATTTTTGAATGGTTGTTAGATACCATATACTAACACCATGTACCAAATTTCAATTGGATCGGATGAATTTTGCTCCCCCAAGAGGCTCCGGAGTTCAAATCTGGGGATCGGTTTATATGGGGGCTATATATAACTATGGACCGATATGGACCAATTTTTGCATGGTTGTTAGAGGCCGTATACTAACATCAGGTACCAAATTTCAATAGGATCGGATGAATTTTGCCCCTCCAAGAGGCTCCGGAGGTCAAATCTGGGGATCAGTTTATATGGGGGCTATATATAATTATGGACCGATATGGACCAATTTTTGCATGGTTGTTAGAGACCGTATACTAACATCAGGTACCACATTTCAACCGGATCGGATGAATTTTTCCCCTCCAAGAGGCTCCGGAGGTCAAATCTGGGGATCGGTTTATACGGGGGCTATATATAATTATGGACCGACATGGACCATTTTTTGCATGGGTGTTAGAGACCGTATACTAAGACCACGTACTAAATTTCAACCGGATCGGATGAATTTTGCTCCTCCAAGAGGCTCCGGAGGTCAAATCTGGGGATCGGTTTATATGGGAGCTATATATAATTATGGACCGATATGGACCAATTTTTGCATTATTGTTAGAGGCCGTATACTAACATCAGGTACCAAATTTCAACCGGATCGGATGAATTTTGCTGCTCCGGGAGGCTCCCCAAGCCAAATTTGGGGATCGGTTTATATGGGGGCTATACGTAAACGTGGTCCGATATGGCCGATTTTCAATACCATCCGACCTACATCAGTAACAACTACTTGTGCCAAGTTTCAAGTCGATAGCTTGTTTCGTTCGGAAGTTAGCGTGATTTCCACAGACGGACGGACAGCCGGACAGACGGACGGACGGACATGCTTAGATCGACTCAGAATTTCACCACGACCCAGAATATATATACTTTATGGGGTCTTAGAGCAATATTTCGATGTGTTACAAACGGAATGACAAAGTTAATATACCCCCATCCTATGGTGGAGGGTATAAAAAAAATCTCTAAGGAAATGCTAAACTTTTTATTGTCACACATTTGTTTAGGTGAACTATTAAATCCTAGTATTATTATTTATAAGACCTTTGTACTATACAATCGTACAGTGTTGGAACAGTCGTAAACAAGGTGTGACCGGCATTTACTTTTTTAACACTCAAGTCAATGTGCATACACTTCTCTAAGACCAGTCATAAAAACACATACAAATATTACAGCCGGCTTTAAGGAGATGTTTACGATTACTCTCATTTCCAAAAACCACGTACAAAAATATCAAATTACCCCTCATACGTATATAACTCACATACACACAGCCACACGCTCACTTGCAGTGAGAGTAATGTATGTTAAGTGTTTAAGAAGCTTTTCCTTTCGTTTATTGTGCAAATTTCTTTAATGAACGTGTTTTACGAGTGAACACCAACGCTTGAAGGGGATTTTGGTGTTTTTTTTTTGTTCGTTTCAGACAGACACCTACGGGGCTTACATCTTCTACTCATTTTTTAATACCATCTGCATTGCTCTTGATAAATTCTCCCGAAATAGCGGAAGGACACCGTTGCTCTCATATTTGGTTTCCGGTTGCATTACAGCTGATATGGTTTTTTTTTTGTGATTGTATCCACTCACGATTTATTCTCATCTATATATTTATGTATAAGAGGCATGTGTTTAATTTTTTGTTTACTTTTTCTACTTTGGGTGCAGTGCGCATGAAAATTAAGAGAGGTAAGGAATGTCATTTAGGGAGAGAAGACATTAAATAATTAAATAACAGGGTATCACAAACAAAAACAAATCATATATTGATATAGGTCGAATATCATATAAAATTTCATACATATGATATTTTTTTAGAAAAATTTAATTAAAAAATAGTTTGATAGAAAATTCGTTGTAAGTAGAATTTTTATATCAATGAATTTAGGTCCAATTAACTAAATAAAACATAAAAGGAACCGAAAGTATTGACAAAGCAAATAATTAAACATAGAACATTTTATTGAAAAACAATTTTAAACAAAAGTTATTAATTGAATTTTGTAGAAAATTTTAATTGAAACTATTTTGTTTTAAAGCGAATTGAAATGGACTTTTATGAAAAAAATAATAATAATTGAAAGGGAATTGCTATAGAAATTACAATTTAATTTTCTTACATTTTATTATAATTTAATTTTTCATAAAAATTTAATTGTAAAAAGTTTTATAGAAACTTTATTTGAAATGTAATTTTTATAGAAAATTTTAATTTAAAAGCATTATTGAAACAGATTTTTTATTATATATTTTACTTTAAATTTCATTATTATAAAAAATGTACAAGAAACTGAATTTTTATAGAAAATTTGATGGAAATTAGAATTTTATAAACAAATTTGAAATGGAAGTTTTATAGAAAATTTTACTAAAATCGAATTATTTTTCAACAATTTAATTGAAATGGAATTTTAATGGAAAATTTTAATAAAAATGGAATTTTTAACCTAAAAACTTGATTGCATATTATAAATTTTTTTTGGTTTAATTGAAATGGATTTTTATGAAAATAAAAATTAAATGAAATGGAATTTTTATAGAAAATTTTAGTTGTAATTAAATTTTTAGAGAAAATTTTAATTGGAAATTTATTTTTATAGACAATTTTAAAACAAACTGAACATTACATTTTAATAAAAAAAATTGAAATGGAACTATTATAGAAAATTTTGTAAAGAAACTGAATTTTTGTTAAATTAAATTTGAAATAAAAAAAGTCGAAATGGACCTATTATAGAAAATTTTAATAAAAACCGATTTTTTTCACAAATTTAATTGAAATGGAATATTTGTAAAAGATTGTGCCTGATGTAGAATATTTATAGAAAATTTTATTGAAATGGATTTGTATAAAAAATTTTAAGGGAAATGGAATTTAATAAAAATTTTAAATCAGGTAATTTTTTTAGAAAATTATAATTAAAATAGAATTTTTATAGAAAATTATAATTAAAAGGGAATTGTACAGAAACTTTATATTTGAATGAATATTTTAAATTAAAAGGAATTTTTATCAAAGTTTTCACTGAAATGAAAAATGGAAATTTTATAGAAAATTTCTTTGAAATAAAATTTTGCAGAACACTTAAAATGAAATGGATTTTTTATAAAAAAATTGTTTGAAATGGAATCTTTACAGAAAATTAAAATTTATATAGGATTTTAACTGAAATGGATTTTTTTGAAAAATTCAATAGAATTAGAATTTTAAAAACAAAATTTAATAGAATGGAAATATTATAGAAATATTTATTTTATTTTATAATGGAATTTTCATAAAAAAATTAATTGAAATGTTTTTTTTTTTTATCTAAAAGTTTAATAAAATGAAATAAATAGTTTGAAGAAAAATTTAAATGGAAAATTCTAATTGAAATAAAAGTTTTTTTAGAATTATATTGAAATGGAAATTTTTAGAAAATTGCTTTCAAATGGAACGCGATAGAATATTTCATTGAGATGGAAATATTTATAGATAATTATGAGTCAATAGTACCGAGGCTATTAACTATTGTTTTAATGGTTACTATATTTATTGCTTAATGTCTATATTAGTGGTTTAATATTTATTACATTTTTAGCATTTTTATAGAAAATTTGAGTGAACTGGAATTTTTGTATAAAATTTTAATTGGAATGGAATTTTCATAGACAATTTTAATTGAAATTACATTTTTAACCAAACAATTTAATTGAAATGATTTCTTTAGAAAATATTAAGTAAAATTAATTTGTAACTGAAATGGATTTTTTTAATAGAAAATTTCATTGGTATGGAATTTTATAGAAAATGTTATTGAAGTGCATTAAAAGAAAAAATAATTGAAACGGACTTTTAATATCTATTTTGTAACAAGCGATTGTTTCGAATTTGAAATCATAATTGAAATAGAAACTTTTTTATTTAAATAGAATATAATAGAATTAAAAAAATAATATTTTTTTTTTTTAATTTTCATTGAAATGAAATTTTTATAGAACATTTTATTGAAAAGGAATTTTTAGAAAAATGAATTAATAATTTTAATTGAGTGGTAATTTTAGAGAAAATTTCTTTAAAAAACGGAAATTTTATATAAATCTTCAATCAAATGGAAATTTTATAGAAAATTTCATTCAAATGGAAATTCTATAGAAAATTTCATTAAAATTTAATTTTTATAAAAAAAAAAAAATTATTTGAAATTTTTATCCAAAATTTTAATGCAATCAAGTTTTTATAGGAAATTTAGCTGCAATGATTTTTAATAGAAAATTTCGATTGAAATGGAAATTTTATAGAAAATTTTACTTGGAAAGAAATTTTTATAGAAAATTTCACTGAAGTGGAATTTTTTATAGAAAATTGTAATAAAATATAATTTATAAAAAAATTTAATTGAAATGGGAAAAATTCCATAATTTTATTGAAAGGGTTTTTTTTTTAAAGAAAATATTATTCAATTGGAACATCCCAGCAAAAAAAGCCGTTGCACTGAATTTGCATCACTTCTTTAGGTGTGATCCGAATTCAATGTTTTGGATGTCAATTAACAAATTCTGTGATATTTTGTCAAATAAATAATTTTTATAATTTTTTTATAATTTTTAATGGATTCTAACGCTTGTCGGAAACGTTTGACCTCAAATATTTTCAAAAATTCACAATATTTTCAGATTGGATTTAGAATTTTTCTCGACAAAATTTAAATGATTTGTGCCATTTTATGAATTCGTGCTCTGTTTTTAACCTATTTGAAACAAAACAAGTATATACGGCCGTAAGTTCGGAAATGTTATAGAAATCTTCATTCAAACGGAAATGTTATAAAAAATTTCATTCAAATGGAAATTTTATAGAAAATTTCATTAAAATTTAATTTTTATAAAAAAAATTATTTTAAAATGTTCATCCAAAATTTTAATACAATCAAGTATTTATAGGAAATTTAGCTGCAATGATTTTTAATAGAAAATTTCGATTGAAATGGAAATTTTATAGAAAATTTTACTTGGAATGAAATTTTTATAGAAAATTTCACTAAAGTGAATTTTTTTTATAGAAAATTGTAATGAAATATAATTTATAAAAAAAATTAATTGAAATGGGAAAAATTCCTTAATTTTATTGAAAGGGTTTTTTTTTAAAGAAAATATCATTCAATTGGAACATCCCAGCAAAAAAAGCGTCGCCATAAAAGTAATGAAAATGATCTTTTTGGATCTGGAAGTGGTGCAAAATTGACGCAGAAGTGATGAATTCAACATGGGCTTGTCATAGGACGGAAGTCCTCCATTTCAACAGCCGTTGCACTGAATTTACATCACTTCTTTAGGTGTGATCCGAATTCAATGTTTTGGATGTAAATTAACAAATTCTGTGATATTTTGTCAAATAAATAATTTTTATAATTTTTTATAATTTTTAATGCATTCTAACGCTTGTCGGAAACGTTTGACCTCAAATATTTTCAAAAATTCACAATTTTTCAGATTGGATTTAGAATTTTTCTCGACAAAATTTAAATGATTTGTACCATTTTATAAATTCGTGCTCTGTTTATAACCTATTTGAAACAAAAAAAGTTAAAATTACCCATTAAAAATATGAAAAAACGAAGTTATAAAAATTTGAATAGAACTTCCTGAGTAGTTAATATAAAGAACATCATTGGGAGTGCATCTTCTGGAAGTGCTTTTAAAGTTGTGCCTTTGGAAGAACTTCCATTTTTTTTGCTGGGTGTATAATGAAATGATAAAAAGAAAACTAATAAGATTAAATTGTAACTTTGACAGGATATCAAAGACTGAATTTTAAAGAATTAAATTTAATTAAAATTGATTTTTAATATCTATTTTTTTTTCTTAAGTGATTGTTTTCCAAATTGAAATAGAGTTTTTTTGCAAATAGAATTTTACAGAAACTTTTTATAGAAATAAAATAGAATATAAATTAAAACAAAATTAATTAAAAGAAATTATTATTAATAATTTCATTAAAATGAAAATTTATAGAACATTTCATTGAAAAGGAATTTTAAAAAAATCAATTGCAATTTGGTAATTTTATAGAACATTTCATTAAAATGGCATTTAAAAAAAAAATATTTGAAATGGGTTTTTATCCAAAATTTTAATGCAATCAAGTCCTTTTAGAAAACTTGGCTAAAATGATAGAAAATTTCGATTGAAATGGAAAAATTGGAATGAAATTTTTATACAAAATTTCATTAAAGTTGATTTTTTATAGAAAATTGTTATTGAAATATAATTTGTAAAAAATGTAATAGAAATGGAAAAAAAACTCTATATTTTTATACCCTCCACCATAGGATGGGTGTATATTAACTTTGTCATTCCGTTTGTAACACATCGAAATATTGCTCTAAGACCCCATAAAGTATATATATATTCTGGGTCGTGGTGAAATTCTGAGTCGATCTGAGCATGTCCGTCCGTCCGTCTGTTGAAATCACGCTAACTTCCGAACGAAACAAGCTATTGACTTGAAACTTGGCACAAGTAGTTGTTATTGATGTAGGTCGGATGGTATTGCAAATGGACCATATCGGTTCACTTTTACGTATGGCCCCCATCAAGGCCGTAGCCAGGATTTTAATTGGGGGGGGGGGGGGGGGTTCAACTTAAAAAAAAAATATTCATATAATCTCATGTGTAGAAAATTTTATTTATGCATAGGTATGCATACAATATTTTTATACCCACCACCATAGAATGGTGACGGGGGTATAATAAGTTTGTCATTCCGTTTCTAACACATCGAAATATCGATTTCCGACTATATAAAGTATATATATTATTGATCAGGGAGAATTTCTAAGACGATATAACGATGTCCGTCTGTCTGTTGTAATCACGCTACAGTATTCACTAATGAAGCAATCGTGCTGAAATTTAGCACAAACTCGTCTTTTGTCTGCAGGCAGGTCAAGTTCGAAGATGGGCTATATCGGTCCAGGTTTTGATATAGTCCCCATATAAACCGACCTCCCGATTTGGGGTCTTGGGCTTATAGAAATCGTAGTTTTTATCCAATTTGCCTGAAATTTGAAATCTAGAGGTATTTTATGACCATAAAGAGGTTTGCCAAAAATGGTGAGTCGGTCCATGTTTTGGTATAGCCAACCGATCTTCCGATTTTACTTCTTGGGCTTATAGAAACCGCAGTTTTATTCAATTTACCTGAAATTGGAAATCTAGAGGTATTGTAGGACCAAAAATACGTGTGCCAAAAATTGTGAGTATCGGTCCATGTTTTGGTATGGTCCCCATATAAAACGACCTCCCGATTTGGGGTCTTGGGCTTATAGAAACCGTAGTTTTTATCCAATTTGTCTGAAATGGGAAATCTAGAGGTATTTTAGGACCATAAAGAGGTGTGCCAAATATGGTGAGTATAGGTCCATGTTTTGGTATAGCCCCCATATAGACCGATCTCCCGATTTTACTTCTTGGGCTTATAGAAACCGCAGTTTTTATTCAATTTACCTGAAATTGGAAATCTAGAGGTATTGTAGGACCACAAATACTTGTGCCAAAAATTGTGAGTATAGGTCCATATTTTGGTATAGCCCCCATATAGACCGATCTCCCGATTTTACTTCTTGGGCTTATAGAAACCGCAGTTTTTATTAAATTTACCGGAAATTGGAAATCTAGAGGTATTGTAAGACCACAAATACGTGTGCCAAAAATTGTGAGTATCGGTCCATGTTTTGGTATGTTCCCCATATTAAACGACCTCCCGATTTGGGGTCTTGGGCTTATAGAAACCGTAGTTTTTATCTAATTTGTCTGAAATTGGAAATCTAGAGGTATTTTCGGGTCATAAAGAGGTGTGCCGAAAACGGTGAATATCGGTCCATATTTAAGTATAGCCCCCATAAGAACGATCTCCCGATTTAACTCCTTGGGTTTCTAGAAACCGTAGTTTTTATCTGATTTGCCTGAAATTGTAAATATTATGGTATTTTAGGCTCACAAAAACGTGTATCGGATTAAGTTTTTATCGGTCCATTTGGTAATGCCTCCATATAAACAGAATTCACTTCTTCAGGGTGTAGAAGGCGCACTGATCATGAAAATTGGTTGAAACTCAATGTAAAATTTCCAGATTTTACTTCTACAGATTTAAGATTTCAAATCAAGACGTTATTTTATAATTTTCTTGCACACTTACAAGAGATGTTAATGATTCCTCTAAAACTCAAACAAAAATGGTTCTTATAAATCCAGAATCTGGTATAGTCCTCATAGGTGAAATCTTTAAATTTATCTTCGGGAAGTGTCCTCAAGTCCTCAGGCCCTCCTGAAATTTCAAAGGAAACCCTAATATTTGGTTCATGGTGGTGGGTATTTAAGATTCGGCCCGGCAGAACTTACTGCTGTATATACTTGTTATAATATTAAATTGAGCCGACGGGCTTTTTGGGCAGCAAATAAATGAATGACTTCTTCAGTCGGCACATTTATTCGGCGATGAACCGACATTAATGCCAATCCTTTGAGTCTACTCTCGCTAGTCGAATTTCTAAGATACGTCTTTAATCTCTTCATTGTTGAAAATGAACGTTCGGATGATCACGTAGTAACTGCAGGGATGGAAAATGCAGTTCTATAGTACTTTTTTCAAACCTTTTTCACCCCGGTCAGTACCATAGTACCCCCGCGAATGATTTAGTACCTTTTGTGTAGACATTTTTGAGTCGATATCAGATTTATGGTACAATAGCTTTGACAAAATATTTTAATATTTTGAGAAATTACAAATTACAAATATGGCAAAACAGACCATGTGGGAAAAAATCTATTTCGTAAAAGACATAGTCAAAAACAGGATTTTATTGAACTTCAAAAATGTTTTAGTCGAAAAACGAATGCGATTCTACATTATCGATTTTTTATTTCGGTAGAAAATGTTGTCAAAATTTTATTTCTATATAGAATTTTTGCAAAATTTTATTTTTATAGAAAATTTTGTCAAAATTTTATTTCAATTGAAAATTTTGTAAAAGATTTATTTCTATAGGAAATTTTTGCAAAATTTTATTTCCATAGAAAAAATTTTGCAAAAATTTTTTTTCTATAGAATTTTTTTTTCAAAATTTTATTTCTTTAGAAAATTTTTGCAAAATTTTATTTCCATTTGTTTTGTTTTGTTATTATTGGTTTTGTTCTTTAAGCATTGTTGGTTTGGTTTTGGTTTTGTTCTTTAAGTATTTCAGCTTAAAACCATACATTGACTAAACTACAAGAGTAGCTTAACCAACAGAGAAAAAGAATGTTTGTCAAATTTATTTGGGCAAAGCCCTATAGACTGCAAGATGGTTGGATGGACGCACGTTTCGGAATTACCACATTCCTCATCAGCATCCTCTACTTGCAGCAAAACTAGGAAAAGAGATATGTTTGTTTCGAGTTTATTTCGGCATAAGCCGGCTATCAACTAGTATTCTATGATTTGTGCAAGTTTTATAGGTAAGCGTTTTTCAAAATAAAACATCCAGCTTTTCTTCAACATCTTCGAAAAGATTTTTCTATGCAGCTAAAAATATATATTTATTTATATAAAAATATTCATTCATTTCGGGGGGGTTTGATCCCCCTCATCCCCCCCTGAATACGGCCTTGGCCCCCATATAAACGGACCCCCAAATTTGGCTTGCGATTGCTCTAAGAGAAGCAAATTGCATCCGATCCGGCTGAAATTTGGTACATGGTGTTAGTACACAGAAAAAAATTTCACGAAAATTTTTCCAATTAAAATTTTAATTGAGTTTGAAATAATATTCAATTAAAAATTTAATTGATTCAACAAATTTTTTAATTGAAACAAAAATCAATCACAAAAATTAATAGTATCAATTAATTTTTTAATTGGATCAATTAATTTTTTAATTGACCTTCAATTAATTTTTTAATTGATACTATCATTTCTGTGATTGAAGACATTTCAATTAAAAAATTAATTGGATCAATTAATTTCGTGATTGAACCAGAAAAAATTTTTTTTGTGTGTACATGATCTCTAACAACCATGAAAAAATTGGTCCATATCGGTCCACTTTTACGTATAGCCCCCATATAAACGGACCCCCAAATTTGGCCTGCGATTGCTCTAAGAGAAGCAAATTTCATCCGATCCGGCTGAAATTTGGTACATGGTGTTGGTATATGTTTTCTAATGACCATGCAAAAATTGGTCCACATAGGTCCATAATTATATATAGCCCCCACATAAACCGATCGCCCGATTTGGCATGCGGAGCTTCTAAGAGAAGAAAATTTCATCCGATCCGGCTGAAATTTGGAACATGGTGTTAGAATGTGGTCTCTAACGAACACGCAAGAATTTGTCCATATCGGTCCATAATTATATATAGCCCCCATATAAACCGTTCTCCAGATTTGATCTCCGGAGCCTCTTGGAGGAGCAAAATTCATCCGATCCGATTGAAATTTGCAACGTGGTGTTAGTATAAGTCCGCTAATAACCATGCCAAAATTGGTCCATATCGGTCTATAGTTATATATAGCCGAACCCCAATCACACAAAAATTGGTCCATATCGGTTCATAATCATGGTTGCCACTCGAGCCAAAAATAATCTACCAAAATTTTATTTTTTATAGAAAACATTGCCAAAATGTTATTTTTATAGAAAATTTTGTCAAAATGTTATTTCTATAGAAAATTTTGTCAAAATTTTATTTCTATAGAAATTTTTGACAAAATTTTATTTCTATAGAAAATTTTGACAAAATTTTATTTCTATAGATAATTTTGTCAAAATTTTATTTCTATAGAAAATTTTGTCAAAATTTTTCTTCTATAGAAAATGTTGTCAAAATTTATTTTGTCCAAATTTTATTTCTATAGAAACTTTAAACTTAATTATATACGTATTTAATCGTCCTTTTTTAGTTTAATATATACCACGTATGGACTATGTGGTATATATTACGGTGTTAGGAAGTTTTAAGTTTCTACGCAATCGATGGTGGAGGGTACATAAGCTTCGGCCTGGCCGAACTTACGGCCGTATATACTTGTTTTAAATTGATTTTTTAGAAAATGTCATTAAATTGGTTTGGATAATGAAATGATATAAAGAAAACTAATAAGATTAAATTGGAACTTTGAGAGAATATTTCATTGGAATTAAAATTTTTATACATAATTATATGTCAATATCATTTGTTGGATTTTAGTAAAGAACTTTTTTCAATTGTAGTAGATTATTTATTTATTTATTTATTTATTTATTAAACTTATAGTAAATATAAGAATAATAGAGTAAAATCTAGCATTAGCCACTTAGTAAATTATTAGTAAATAAATATAAGACATTTACTCGAAATGGCATTTTCTTAAAAACTTCTGAAATTTTATAGGGGCATTTCTGTATTTATAAAAGAAATTTGTTCTGCTCTTAATCACCCTGTTTCATAGTTACATTTTTGTAATGCATCAAAGCAAATATGGCAACTCGTTACTCGGAAAATACAAATTTATATCTATAGTGCAACGTACAAGTAGACTTAATATCTCCATTTGCTCCCCGAACCACTAACCCTTGTACACGAATCAAAACAAAAACAAACATGTTGAACAATAACAAAACCCTCTCTATACTGTAGTCAATGAAATAAGCTTTTCGTGGCGATTTGTTATTGCAGAGCCGAAAAGCTTTCAATGCCGAAGAAAACGAAGCGAACAAGTGTGTAGACAGGACAACAATTTTTAGTCTTGCACATAAAATGAAAGGAAGAACAACCAACAAAACGGAAACGGACCACGGGCATTAAAATCCGAAGTGAACCGAGCCGAATAAAGTTTTTTTTCTTAATTAAAATTGACCATAAAATGAAATAAAAAACGCACAAATAAATATCGAGAAAAAAATATAATACGCGAAGTGTTTTTTTCTAGGCATAACCTCAAAGATATACATGATAAAACCATCAAAGTGGGAGATAACAAAATAAGTGTTTATAAAATTCATTGAAAAGTGCATTGAATTGTTACCCCTTTAAAAAAAATGTTTGTAATTTCAGTGCAAAGCCGTGTGGCTGGGAAAAAAACGAATACATACAAACTTACAAATGCAACCGGAGGAGCAGCAGTGACAGTGGCAGCGCCACTCCGAGAATACAGACAAAACCCAATGCAACAACATCTCAATGGAGCCTTAGTTCCAAATAAAATGTAAAACGAAAATAGTAGAACAAAAAAAAAGAAACTCGTATACCATTTGAAAAACAAAAGTAAACGGAATGAAAGGCAATACGCAATAAGGACTCTCAATACCAAGACATGAATAAAACTACCAACTAATAAATAGTGAATAAAATTCTTCGAGTAACCCAACTTATATCTCATGGGTATGTGAGTGTCCTTTGGGACTCTATCTTAAAATTTTTGGCTTTCTTTTGTTTCTTCTAAAAGTAAAAGTTTTCTGTGTCGTTTGCATCATAACGGAGGCCATAACGAAAATCAGCATCCTTGCACAAATTCGGCGTAGTTGTCGTTGTTCATGTATGCGTATGAGTTGGAGGAGTAAATCAGGTATTTGGTCTCACAAGGATATGCTCACAACTCCATGCACACATTGCCATATGCATGAAGGAAACACTAACTCCTAACCTTTTCGCCACATCGCAATATCCTTGTATTTTATGACTTTGCCTTTGCATAAAGGATGTTGACATACGTTTTACTACAAATCCAAAATGAGATGACATTTTGAAGAGGAAAAGGCCCTAATTAATTAATTAATTATTAATAGTGTCAAAGGGATCACGAGTCATGTAGAAAATTGTGTTTTATAATTTTATTTGAGATTTATCTTAATTTTAATTTATCTTTAGCATCCAATGACCGAATGACCAAAAATAGTATGGAATAATAAATTACCATGGTTAGGCTTCTATACTGCAGGGTAATTTCTTTGCGATCATTTAAGACCTTATCTTTATTATCGTCATAGCGAGACCATTATCTTCTTTATACGAGCATAAAAATATTAAAAATAAATATAAAATAGAATTTAATAGCAAAGACAATAAATGGCGCTAATTTCGGGTGCCCTCTTCTACGGTTGCGAAATATAATAATTGAAATAACTGACGGCACACACACACACAGAGAAAACAGTTTGGTTGTGACAAATTAAATTTTTGCAATTTAAAAAAAGTCGCTTCTGTAACATATACCCGAAGCACATTCTGCTTCAAGCATATATATTTTCAGATTTGGTCCAAACAAAATATTGTTTGTATTGTTCAAATATATTATGTTTCACATTAGGCATACACTTGTAAAAAAAAACTTTAATGAACTTTTATTTGTGTATATATATTTTAAGGCGCCAATTGGTTACTTCCTTTATAAATACATATATGTTTATATATGTATTTCTAAATTAATATATGTTTGAATCCAAATATATTATATTTTCAAAAATTTTATATCCCAAACATAATATCTTCTAACATATTAACATATATGTCCCAAACCTGTTATGCTAGTTTATGAACAATATATGCTTGCATTTAAAAATGTTGTATTAAAAAATGTAAGTTCCAAACATATAATTTTTACACCCAAACATATGAAAACCAGTCTTTTTCGTCCGTATATAAGATTGGTGATATGTAATCCAACAAATTAAAGCTTTACACACTCAAAAAAGGTGAACCCTATATTTCACTAAATCCAATTTAATTCTATTTTACCCAGCACGTGGGTAAGCACTAGTGATTCATTCAGTAATACCGGTAATCAACTAATCAAAAATTGCCAATAAAATATACTTTTGTTTTCTAAAGTGGTATAGTACATAATTTATATTACAAAATCACATCATCGAATAGATCCATGTCGTGGAGCGTTGTATAGTATTTTGGATTACAAAGCAACAGGGGTGAGTTTGCACTTTTTAGGTATATTTATGGTATGTTTGGAGAGCTGGTATGCTTGCGAAGAAGTACTTATTTTTCGACTGCTGGTATGCTTGCACGGAAGTACATTCCTCCAATGTCATGCCCGTGTAAAAGTATTACTACTGATATATGTACGAGGAAGTTGTTACCAATTTGGCGCAGGCATACTTGTACTCATATCTGGTAATAGGTGTTTTTGCTGGGTAGTTCATGGAATTATTACGTTACAAGAAAGTTTCCATGACTTTAATAATTTTTTGCGTGCGTAAGTTAAATTAACTAAAACAAAGGATAAAATGATACACAAATGAGGCATAAAGATTAACTAAATTCGTGTCTCCCACAAAATAGTTCAGAAATTCTTAAAAAATTGTACATTTTACCAATAATGCGCCCATCTTGAACTTCATATGGCACTAAAGACATTTTTGCAATTTTGAACCCAATTTTTTCTTAAACCTACGAAATTTTCTTTAATGAGTGAAAAATAATACTAATGTCTAACAACATTTTCTTGAATTTGTCGAAAATTATTTACTTATTTTTGTGTAATCGGCGTGACATCTGGGTTTCTAATACAGTTTAGTTAAAATTTTCTAAAATTATTTTTGTTTTCTAAAATTAGGTAAAATTTTCTTTCCTGGTACATTCAATGTTTTTTCAGTGAATTTATTTAATTTTATCTTTAGTAATTTTATTGTTTGAAAGCAAAAATACATCTTAAATCTGATGAAATTTTAGAATCAGTTTGAAGTTTTTCGATTTGTGTCAACCTTAATCTTCTAAATGCTCCAGGTGCAAAAGTCCAACGTATCCACAGATTTTTTTTGGCCATTGAGTCCTCCTTGGTTGACGCGTGCTGAGTGCGATCGTGTGAAATATTATCGGAATGCCTATGGACTGTGGCCGAAATGTTTATCAGCCCATGTCCTAAAGACAGGGTTCTTATTCGTGGACCCCACGGTCGATGAATACGAACGAGGAGCGAACAATAATCACCATCGGCGGCGCTTGAGTTCTGGTGGCGAATCGATGGTGTAAATTTTCAGTAACCCCTTTCACAATCAGTTTAATGTAGAATAGCTTCTGCAAGCCATCGCGGTGCAATGGTTAGGTTAGGTTATGTGGCAGCCCGATGTATCAGGCTCACTTAGACTATTCAGTCCATTGTGATATCACTGTGGTGAACTTGATGTGCAATAATAGTAATGCTGGTGACATTTGTGGGTGTATCAATGCGTCCCTAAGTGGTTTCACCGTAATGTGAAACGCCGTTCGGGCTCGGATATAGAGAGAAAATTCCTTGTCATTGTCATTTAATGCTTTCCGATTGTAGTTCACCACATGGGGTAGTGCAATGGATATCGGGCTGCCACTATACCTAACCTAACTTAGAATGGATTCTTGGTAGACGCGTGCTGAGTGCGATAATGCGAAGTACTATTGGAATGCCTATGGCCTGCGGCCTAAATATCTGTCTGCATAGACATTAGGACACTTTCTCGATGATACGAGGGTTAAAAGTGGCAGCCCGATTAAATTTCAGGCTCACTTAGACTATTCAGTCCATTGTGATAAACAACTTTCGACATGTTTTAACTCAACAACGGTGCATCGATGAACTTAATGAAATTTTTGGCGATGAAGCACCGTCTAGGGCCAATGTTTATCGATGATATGATGAATTCAAACGAGTCCATAATTCACTCTAAGAGAAATTTCGTGAAGGTTGTCCGACGCCTAGAGGAATCAGTCTGAGACTAAACGTTTACTATATAAAAAATATTCTATAGAAAAAAAAATTTACAAAATATTCTATAGAAAAAAAATTTTGACAATATTCTCTATAGAAATAAAGTTTTGACAAAATTTTCTATAGAAATAAAATTTTGACAAAATTTTGTATAGAAATAATATTGTGATTAAATTTTGTATAGAAATAAAATGTTTATTACATTTTGTATAGAAATAAAGTTTTCACAAAATTGTCTATAGAAATAAAGTTGTGACAAAATTGTCTACGGAAATAAAATTTTGACAAAATTTTCTAAGAAATAACATTTTGGCAAAATTTTCTATAGAAATAAAATGTTGACAAAATTTTCTATAGAAATAAAATGTTGACAAAATTTTCTATAGAAATAAATTCTGACAAAATCTTCTATAGAAATAAAATTTTGACAAAATACAATTTGGCAAAATTTTCTATAGGAATAAAATTTATTTTATTTAAGATTTGTTCATTTTGATATATAAAACATTTTGTTATGCGAAAACTCGCAGAATTATACCAAAAATTGAAGTTTTTTTTACTGTTTGGCATTCCTCTTCAACTAAGAGGTACTTAAAAAATTTTCTATAAGAATAAAATTTTGACAAAATTTTCTATAGAAATAAATTTTGAAAAATTTTCTATAGAAATTAAATTTTGACATATTTTCTATAGAAATAAAATTTTGGCAAAATTTTCTATAG
Organism: Haematobia irritans; assembly: GCF_050003625.1. Taxonomy (NCBI): domain Eukaryota; kingdom Metazoa; phylum Arthropoda; class Insecta; order Diptera; family Muscidae; genus Haematobia; species Haematobia irritans. The sequence goes on along the minus strand of NC_134397.1, from coordinate 208,913,495 downwards.
AAATAAAATTTTTACAAAATTTTATATAGAAATAAAATTGTGACTAAATTTTGTATAGAAATAAAATGTTGATTAAATTTTGTATAGAAATAAAGTTTTTACAAAATAGTCTATGGAAATAAAATTGTGACAACATTTTCTATGGAAATAAAATTTTGACAAAATTTTCTACGGAAATAAAATTTTGACAAAATTTTCTATAGAAATAACATTTTGACAAAATTTTCTATAGAAATAAATATTTGACAAAATATTCTATGGAAATAAAAATTTGACAAAATTTTCTATAGAAATAAAATTTTGACAAAATTTTCTATAGAAATAAAGTTTTGACAAAATTTTCTATAAGAATAAAATGTTGACAAAATTTTCTAAAGAAATAAAATTTTGGCAAAATTTTCTATAGAAATAAAATTTTGACAAAATTTTCTATAGAAATAAAATTTTGAGAAAATTTTCTATAGAAATAAAATTTTGACAAAATTTTCTATAGAAATAAAATTTTGACAAAATTTTCTATAGAAATAAAATTTTGACAAAATTTTCTATAGAAATAAATTTTTGAAAAAATTTTCTATAGAAATAAAATTTTGACAAAAATTCTATAGAAACAAAAATTAAAAAAATTTTCTATAGAAATAAAATTTTGACAAAATTCTCTATAGGAGTAAAGTTTTGACAACATTTTCTATAGAAATAAAATTTTGACAAAATATTCTATAGAAAAAATTTTTTGACAATATTCTCTATGGGAATAAAGTTTTGACAAAATTTTCTATAGAAATAACATTTTGACAAAATTTTCTATAGAAATAAAATTTTGACAAAATTTTCTATATATAGAAAATTTTGACAAAATTTTCTTTAGAAATAAAATTTTGACAAAATTTTCTATCAAATAAAATTTTGACAAAATTTTCTATTAAATAAAATTTTGACAAAATTTTCTATTAAATAAAATTTTGACAAAATTTTCTATAGGAATAAAATTTTGACAAAATTTTCTATAGAAATAAAATTTTTGACAAAATTTTCTATAGAAATAAAATTTTGACAAAATTTTCTATAGGAATAAAGTTTTGACAAAATTTTCTATAGAAATACAATGTTGACAAAATTTTCTATAGAAATAAAATTTTGACAAAATTTTCAATAGAAAATGGATTTCCAATCAAGACATCACATATTGTTTATTTTTTTCCACTATAACATTATTGTATTTTATGATCATACCTTCGGGGTGTGAGAAAGTGTATTGATGTCAATTTTTCTAAGACCTTAAAATGAGATGAAATTTGAAGAGGATACAAATTCTTAATAATTAATGGATTAATAATCGAATCATATGAAATAAAATCAAGTGAAAATTTATATTTTATAATTTTTCTCATGATTAATGATGAGGGTATATTGTCCATCTAACCAGCAGGAGTAATACTTAAGGAGCCTTGCAGTGAGAAGAAGTGTAAATGCGTTGACATTCACATGGAAAGACAAGATATAAAATAATAAATTACCATATTGGATATTTTTCGTGACAGTATCATTTCTTTCTCATAATCTAAGATAATGTCGTCAGAATTTCACTTAACTCAATTGTACGAAGTGTTGACAAGGCAATCGTTTTAACTTCAAGACAATGTAGAAGATGATTTTAAATTGAATTTTGCCATCGAAAAGTAAAAGAGAATAACAAAGTCGAATGTATTTGACCATGGTATGTAAGAAGCATACTACTGCAATGAATTCCATCTATTGAGATTTTTATACTTACAATCATGGGACAGATAATAAAATTATATGTCACTGCAAAAAATCTGTCGTCTGTCAGACGAGTGGTTTAGAGATGATAGCAATCTGACGTTTGTTGCAATACATATCATCCACTCTGTACCTGTACTTGTTACAAAATGTGCGACACAAGTTATTACCACTTTATCCAATTCGCATTGGCTACTAGAATAGAGAAATGTTTTGCCCCTTGGAATTTTCAATCTTGTAAACCAAATGTTATCCCAAAATCCTTTGAGTAGAAGACACATGTAAAGGAAACCTACGAACATAAGAGAGTATCATATCTTTAGGATATATTCTCTACCACCAGTACTCCAAGCAAAAGCACTCACATTTATTCCCTTATCATTCACTTTTTTTGCATTGCATACGAACTTTGATAGTGCAAACGATGGAGAACTAATTGCAAAAAAAATCTGTGCGTTATATTACAAAATCACCGTAGGTGGTATTCTCTTGCCATCAACCACTCACGGTTGTTCACGCATCCTTATTACACACAGAATCTCTGATGAAAACATGAGTATACAATTTGTTGGGGACTTCCATTTAGTGAAATATTAATTAAAAATGTGTCGCTTTTTTCTCGTTTTTTCGTTTAACAAGTTCAGCATGCAAAAAACAAACTCAAAATTCGCACATTTGTCCGTAATGACAAAAATGCTTGTGTATGAATACTGGAAACATAAGAGCTCTAAAACATAAAAAAAGAAAATCTAAAAGCATAACAAGACCACCATCAGTCCCTAATGTATCTTGTATCCAAGGTCATATATATGGTGCGTAATTTAAATTCATCAGAATAGAGCACTAAGATAGTGGGGAAGTTCTAGGCCCTTGAGGGACGGAGGATAGCCTGGTAGGCCGTTTGCCCCCAACACAACAATCAGGCACTATAATGCAGTATCAGCATCCATATAAAATACCAGCTAACACCAGTATTTTGTCATTAACGCCGAAGTCAAGAGCCACGAAAGTTTAAACCCCTGAGTAGAAAAGATGAAAACTTTCCGCCGTGTTGTAAATTATTAAAATGTTAGAAATAGAAGTCGGTATGGTATATACAAAGTACTATACTAAATGAACTTTCTTTTTTTCGTTTGCATTGCGTAGCTACAGAGCTGTATGATTCGCTTCTCTTGATATCCTTTTGAAAGGACATCATAATGATCCTTTAGAAACCTAAGGCTTATTTCTCATAAATAATGTGAATGGAAATGTAATGGAGGAGGCAAAAAGAAAATTCAACGAAAAATGCTTGAAGCATTCTCCTTCAGTAGTTTTGCTGCTGGTGGAAGTAGCAGTGTCAGCTGAAGAAAAGGCAAACTAATGCGTTGGTGTTTTTTTTTCACTGCGTTAGGACAGTGTTTTAAAATTAACATAAATAAATTTTAAACAAGGTTATGGACAGTTTTATACAAAACAAATATTGGAAAGAAATGCAATTGGCAGGTTTGACTATATTGCGATATATGCGATGTTTTACATTAGCACAAATGCAAGAACAAAAACACCACTAGTATATACTAATATTCGTTATTGGTGCTTAGTAGTATTAAACCAATCGGCATCGAAGCAATGCTCGGTTAACACAAAATGAGTATGGTCGCATACATACACTGAGTGCTATTGCACTTAACAACAACAACTAGGTTAGGTTAGGTGGCAGCCCGATGTATCAGGCTCACTTAGACTATTCAGTCCATTGTGATACCACATTGGTGAACTTCTCTTTTATCACTGAGTGCTGCCCGATTCCATGTTAAGCTCAATGACAAGGGACCTCCTTTTTATGGCCGAGTCCGAACGGCGTTCCACATTGCAGTGAAACCACTTAGAGAAGTTTTGAGACCCTCGGAAATGTCACCAGCATTACTGAGGTGGGATAATCCACCACTGAACAACTTTGGCTCCATAATTTTGACAAAATTTTCTATGGAAATAACCTCCTATAAATAACCTTCTATAGAAATAAAATTCTGAAAAAATTTTCTATAGAAATAGAATTTTGACAAAATTTTCTATAGAAATAAAATTTTAACAAAATTGTATATAGAAATATAATGTTGACAAAATTTTCTATAGAAATAAAATTTTGACAAAAATTTCTATAGAAATAAAATTTTGACAAAATTTTCTATAGAAATAAAATTTTAACAAAATTGTATATAGAAATATAATTTTGACAAAATTTTCTATAGAAATACAATTTTGACAAAAATTTCTATAGAAATAAAATTTTGACAAAATTTTCTATAGAAATAGAATTTTGACAAAACTTTCTATAGAAATAAAATTTTGACAAAATTGTCTATAGAAATATAATTTTGACAAAATTTTCTATAGAAATAAAATTTTGACAAAATTTTCTATAGAAATAAAATTTTAACAAAATTTTCTATAGAAATAAAATTTGAACTAAATTTTCTATAGAAATAAAATTTTGACAAAATTTTCTATAGAAATAAAATTTTGTTAAAAAAGATTAAACCGATTTCTCGAAAAATCCCCAAATTTATGGAAATTCCCCTCTAAATCCCTAAGTCCCCAACTTAGAAATTTCGTGCCCATTCACGAAAAAATTTGGGAGAAAATCCCCAATACTGGCAACACTGGTCTCCACATAAAAATTAAAAATTGCTATAGATTTTTTGCAAATTTTCTAAAGAAATAAAATTTTGACATAATTTTCTACAGAAATAAAATTTTTACAAAATTTTCTATAGAAATAAAATATTGACAAAATTTTCTATAGAAATGAAATTTTGACAAAATTTTCTATAGAAATAAAAATTTGTACAAAATTTTCAATAGAAAAAAATTTGACAAAATATAAAATTTCGAAAAAAATCTATAGAAATAAAATTTCGCAAAAATTTTCTATAGAAATGAAATTTCGACAAAATTTTCTATAGAAATAAAATTTTGACAAAATTTTCTATAGAATAAAACTTTTACAAAAATTTCTATAGAAATAAAATTTTGACAAAATTTTCTATAGAAATAAAATTTTGACAATATTTTCTATAGAAATAAAATTTTGAAAACATTTTCTATAGAAATACAATTTTGACAAAATTTACTACGTAGAAATAAAATTGTAACAAAATTTTCTAGAGAAATAAAATTCTGACAAAATTTTCTATAGAAATAGAATTTTGACAAAATTTTCTATAGTAATAAAATGTTGACAAAATTTTCTATAGAAATAAAATGTTGACAACATTTTCTATAGAAATAAAATTTGGCATAATTTTACACAAAAAAAAATTAAATAATTTTCTATAGAAAGAAAATTTTAACAAAATTTTCTATATAGAAATAAAATTTTGACAAAATTTTCTATAGAAATAAAATGTTGACAAAATTTTTTTATAGAAATAAAATTTTGACATAATTTTCTATAGAAATAAAATTTTGACAAAATTTTCTATAGAAATAAAATGTTGACAAAATTTTCTATAGAAAAAGAATTTTGACATAATTTTCTATAGCAACAGAATTTTGACAAACATTTCTATAGAAATAAAATTTTGACAAAATTGTATATAGAAATATAATTTGGACAAAATTGTATATAGAAATATAATTTTGACAAAATTTCCTATAGAAATAAAATTTTGTTAAAAATGATTAAACAGATTTCTCGAAAAAATCCCCAAATTTATGGAAATTCCCCACTAAATCCCCAAGTCCGCAACTTAGAAATTTCGTGCCCATTTTCGAAAAAATTTGGGAGAAAATCCCCAATACTGGCAACACTGGTCTCCACATAAATATGATCCAGGGAGGTACTGCGGAGGCACCTTTTTGCAGTTTTAATGGCGGCATTCTGACATGTCTGTATACTATTCCACTGTGTAACACTTGTCTGAGTTTGACTACCTATAAGGCCAATTGCTTTATAGGTTCAAGGGTTCCCGGTCCGCAATTCAAGTGTTGCCGGAAAGTTAACTTGCTTCTATAGCGGAGCATATCACAAATTGCTGTGGCTGGGGCAAACGACTTAAAAAGGCTGTCGAATGTTATCTCGAGAATCTTGGGGGAGTTTGTTGTGGGAATTTTTACGTCATCGACTCTAACATTCAACAGCCTGCTTACTTTTGCTGTGCTTATAGCGAATAGTGTTTCTGAGGATTTGGTAGTGGATATGCTCAAATTTCTAGCAATGAAATAACTGGTAGCAAGGTAGATGTTAAACCGATCTCAAACGTCATTAACAAGGGATGTTTGTACAGTCGTCCGCATATGAATAGCTTGAATAGTGACGGAGATATTATCCCAGCAAAAGAAGCTTCGCCCAAAAAGTGTTGAAAATGTTTGTTTTTTTGGGATCCGGAAGTGGTGCAAAATTGGCGCAGATGCGATGAATTTAACGTGGGCTTGACATAGGACGAATGTCCACCATTTCAACAGCAGTTGCACTGAATTTGCATCACTTCTTAATATGTGGTCCGAATTCAGTGTTTTGGATAGGAATTAAGAAATTTTGTGATATTTTGACAAATGGTTTTTAAATTTTTTTATGATTTTTAATGCATTAAAACGCTTCTCTGGAACGTTTGACACGTAATATTTTCAAAAATTCGCTATTTTTCTAGAAAGGATTTAGCATTTTTTTCGGCAAAATTAAAATAATTTGACCAATTTTATTAATTCTTGATTATTTTTAACCTATTTGAAACAAAAAAATTTTACATTTTTAATAAAAATATGAAAAAGGCGAGTTATAAAACATTGACTCAAATTAATTTCCTGTGCAGTTAAAATAAAGAACATCGTTGGGAGAACATTTTTGGAAGTGTTTTCGAAGTTGTGTAATGTAAAACTATTGTTGTGCTATGAACTTTACGGAACCCATGCTAATTGTTTGCAGCTGTAAAATTTTCCATAAGGCTGATCAGGATTAGTGTCACATGGCTATTGGCTAGAGAAGTGAGATCAGTCTGTACGATTCACTCTTGTTCCAGCCTTTGCCTGGCTTCTGTAGTGGAATCACCCTACGCTTTGTTCTAAAAATCAGGTATAATGTGCGATTTCAAGTACAAACTTAGAAGTCTGGTCGAATACTAGGTTAGGTTAGGTTAGATGGCAGCCCGATGTATCAGGCTCACTTAGACTATTCAGTCCATTGTGATACCACATTGGTGAACTTGTCTCTTATCACTGAGTGCTGCCCAATTCCATGCTAAGCTCAATGACAAGGACCTCTTTGTTATAGCCGAGTCCGAACGGCTTCCACATTGCAGTGAAACCACTTAGAGAAGCTTTGAAAACCCTCAGAAATGTCACCAGCACTACTGAGGTGGGATAATCCACCGTTGAAAAACTTTTTTGGTGTTCGGTCGAAGCAGGAATCGAACCCACGACCTTGTGTATGCAAGGCGGGAATGCTAACCATTGCACCACGGTGCTGGTCGAATACTAAACTCCCAGCATTCTCAGGTTCTTAAATATTAGCATAGAAATTATGTCGAGGTCCAGCGCCTTGGATGGTATGCTGTACATAGTGATATTCGTGTGCAACATCGAAATTGCTTGGTTCCTTGGAGGTAGTTACAAAAGAATTCTGGTGTATTTTATACATACGCTCCCTACGGGAAATAGTTCAAACCCAGGACCGACACAGGACTAATCCCTGGTTTATATGGAGCAGACACAGTTCTTGTCAAAACGTATGGAAGGGACGGACTAACATGTGTTTATTATTGACGGGGTAAATTTACACTTTAGGACTCATTCTTTGGACTCATTCCAAAGGACCGAATCTCATGTGCAGATTTAATAAAATTTTAATATCAAAAGAGTATGGAAATCAATAAAATTTTATAAAAATTTAAAGATTCCGAGAAACTGGAATAACAGTAGCAGTCGTATCAAAGGTCCGTCTGTGGTAATTTGCACCAATTTGCAATAGGGTTAAAAGAGAGTTTTCTTTTATGAGGAACGAATTAAACACAGAAAACCAGAAATTTCGTTTCGTAGGAAAGTATTTTTTTTGCTTGCGTGTTGGTCTTAAATAGATTGTCATGTTTCAACCACTGTTCCCTCATGTGACATTTATAACAAATTTTTTTCTTGTCATCGTAAATTGTTATAACGTCTTTGGTGAAATAAAATCTTTGTAGTTGTTTCGAAACCCCACAGAAGCAAATACAACCGAAGATGCGAAATATAAAAGAAGAGAAATTCTTTCGTCCATTTAGTATGTGTGGGTCTATTTGAATGACCTTCTGCAAGCTGTTTATTTTCCTACGACGATGATGAAGATGATTATATTTGCAAACTTTTTTTTCCCCCACAGCCAAAACATTCAACATTTGATGACCAATGCCACTCAAACAACAAACCACTCTGAAAGAGTCGCCAATTATTATTACCACCACCGACATTGTTGCAACGATGGAGAACAACTTTATCCAAAGGGGGCAATCAAAGTTTTCGTTATTTAAAAAAAAAAAAATTATGGAACAAAAAGAATCTGCAATTTAGTTTCATCTATCCATTCCCATATGTCATTCATCATCTAGGGTCAATGTTATAAAAGAAATGTGATATTAGTGAAAGATTTTATGTAGATGAATATACAAAATTGATTTATAATCACCAATTTCATATACATAGAATAAATACGAAAGTGCAATTGGTAATTGGAGTAATATTTCAAACTTATGATGTGATTGTATGGCAGGTGACCCTCTATGTATGTTCCCTACGGGAAATGGATCAACTCCAGGACCGGTACAGGACTAGTCTCTGGTATGTATGGACTAGTCCCAGTTCTGTTCCAAATGTATGGAAGAGAGGTATGGAAGGGAACGGTCACGACTCAATCGAAAGGGCATGTTCTGGGGCAACTTAGTACACGAAAAAAATTCTTTCCTCCCAAACGAAATTTTAGACAAATAAATATCGATTCCCATTTGATTCACGCTGTAAGAAAGTTTGGAATAAAAGTGATAAACGTTGATGAAAAAGATTAACTCTATTGTTTTTAATACCCTCCACCATAGGAAGGGGGTATATTAACTTTGTCATTCCGTTTGTAACACATCGAAATATTGGTCACCCTATCTTCCGAACGAAACAAGCTATCGACTTGAAACTTGGCACAATTAGTTTTTATTGATGTAGGTCGGGTGGTATTGCAAATGGGCCATATCGGTTTACTTCTACGTATAGCCCCCATATAAACGGACCCTCAGATCTGGTATATGGTCTCTAACAACCATGCAAAAATTGGTCCCCATCGGTCCATAATTATATATAGCCCTCATATAAACCGATACCCAGATTTGGCTTGCGGAGCCTCTAAGAGAAGCATATTTCATCCAATCTGGCTGAAATTTGGTACATGGTGTAGGTATATGATCTCTAACAACCATGCAAAAATTGGTCCATATCGGACCATAATTATATATAGCCCCCATATAAACCCATCCCCAGATTTTACCTCTGGATTCCCTTGGAGGAGCAATATTTATCCGATCCGGTTGAAATTTGGTACGTGGTGTTAAATATGCAAAAGTTGGTCCATAATTATATATAGCCCCCATATAAACCGATCCCCAAATTTGACTTATGGAACCTCTTGGAGGAGCAAAATTCATCCGATTCGGTTGAAATTTGGTACATTGCGCTAATATATGGCCGCTAACAACCATGCCAATATTGATCCATATCGGGCTATAGTTATATATAGACGATCCGCAATCACTCAAAAATTGGTCCATATCGGTTCATAATCATTGTTGCCACTCGAGAAATTTTTGTCAAAATTTTATTACTATAGAAAATTTTGTCAAAATTTAATTCTATAGAAAATTTTGTCAAAATTTTATTTCTACCGAAAATGTTGTCAAAATTCAATTTCTATAGAAAATTTTGTCAATATTTTATTTCTATAGAAAACTTTGTCAAATTTTTATTTCTATAAGAAATTTTGTCATAATTTTATTTCTATAGGAAATTTTGTCATACTTTTATTTCTATAGAAAATTTTGTCAAAATTTTACTTCTATAGAAAATTTTGTATAAATTTTATTTCTATATAAAATTTTGTCAAACTGAATTATATTCATATTTAATCGGCCTTTTTTAGTTTAATATATACCATGTATGGACTAATTTACAATTTGGAAGACGGTTTTACGAAGTTTTAAGATACCTTGCCATCGGCAAGTGTTACCGCAACCCAAGTAATTCGATTGTGGATGATAGTCTTTAGTATAAGTTACTACGCAATCCATGGTGGAGGGTACATAAGATTCGGGCTGGCCGAACTTATGGTCGTAAATACATCTGTTTTTTTATTTTCTGTAAAACAAACAATGTAGAAGAAATTATTCGTTTTTATAAATTTTTAAATTTTTCCTTTCGCCTGGACGGAAAATCGAACCACGGACCATACACTTTGTAAGCCAATACTGAGCTACGTATCTGTTATTACCATCAACAGACAATTATCGCTATAGCAATCAATATATTTAAGCAGTTATATTTACAAAGCATAGTTTTCGGCTCTAACGAGCCGATGTAAAGGACATTTATTTAAGAGAAACATAGCTCTATTTGGCCACTTTCCTAAAAATACAGCTTTTGGAAACGGATATAATTTAATTGTACATATATTCCACAAATTTTCTCAAGATTTTTAAAATATGTTCGGCATTACATACTAGCTTATTAATGTTTTGCTATGAAACTTGAAAATGTGTCTGATTAAAGGCTTAAAGTCATAAAAGAACAGTGCTTGATATAAACAAAATGGACTGTGATTTTAGAACAAAAAAATGTGTTTTTTTTTATAGCAAAGATACAAATTTTGTTAATTTTTTTTTTGTCATAAAGTCTAAAATGTTGGAAAAAATTTCAAAATAGCAATTAAAACTGTGATTGATACTCTCAGTTTCGTGATTGAAGACATTTCAATTAAAAAATTAATTGAATCAATTAATTTCGTGATAGAATCAGAAAAACATTTTTGTGTGTAGAGATTTAGTGATAGTTGTAAGATATCAATAAATTATATAAAAAATTTCAATACCAGTCCCGTGATCGGTCCGTTAGTGACAATTCGCCCTATGGGAATTTGGTTCTAATAGGTTTAAATACAATGAAAAACATCGAGTGGCCAAAGATTTCTTGTCCTTAAAATATGATGGCGAATTTTACTTAGCACAGAAGACGCATTTCTCTTACACTAAAATGTTTTCCTTGTCCAAAAGTCGGTAAACTTGTCAATGAAGTTGTTTTGTCTTTCTATTAAGTAAATGGATACCTTTACATGAAAGAACATTTTGTTAGGGTAAGGTCAACTTGACTTCAAAAGTTGTTAACCCTTTCACTACCGAAATAAACCCTATGTTAAAAGCTTTAATTTTTCTTCTGTTTTTACTTGTACTACCAGCATGTAGAACAAAAATTGTCATTTTGAGAACCTACCTCAACTACTTCAAAAGCTATATGACCTTGTTCTCAAAACTTGATTCTAGAATTGCGACCAAATGGTCTTACGAAAATGAGCGCTTTTTAGCCTACAATATCTTGCAAAATGTGAGAAAAAATACAAAAAAGAACCCGAAAGAGTATCAGCTATAGTTTTTGTATAAATGTCCATTTACTAAAAACATACAGTAGAAAAATTGCCTAAAATTTTCGTATTTTTCGTTTATTGTTAAAGAAGTTTATAAAAATGTATTTTAGTGCTCACCAATATGGAAAATATGTATAGCTTATTTAGATTAAAGCCTCCACTTTAAAATAACATTGAGAAATAAATCGAAACTAAGTGGGAAAATAGAATTTGGTGTCTTTGGAGTAATTTTCAAAATTAATGATATCGTTTTAAAATTTATTGATTTTTTGTTTCTTATTAAAAAAATGGAGATATTTATTAAAAGACGTTTTTATTCAAACCCTAGCATAATTTCTACTTAAAGTCGAGTCTGAACTTGGAAATTTACGTTGTCATTAACAAGTTTTTAAAGGACATTGACAGTAAATGAAGAAAAAATTAGAATAAAAGAATAAATTCCTAGTACGAAAACCTCACATTTAAAATATAATTGTGTCAAAAAGGTATCCCTACTTCAATTATCCGCTTCATTGGCTCGGAATCAATACCGAAATCTTTGGGGTAAAGACAAAACCTTTGCAAAAGGACAAACTTTTTTCAGTGTAGATATCGTCTTTTTTTTTGCCTTTTTAATAACCGTTCACATAGAATGAGGTTAACGAATTTCGTCATACAGTTTGTAAGACAGTGAAGTAGTCGTCTGATATCTCATAAAATTGATTATCACATTGAGTAGTGCTATATCCGTCCGCACGTGGAAATTACGCTCATAATTATATACTGTCCCCTTTAAACCAATCTCATGTTTTTAATATTTGAAAATTGTGAACTAATAAATCTTTTAGGATATTTTATGATTCTTTCATTTCATTCATTCATTCATTTCAAAAAGCAAAGCAAAAAATCCAATTAACATATCGCCTTGTCCAGCATATCACTATTTGTTTCACCTTTTTTGCTATTTTAGTCTTCTAAGAAAACATGCTGACCACATTGTTAAATACAAATCACAATTGGACACTTGAAATAGAAACAAATTTGCATGTCCCCATTTCATGCCTTAGAGGGGGTAAGGTTGAAATGAAATTTTCCTTTTGCTAAGTATGCCTCAAATGTGGGCACGCTTCAAAAGAGGAAAATTTCATTGGGTGGTGAAAAATTTCGGAAAAAAATAAAGGAAATTAACTACAAACAAATATTTTTTTTGCAATAACGTAAATAAGTTAAATTTATCGTTAGTAGTACGGACTTTTCTTCAGTGTAACTAGATCCCCTAATTTGTTCACGGGTTTGTAATTTTTTTAATACAACTTCCATATTATTTAACTGGACATTTATGCCAAATCTCCTGACTAGACATTGATCTGCACACTTTGCACTTTCGATATCCATTTTACCCAGATCAATATCCATCATAACATATTAAATGCTTTCCATACCATTTTATGTAGTTTTTCAATTTCAATTGAGTGCAATGTCACCATTTTCTTAGATATTGTTAAAACCAAAAAGGACAAGAATAAAATCTAATTTATCCAACAGTTTTCTGAAAACTTGCTGACACAAAGGTTGCTGCAACATTAATAGGAATAAGATTTTATATGGGGACATCGTTTAAGTTTAAGTTTTATGATGGTTTCAATCTCTTGTCTAAATTGGAAAATTAATGAGGGATTAGGTTTTGCTATATTTACAAAAAAAAAAAAAACAAATTATATGCGACCGTAATTTTGGCAAGGCTGAATCTTATGGTAGTTCTACTAAAGACTGTCATCCACAATCGAATTACTTGGGTTGTGGTAATACTTGCTGATGACAATATATCTTAAAACATTTTTGTCTTCTAACTGGAAAACTAGTCCGTATGGAGTCTATGTTAGAGAAAATAAGGCAGTTTCAAAGAGAAAACAAGTATATACGGCCGTAAGTTCGGCCAGACCGAATCTCACGTACCCTCCATCATGGATTGCGTAGTAACTTCTATTAAAGACTGTCATCCACAATCGAATTACTTGGGTTGCGGTAACACTAGCCGATGGCAAGGTATCTTAAAACTTCCCAAAACCGCCTTCAAAATTGTAAGTTAGTCGATACGTGGTATATATTAAACTGAAAAAAAGGCCGATTAAATACGTATATAATTCAGTTTGACAACATTTTAAAATTTTAACAAAATTTTCTACAGAAATAAAATTTTGACAAAATTTTCTACAGAAATAAAATTTTGACAAAATTTTCTATAGAAATAAAATTTTGACAAAATTTTCTATAAAAATTAAAAATTTTGACAACATTTTTTTATAGAAATATCATTTTGACAAAATTTTCTACAGAAATAAAATTTTGACAAAATTTTCTACAGAAATAAAATTTTGACAAAATTTTCTATAGAAATAAAATTTTGACAAAATTTTCTATAGAAATTACAAATTTTGACAACATTTTTTTTATAGAAATATCATTTTGACAAAATTTTCTACAGACATAAAATTTTGACAAAATTTTCTATAGAAATGAAATTTTGACAAAATTTTCTATAGAAATAAAATTTTGACAAAATTTTCTATAGAAATTAAAAATTTTGACAACATTTTTTTATAGAAATATCATTTTGACAAAAATTTCTATAGAAATAAAATTTTGACAAAATTTTCTATAGAAATGAAATTTTGACAAAATGTTCTATAGAAATAAAATTTTGACAACATTTTATATAGAAATAAAATTTTGACAAAATTTTCGATCGAAATAAAATTTTGACAAAAATTTCTATAGAAATAAAATTTTGACAAAATTTTCTATAGAAATAAATTTTGACAAAATTTTCTATAGAAATGTTATTTGACAAATTTTTCTACAGAAATAAAATTTTTACAAAATTTTCTATAGAAATATTTGTTTGGTAGATTTCTGGTAAGTGGCAACCGTGGTTACCACACATTGTTAAAAATCAAGCCTTGCCGGCTTTTAATTTCCTCCCACCAAAATGTAAAAATTATTAAAAATTGTGTTGAGTGAAAAAGTCTCTACATTGTGCTCTTACGTCCCTACAAGACGCTAAATAATAGAAAAAACCTACTTGTAGGGGATTCCCCCACTTCTGGCAACACTGCTTTTAATGGTCCTCAAATGCCTGTAGATTTCCAATTTCAGACAAATTGGGTAAAAACTACAAATTGTAGAAGGCCAAGAAGTTAAATCGGGAGATCGGTCTATATGGGGCCTATACCAAAGCATGGACCGATACTCACCATTTTTGGCACACCTCTTTGTGGTCCTAAAATACCTCTAGATTTCCAATTTCAGGCAAATTGGATAAAAACTACGGTTTTTATAGCCTCCATCATAGGATGGGGGTATATTAACTTTGTCATTCCGTTTGTAACACATCGAAATATTGCTCTGAGACCCCATAAAGTATATATATTCTGGGTCGTGGTGAAATTCTGAGTCGATCTAAGCATGTCCGTCCGTCCGTCTGTTGAAATCACGCTAACTTCCGAACGAAACAAGCTATCGACTTGAAACTTGGCACAAGTAGTTGTTATCGATGTAGGTCGGATGGTATTGAAAATGGGCCATATCGGTCCACTTTTACGTATAGCCCCCATATAAAGGGACCCTCAGATTTGGCTTGTGGAGCCTCTAACAGAAGCATATTTCATCCGATCCGGCTGAAATTTGGTATATGGTGTTGGTATATGGTCTCTAACAACCGTGCAAAAATTGGTCCACATCGGTTCATAATTATATATAGCCCCCATATAAACCGATCCCCAGATTTGGCTTGTGGAGCCTCTAAGAGAAGCATATTTCATCCGATCCAGCTGAAATTTGGTACATGGTGTTGGTATATGGTCTCTAACAATCATGCAAAAATTGGTCCATATCGGTTCATAATTATATATAGCCCCCATATAAACCGATCCCCACATTTGGCTTGCGGAGCCTCAAAGAGAAGCAAATTTCATCCGATCCGGCTGAAATTTGGTACATGATGTTGGTATATGGTCTCTAACAACCATGCAAAAATTGGTCCACATTATATATAGAATTATATATAGACCCCATATAAACCGATCTCCAGATTTGGCTTGCGAAGCCTCAAAGAGAAGCAAATTTCATCCGATCCGGCTGAAATTTGGTACATGGTATTGGTATATGGTCTCTAACAACCGTACAAAAATTGGTCCACATCGGTCCATAATTATATATAGCGCCCATATAAACCATTCCCAAGATTTGGGTTGCGGAGCCTCAAAGAGAAGCAAATTTCATCCGATCCGCCTGAAATTTGGTACATGATATTGGTATATGGTCTCTAACAACCATGCAAAAATTGGTCCACATCGGTTCATAATTATATATAGCCCCCATATAAACCGATCCCCAGATTTGGATTGCGAAGTCTCCAAGAGAAGCAAATTTCATCCAATCCGGTTGTAATTTGGAACATGGTGTTAGTATATGATATTTAACAACCGTGGCAGAATTGGTCCATATCGGTCCATAATTATATATAGCCCCCATATAAAACGTTCTCCAGATTTGACCTCCGGAGCCTCTTGGAGGAGCAAAATTCATCCGATCCGGTTCAAATTAGGAACGTGGTGTTAGTATATGGTCGCTAACAACCATACCAAAATTGGTCCTATCACACAAAAATTGGTCCATATCGGTTCATAATCATGGTTGCCACTAGAGCCAAAAATAATCTACCAAAATTTTATTTCTATAGAAAATTTTGTCAAAATTTTATTTCTAGAGAAAATTTTGTTAAAATTTTATTCGGTTCATAATAAAATTTTCATCATTGTCAAAATTTTATTTCTATAGAAAATTTTGCAAAATTGTATTTCTATAGAAGATTTTGTTCAAATTTTATTCGGTTCATAATCATGGTTGCCACTCGAGCCAAAAATAATCTACCAAGATTTTATTTCTATAGAAAATTTTGTCAAAAGTTTATTTCTATAGAAAATTTTGTTAAAATTTTATTTCTGTAGAAATTTTTGTCAAAATTTTCTTTCTATAGAAAATTTTGTCAAAATTTTTATTTCTATAGAAAATTTTGTGAAAATTTTATTTCTATAGAAAATTTTGTCAAAATTTTATGTCTACTTTGTCAAACTGAATTATATACGTATTGGATCGATGTTTTTTTTTTTGATTTGATATATACTTAAGTAATTCGATTCTGGATGGCAGTGTTTAGAAGAAGTTTCTACGCAATCCATGATGGAGGGTACATAAGCTTCGGCCTGGCCGAACTTACGGCCGTATATACTTGTTTTTTTTTTTTTGATTTGATATATACCACGTATGGACTTACATACAATTTAGAAGATGGTGTTAGGAGGTTTTAAGATACCTTGCCATCGGCAAGCGTTATCGCAACTTAAGTAATTCGATTCTGGATGGCAGTGTTTAGAAGAAGTTTCTACGCAATCCATGATGGAGGGTACATAAGCTTCGGCCTGGCCGAACTTACGGCCGTATATACTTGTTCATAAGCTCAAGACACCAAATCGGGAGGTCGGTTTATATGGGGACTATATCAAAGCTTGGACCGATATAGCCCATCTTCGAACTTGACCTGCCTGCAAACAAAAAACGAATCTGTGCCAAATCTCAGGACGATATCGCCATTATTGAAGGCTGTAGCGTGATTACAACAGACAAACGGACATGCATATATCGTCTTAGAATTTCTCCCTGATCAAAAATATATATACGTTATATAGTTGGAAATCGAAATTTCGATGTGTTACAAACGAAACGACAATTTTACTATACCCCCAACACCATTCTATGGTGGTGGGTATAAAAACGGACTGCCACTATACAGAAGCAAACCTCATATAAAATATTAGTTCACTTTTTACTTAAATGTCAATAGAAATATTCATCTTTTTTAACACTGAATAAAAATTGAATGCAATTGAAAAATAAAAATGAAATCTGTATCAATATATGCTCGAAATTGGTTTCCTACTGAAATACTAAAGCTATTTCAAGGGGCTTATAAATATGTATAGTCAAGTTTTCGAAATAATTGATGTGACATTATTGTACAAACAAAACATTTTTTGGTCGCAAAATTGATATAGATGAATTGAATACATTTCATGGGAAAATTGTCCAATGTGGGATGACTAAATACAATTTGTTGAGTACATATAAAAAAATTGAAATAAATTTAATTGGAAATATATGTAATTGTCACCCACACACAAATCCAATAAAGGTAAATCAAGTGGAAAAACCCGGTTCAAATAAGAGGTAACCTTCGAAATTTTAGTCATGTAGATATAAATTCCTTTCATTGGTATTAGATATATTATTCCTTTCTAACCTAAATCATCTTGTTCGTCTAATACGGAAATTCACATACACTAGGGACATGTTTGGCCACAATGAGTTTCACATTTTTTCCACCAACTATTTCGAAATATCTGCATACTGGTTTTGGAAATCGCTACTAACCGATAAAAAAAAAAAAAACAAGTATATACAGTAGTAAGTCCGGCCGGGCCGAATCTTAAATACCCACCACCATGAATCAAATATAATAGTTTCCTTTGAAAATTTCAGGGGGGTTTGATGGCAGATATTTTCCCAAGCAGATCAGTTCAACCAGTACGCTTCCCACAGATAAATGTAAAGATTTTACCTATGAAGACTAGATCAGATTCTGAATTTATAAGAACTATTTTCTGTTTGAGTTTGAGATGAATCATAAACATCTCTTGTAAGTGTGCAAGAAAATGATGAAATAACGCCTAATTTGTGAAACCCTAGAAACCCTAGGAGTTACATCGGGAGTTCGGTGTAATGGGAGCTATACCAAAACATGGAAAGATACACACAGTATTCAGCACATTTAATTGTAGTTCTAGAATCTAGACCCCAAATCGGAGGGCCGGTTTATAAAAGCCGAGCAAAAAAAGCGTCGCCAAAAAAGTAGTGAAAATGTTCTTTTTGGATCTGGAAGTGATGCAAAATTGGCGCAGAAGCGATGAATTTAACATGGGCTTGTGATAGGACGGATGTGCACCATATCAGCAGCCGTTGCACTGAATATGCACCACTTCTTTAAATGTGATCCGAATTCAGTGTTTTGGATGTGAATAAAAAATTTTTCTGGTATTTTGACAAATAATTAATTTTTATAATTATATATGATTTTTAATGCAATCTAACAGTTGTCTGAAACCCTGACCTCAAATATTTTCAAAATTTCGCAATTTTTCTAGAATGAATTTAGAAATTTTTTGGACAAAATTTAAATAATTTATACCATTTTATTAATTCTTACCATGTTTTTAACATATTTAAAACAAAAAATTTTAAAATTGCCCTTTAAAAGTATGAAAAAAGCGAGTTATAAAAAATTGAATTAAAAGAACTTCCTGAGTAGTTAAAATAAAGAACATCTCTGTATGGACATTTTTGGAAGTGCTTTTAAATTAGTGCCTTTTGAAGTACTTCCAAATTTTTTTGCTGGGAGGCTATATCAAAAACTGTACCGATACCAGCGTTGCCGTTTTGGTCCGATCGGACCAAATTTGGTCCAAAAGATTTCTAATTTTTAAATTTGTCCGATGGTCGGACCAAACGGAATTTGGCCCATTTTGGTCCATTTTCATAAATTTGGTAAAATTTATAATTTTTCCTAGAATTTAAAATTTCTATCAGAATAGTATATGTGCAGTGAAAAAAATATTGACGTGAGGCCAAAGATTTCATGTGCTTAAAATACGAATGCGAATTTTGCTTAGCATAAAAGACGTATTTCTCTAAAATAAAGTTTTTCCCTTGTCCAAACGACTATAAACTTTTCAATGAAGTCGGTTTGTCCTTATAGTTAAGTAACTGGACTTAATTGGGTATCCTAACATGAAAGAAAATTTCGTTTTTCTAAAGTCAAAATGGCCTTAATACTTCTGAAAATTTTTTCAAAATTAATGAAATCGTCCTTAATATTGTTCACTTTTTGCTCGATCTCGACTATGAAACTAAAAAGCGTTTAAAAATAGGTGATATTTTTTAACACTTTATTTTAAAGTCGGTGTTTACTTCAAACATATAATAATTTTCAGTTGTAGTCGAGTCTGAATTTGGAAATTTAAGTAGTCGTTCAGACGTTTCCAATGGACTTTGATAGCACATGAAGAAAAACAAATTAATACATTAGAATTTGTTTCCTACAATCAACTACGCAAAACTCAAATTTAAAAGAGAATTGTGACGTAAATTTGTCCTCACTTCTAGTCTCTGCTTCTTTGGATCGGAATCAATACCACAATCATTAGTGTAAAGACAAAATCTTTGCTTTTTTCCAGTGTGGGATTAGATACCATTTCAATCACAGAAAATCGAATATTTCGAATATTTCAATTGAAAAGTTGACGTTTTGATGTCAACCGCTAAATTATATCAGTACTTCTGATTTACTTCACTTTTTTAATAAAATCACTATGTACAACAATAAAACAACTTGTTAAAGCATTTTTCTTCGAAGTTGGAAATTTGGTCCGCTGGAGGGAATTTTGGTCCGATTTTGAAAAAATTTTGGTCCAAAATAAAATTGCGTAGTGGCAACGCTGACCGATATATATATATATATTTGGCACATCTCTTTATTTTCCTAGAATACCTCTACATTTCCAATTTCAAGCAAATTAGATAACAACTACGGTTTCTAGGAGCCCAAGAAGTAAAATCGGGAGATCGGTTTATATGGGGGCTATATGAAAACATGGTCCGATAATCACCATTTTCGGCACATCTTTTATTTTCCTAGAATACCTCTAGATTTCAGACTTCAGGCAAATTGGATTAAAAGTACGGATTCTAGAAGCCCAAGAAGTAAAATCGGGAGATCGGTCAAAAAAAAAAAAATTAAAAATTAATCAATATAAAATTTCAAGTTTTTAAATTTTTGGGTTTCTGGAAAATTTGCTTACATTCAATTACTGTAAAAAATTAATTCTACTAATTAAAAAACAAACACATTATATTTTTTTTTCAAAAATTAATAAAGATGTAAAGTTTTTAAATGTTTGAAAGTTATGTACTTATTTTTAAATTATGTACTGAATTCAAAGCGTTGCACCCTCCACCTTTTTAATTGAATTTTGTATTTTTTTTTAATTAAAAAGTCTGGCAAGAAGACTGTGGGAATGTCATAAAATTAAAATTATATATTATGTATAAAATTATGTGTCTACCTTCCCTGCGAATTTCGAGAAAATGGAACTTTCAATTTTCAAAAAATCGGAGAACCTTCGTTTTTCCTTCGCCCCTCCCCGACCAGATATTGACAAATCACGAAGAAGTTCAGATGTTCTACGGAAATAAAATTAAACAAAACATGTTCTATGGAAATAAAATTAAAAAAAAACTCTATTGAAATAAAATTTTGACAAAATTTTCTATAGGAATAAAATGTTGACAAAATTATATAAATTAAAATAAATTATTAAAATAAATTAAAATAAATTTTCCATTCTTTTTGTTTTGTTATTGTTGGTTTTGTTCTTTAAGCATTGTTGTTGTTTTTATTGCAGCTTAAAACCATACATTGACTAAACTACAATTGTAGCTTAACCAACAGAGGAAAAGAATGTTTGTCAAATTTATTTGGGCAAAGCCCTATAGACTGCAAGATGGTTGGATGGACGCACGTTTCGGAATTACCACATTCCTCATCAGCATCCTCTACTTGCAGCAAAACTATCAACCAATTATCAGAATAAATTCAGGCAGTTCATTAAACCCAACAATGAACCACACTTGAACCTCCCGAAAAAAAGGTTTTGTATGATAGCCGAAATAAATTCACAACAAACATATCTCTTTTTTTAAAGTTTTGACAAAATTTTCTATATAAATAAAATTTTGACAAAATTCTATACCGAAATAAAATTTTGACAAAAGTTTCTAGAGAAATAAAATTTTTGACAAAATTTTCTATAGAAATATAAATTTTGACAAAATTTTCTATAGAAATAAAATTTTGACAAAAGTTTCTAGAGAAATAAAATTTTTGACAAAATTTTCTATAGAAATATAAATTTTGACAAAATTTTCATAGAAATAAAATGTTAACAAAAATTTCTATGGAAATAAAATTTTGACTAAATTTTCTATAGAAATAAAATTTTGACAAAATTTTCTTAGAAATAATATTTTGAAAAAATTTTCTATGGAAATAAAATTTTGACAAAATTTTCTATAGAAATAAAATTTTGACAAAATTCTCTACAGAAATAAAATTTTGACAAAAATTTCTAGAGAAATAAAATTTTGACAAAATTTTCTATAGAAATAAAATTTTGACAAAATTTTCTTAGAAATAATATTTTGAAAAAATTTTCTATGGAAATAAAATTTTGACAAAATTTTCTATAGAAATAAAATTTTGACAAAATTCTCTACAGAAATAAAATTTTGACAAAAATTTCTAGAGAAATAAAATTTTGACCAAATTCTCTACAGAAATAAAATTTTGACAAAATTTTCTTACGAATAATATTTAGAAAAAATTTTCTATGTAAATAAAATTTTGACAAAATTTTCTATAGAAATAAAATTTTGACCAAATTCTCTACAGAAATAAAATGTTGACAAAAATTTCTAGAGAAATAAAATGTTGACAAAATTTTCTATAGAAATAAAATTTTGACAAACATTTCTAGAGAAATAAAATGTTGACAAAATTTTCTATAGAAATAAAATTTTGACAAAATTTTCTATTGAAATAAAATTTTGACAAAATTTTCTATAGAAATAAAATTTTGACAAAATTTTCTATAGAAATAAAATTTTGACAAAATTTTCTATAGAAATTTTCTATAGAAAAAATTTTGACGAAATCTTCATTTGAAATAAATTTTGCAAAATAAGATTTTTTTGTTTGGTAGATTTTTGTTAAAATTTTCTCTAAACTTTTCACTATTCCCCTTCCCCGACCAGATATCGAAAAATCATGTACCATGTATTAATTTAATCACCGTCTTCACGTTCCCTGTAAACTTCAAGTACATCAAGATGTTTAGTTGTAGCTCTATTTTTTATAAAGAGGGATGCTCCTTCTCCCATCAAATATTGAAAAATAAGGAAGTGGAATATGGAAAAATAAAGCACCGGATCTTTTGTCTAGATGCCACCCCTAAAAATTTCAAACAAATGTGAGAATTTTGTAACCTATTTTCACCACATGACCACCCTCTACGTTCTCTGAAAATTTCAAGTGAAACGCTTCTGCCGTTTCCGAGATTACACGATTACCGGATTTTATAGATATAGATTTGTTTCTTACTTTCAATAAGGAAAAATATAAAACGTTGCTAACCACGAAAAATTAACTTTAATCTATTTTTTAAATACTTCAAATTTTTGAAATTTTGTTTTTTTGTCCTAATTTTGAAGACTTGCAGTTGCCGTTCTCGATGCTCTGTGCCACGTTGTCTCTATTTGTTTTTAGGTTCGATATCGTTTTTCTCCCAAATGACGAAACTTTTTCCTTCGGTGGCAAAGGAAACGATATGAACTAAATATCCATAACAGATATTGTCGTTATGATAAACAATTTTTCCTTATATCGGCTAGTATTCCAATAATAGCTCATTTCAGTTTTATTTGCCCATTTGGTCATTTTATTATTATTTTTTTATTATTATTATTTTTAACATGAAGAGCCACTATACCCACTACTAAGATTTGTGGCGTTTACCATTTAACACCGCCACGGAATATCCACAAAGCCAACCATTAAAAATATACGATTTTGGACACCAGCCTAATTCTAGGAAATGCTAGGCTTTTATGAAAATGTTTTAATAATAAAACAATTGTTTACATAACAAACAAAAAACACACAATAAGACAAGAAAACAAAACCTACTTGAGCACATTCACACTACAATAAAAAAAGCTAAGTAGTCGTACAAAAAACCATCAAGAGCTTAGCATTCATAAACGAAATTGTAAAGGACAAAATATTTTTAGAATGCTTGACAACTATTTTGAAAAGAGATGTAGATGGTCTAAAGTATGCATCCTTAGTGCAGCAAGCTTTTGAAGCACCTTTATTTCAAAACTGCGTTACAGCTATATACAAAATATAATAAGACTTTAGACATAATTTTAGATTTTTTATTTATTCTGGGCAATCCTTTTCGTAAAACCAAAAAAGTTGTGGAAATCAATTTAAGGAAAATCCTTTAATTCGCATAGCAGCTAACGTTTAATACCCGCACTTGACTAAAAACAACCAGAAGTCATTCGTATTCAAATCTGGCGAATACGGTGATTATGGTATGACATTGCTTGAATTTTAGGCATAAACCTCAAGAAGAACCAATGCAGTATTCGACTGCGCATTATTGTAGTGATGCGCATGAGACTAAAATAGTATTCCTAGTTGACAGTTTAACTTGTCGAGACCCACCTTATTACCATCGGAGACGCTGGAATTCTGATGGCCATACGAAGGTGCAAAATTTCAGCTAATCTCATTTTGTTTGTGAACAAAGTGCTCAAATTACAGAGGTTTCTCAAAGGATAAAATCAACTGGTCACTCTCGTGCCAGCATAGCAGCTCCTTGGCCCTTTCCAGATTAACTTTTTTGAATGGCTTTAGCCCAAGCTCATATTTCAAGATGCGTTGAATCCGCGATATCTTCAGATTAAGAGCAAATTTTCTACCACTGAGGCATGGTTTCGATCAACTCTGGTTTTCACTTTTCGGATCATTCTGGTTTTATTACAGTTTTTTCGTCCACGTTTTCAACAGAATGTAAGTTGGCAGAATTCTACCAAAAACTGTAGATTTTTTAATGTTCGATAGATTGGCAGAAATAAAATTTTGCCAAAATTTTCTATAGAAATAAAATTTTGACAAAATTTTCTATAGAAATAAATTTTGACAAAATTTTCTATAGAAAAAAAAATTTGACGATTTTCTAGAAATAAAATGTTGACAGAATTTTCTACAGAAATAAAATTTTGATTAAATTTTAGATAGAAATAAAATGGAGACAAACGTTTCTATAGAAATAAAATTTTGACAAAATTTTCTACAGAAATAAAATTTTGAAAATAATTTCTACAAAACTAAAAAATTTGACAAAAGTTTCTACAGCAATAAAATTTTGATCAAAACTTCTCAAGAAATAAAATTTTGACAAAATTTTCCATAGAAATAAAATGTAGACAAACGTTTCTATAGAAATAAAATTTTGACAAAATTTTCTACAGAAATAATATTTGGAAAAAAAATTCTACAAAAATAAAAATTTTGATAAACACTTCTCCAGAAATAAAACTTTGACGAAATTTTCTATAGTAATACAATTTTGACAAAAGTTTCTATAAAAAAATTTTTGGCAAACGTTTCTATGGAAATAAAATTTTGACAAAATTTTCTACAGAAATAAAATTTTGATAAAAATGTCTACAGAAATAAATTTTTTTTACACATAGAAAAATTGCAAAATTTTCTATAGAAATAGAAAAATTGCAAAATTTCCTATAGAAATAGAAAAATTGCAAAATTTTCTATAGAAATAGAAAAATTGCAAATTTCCTATAGAAATAAATTTTGACAAAAAGTTTCTATAGAAATAAAAATTTGACGAAAGTTTCTAGAAATAAAATGTTGACAGAATTTTCTACAGAAACAAAAATTTCCATAGAAATAAAATTTAGACAAAAGTTTCTATTGAAATAAATTTTGACAAAATTTTCTACAGAAATAAAATTTTGACTAAATATTCTATAGAAATAAATATTTGACGAAATTTTCTGTAGAAATAAAATTTTGATAAAAATTTTTCCAGAAATAAAAGTTTGACGAAATTTTCCATAGTAATAAAATTTTGACAAAAGTTTCTATAGAAATAAAATTTTTACATAATTTTCTATAGAAATAAAATTTTGACAAAATTTTCTACACAAACGCAATTTTGAAAAAAAAATCTATAGAAACAAAATTTTGTTTCTATAGAAATAAAAATTTGACGAAATTTCCTACAGAAATAAAATTTTGACAAAAGTTTCTATAGAAATAAAATTTTCAAAAAATTTTCCATAGAAATAAAATTTTGACGAAATTTAAATAGAAATTAAATGTTGACAAAAGTTTCTATAGAAATAAAAATTTGACGAAATTTTCTACAGAAATAAAATGTTGACAAAATTTTCTACAGAAATAACATTTTGATAAAAATTTCTCCAGAAATAAAATTTTGACGAAATTTTTTATGGTAATAAAATTTTGACAAAAGTTTCTATAAAAATAAAATTTTGCCTAAAGTTTCTACAGAAATAAAATTTTAACAAAATTTTCTACAGAAATAAAATTTTGAAAAATTTCTACAGAAATAAAATTTTGACGAAATTTTCTATAGCGATAAAATTTTGACAAAAGTTTCTATAGAAATAAAATGTTGACATAATTTTCTATAGAAATAAAATTTTGACAAAATTTTCTACACAAACGAAATTTTTAAACAAGTATATACAATAGTAAGTTCGGCCGGGCCGAATCTTAAACACCGACCACCATGTATCAAATATTAGTGTTTCCTTTGAAATTTCAGAGGGTTTGAGGGCAGATCAAGCAGAGCAGTTCAAACAGTACACTTTAAATTTAAAGATTTTACCTATGAAGACTATATCAGATTCTAGATTTATAAGAACCATTTTTGTTGGAGTTTTAGAGGAATTATTAACATCTCTTGGAACTGTGAAAATTATAAAATAACGTCTTGATTTGAAATCTTAAATCTGTAGATTTTCACCCGAGAAATAAATTCTGGAAATTTTACATTGAGTTTCAAGCAATTTTCATGATCAGTGCGCCTTCTATACTCTCAAGAAGTGAAATCGGTTTATATGGAGGCATTACTAAATGGACCGATAAAAACTTAATCCGATACACGTTTTTGTGAGCCTTAAATACCAGAATATTTACAATTTCAGGCAAATCGGTTAAAAACTACGGTTTCTAGAAGCCTAAGGAGTTAAATCGGGAAATCGTTATTATGGGAACTATACTAAAATACGGACCGATACTCATCGTTTTCGGCACACCTCTCTATGATCCGAAAATACCTCTAGATTTCCAATTTCAGGCAAATTGGATAAAAACTACGGTTTCTATAAGCCCAAGAAGTAAAATCGGGAGATCGGTCTATATGGGGGCTATACCAAAACATGGACCGATACTCACCATTTTTGGCACACCTCTTTATGGTCATAAAATACCTCTAGATTTCAAATTTCAGGCAAAGTGGATAAAAACTACGGTTTCTATAAGGCCAAGACCCCAAATCGGGAGGTCGGTTTATATGGGGACTATATCAAAACCTGGACCGATATAGCCCATCTTCGAACTTGACCTACGTGCTGACAAAAGACGAGTTTGTGCAAAATTTGAGCACGATTGCTTCATTATTGAAGACTGTAGCGTGATTACAACAGACAGCCAGACAGCCAGACAGACAGACGAACATGGTCTTAGAATTTCTCCCTGATCAAGAATATATATACTTTATATAGTCGGAAATCGATATTTCGATGTGTTACAAACGGAATGACAAACTTATTATACCCCCGTCACCATTCTATGGTGGTGGGTATAAAAAATTCTATAGAAACAAAATTGTTTATAGAAATAGAAAAATTTTCTATTGAAATAGAAAAATTGCAAAATTTTCTATAGAAATAACAATTTGACGAAATTTTCTGTAAAAATAAAATTTTGACGAAATTTTCTGTAGAAATAAAGTTTTGACGAAATTTTCTATAGAAATAAAATTTTGACAAAATTTTCTATAGAAATAAAATTAAGACAAAAGTTTCTATTGGAATAAAATTTTGACTAAATTTTCTATAGAAATAAACATTTGACGAAAGTTTCTAGATATAAAACGTTGACAGAATTTTCTACGGAAATAAAACTTTGACAAAGTTTTCTGTAGAAATAAAATTTTAAAAAAAAATTTTATAGAAATAAAAATTTGACAACATTTTCCGTAGAAATTTTGACAAAAGTTTCTATAGAAACAAAATTTTGACAAAAGTTTCTACAGAAATAAAAATTTGACGAAATTTTCTACAGAAATAATATGTTTACAAAATTTTCAATAGAAACAAAATTTTGACAAAAATTTTTACAGAAATAAAATTTTGACCACATTTTCTATGGAAATAATATGTTGACAAAATTACCAATAGAAATAAAACTTTGACAAAACTTTGAATAGAAATAAAATTTTGACAAATTTTTTTCTATAGAATATTTTGCCAAAATTTTAAAATTTCAAAAAAATTTCAAAATAAAATTTCAAAAAAATTTCAAAATAAAATTTCAAAAAAATTTCAAAATAAAATTTAAAAAAAATCTATAGAAATAAAATTTTGACAAAATTTTCTATAGAAATAACATAAAAAAAATTCTATAGAAATAAAATTTTGAAATTTTTTTGGAAATAAAATTGTCTGTAAAAATAAAATTTTGACAAAATTTATATGAAAATAAAATATAGCATATAAATTGAAAATCTCAATATCGATTAAAATACATCACGTCATCTGCGTATTTTATAACTTTTTTCCTCTTGAGCCATTTGCTGAAGTCTTCTCAATACAAAGTATCTTAGAAATCATTAAACCGTGCTGCAATCGCCTACGCTTCATCAGTTTGTGCAATAAGAAATTAGTTTACACATTCGAGAAACACCACCTCCGTTAAATAATTAAGATAAGATACGAGATGCTATATACTATACACCCAGAAGATTTGTGTAGTTTAATAGGGAAAATAAATTAATTCGGAAAATGACTATAGAAAATCCATTTTATTTGAATTTGAAAATTTTCACAGTTCTTGTTATTCATTTTTTATATATAGCACTCTGATATATTGATTTAATATGAATCTTTTGGAAAGAAAATCATATTAACATGTGTGGAAAATTTAAATTTGATTCAGGGTATTTGAAAATATAGGTTTTCAATATAGATAAGTAGTGGCAATTGAACGTTTTCTTAACATGATATATCACGTTCATTAACAGATATCCTTATTGTCTTAATCATCTAGTTTATAATGAGTAAATCTGAGATTAGATTTATATAGTGGCTATGTCTATATCGCATAGTTGTTAGAGGTCATAACTTACTTCGCATACTAAATTTCAACCGGATCGAATGAAATGTGCTCTTCCAAGAGGATTTCAATAGATTGCGAATGGTTAAAGAAACTACTTTGCTATTTCGATTATTCATATCTGTGGTGCTCTAAGTACGGTGGTGGATGATGGGCATCTTCTGCTACGCTTTAACAATTCAAAATTTAAATGAGTTATCTTTACCCTTTCACAAATAACACATAGTGTACTGGTTATTTCTTCATCTTATCCCACTGTAGAATACCAGTACTCAAACCCACATTATTTGTTGAGTGTAAAAGACAAAGCCAAGTATCTACCAAATGTACTAACACACTCTCTTCTCTCTACAACATAGAGTTGTTGTGGCTGAAGAGGTAATTAAAAAGTATAAGCTAAGCATGCACAATTCGTGAAACTCTTATATTCATGCAAGATAACAAGATAGCGACAACAACACTTTGTATACACATAATAGCTTTAGGACTACATATCATCGTTGTTTAAGGTGTATGTATTGGTGTATGTTTCATATTGTAGTGAACGCACTTAGCATCTTGAAAGAATGTATTTAGGTTGAAGGGTAACGCGTTCTATACTTTTTTTAATAAAGTACAAGTTTCTCTCTTGGTGTTTAAACCAACAAAAACATGTTTGTATGCCATAACCGAATTGCTTATAGTATGTAAATGTAGTTGTGGCAACATCTTGAAAGTGATATGTATATATGGGTAGATGAAATTGAAGTACTTGACTTTAAGATCATAAAACTAAGAAAATTCTTTTTAAAGATCTAACACTTTATAGGATTTTGTATAATTTTTTGTCGATATTATCTTCTTAAAATTGAAGTGGTTCCTAATTTTATTTGTAGCGTAGAATATTAAAATTGCATCGTTGAATCTTCCTTCTTGCGTACAAATATTGATAGTAATTCAATAAATCAATATGAAATACTAGCATAATAGAAGTCCAGCTATCGGGTGGACAAAGTTTGCAACGCATGCAACACTTCATTAAACACTGTGTAAGCATGGATGTAATGCCTAGGTATTTAGTTACAACCTATATTTACTTACTCTACCAGAGTACATAGCTACCCAGCAAAAAAATTTGGAAGTTCTTCTTAAGGCACAACTTTAAAAGCACTTCCAAAAATGTCCTCCCAAAGATGTTCTTTATTTTAACTCCACAGGAAGTTCATTTTTTTATAACTCGCTTTTTTCATATTTTTAATGAGAAATTTAAAATTTTATTGTTTCAAATGGGTTAAAAACAGATTTAAAATTAATAAAATAGTGCAAATTATTTAAATTTTGCCGAAAACAATGCTAAATTCTTTCTAAAAAAATTGCGAATTTTTAAAAATATTTGATGTCAAACGTTCCAGACAAGCGTTATAATGCATTAAAAATTATAAAAAAATTTAAAAATTATTTATTCGTCAAAATATCAAAAAATTTCTTTATTCACATCCAAATCATTGGATTCGCATCACACCTTAAGAAGTGATACAAATTCAGTGCAACGGCTGTTGAAATGGTGGACATCCGTCCTATGACAAGCCCATGTTAAAATCATCGCTTCTGCGCCAATTTTGCACCACTTTTCACTACTTTTTTGGCGACGCTTTTTTTGCTGGGTATATCTAAATTAGATCCATTTTTTTGTTTTGTAATTTAACGCCAAATTCCTGTGATTTTATGACGTGTTTAGTTTCATTATCCTATTTTAATTCAATAGTGATGTGTTAATACCGTTTTCCAGTTGCCTGATATGAAATTATACAGAACATCGAATCTCTATTGATTAAAAATATGTACATTTCCAAAGTATCAAGCGTACACTTATGTTCCTGGCCTAGTGTGCGTATGTGGGATTATGCAAAATATACAATATTCATACGCAACAGTGTCCAATGTTGAAATATTATATCTAGGCCAAGGAATCTCATGCAAATGCATGTTTTTACTGGTCATCTTAAAACAGACACGGTTAAGTTATCTTTGCGAATCGTGGAATTTGCTATTAAATGACATTCATTTGTTTTTGCATATTTTGCATATTTTGTTAAAAATATCCGTTTTTGCATATTTTTGCGCATATTTTAACACATTTTACAATAAATGCATGTTTTTTGCATATTTTGGTTTTTTGTGCATTATCTATTTGAAAAAGCAAAACCCACTAATATTTAGTGCGACATCTTTGGTTAGAGTTGGAAAAAGATCGTTACAAATTGATCGGTCAATTTTCATATGTATTCATACAACATTCTTACTGAGTTCGTTGAAAGATTGCAACTTTAGGCAAGAAAACAAGATTGAATTGAAATGTAAGTCGGTTTTAATATTATTTACTCCAAAATTGTTGAAGTTGACATTTGATAATACTTTCAGAGTTCAATGCCGAAAATCAAAGCAACTTTATCGTCAAAACATAATAAATACGTGTCTGAACATCCAAGTGTATTTCAAACGGATGGAGTCGTCCTTTTTTGTAAAATTTGCAATAAGGCAGTGGCCTGTGAAAGAAAATTTCAAGTCGACCAGCAATTGAAAAGCATGAAAAATAAGGAACTGCATGATCGACGCTCCGAAAAAATATAGCCTTTGATAACTAGCACTGTAGCAGCGGGGCTAAGCAAATTCTCCATGGACTTATGCGAAGCTTTCATATCAGCAGATATCCCATTGTATAAGCTCAACAACCCAAAACTAAGAAAATTTTTGAAAACATATACCAACGAGCTATTCCACATGAAACATCAGTGCGCAAAACGTATATCGACGAAATGTATGTTCTCTCATTAAACAAAATCAAAAATGCTTTAACTGGCCATTTCCTATGAATTTCCATACATGAAACCACCGATATCCAAGGGAGGTATGTTGCAAATGTTATTGTGGGAATTTTACATGAAAATTAAGATGTGTGCGACACAAAATTTTTACTCAATGTCGTGGAAATGGATAAAACTAATCACGCGACAATAGCTCGTGCTTTCAATGACTCCATTGCCTTGCTCGGTGACGATTTTGACAAAAATAAAGTTCTTCTCTTTATAACCGATGCTGCGCCATACATGGTAAAAGCGGCAAAGGGGTTGCAAATATTTTATCCGAAGCTATTGCATGTTACTTGTATCGCTCATGCTGCCCATCGAATAGCTGAAGAAATTCGAAGTTATTTTAGTGAGCTGAATTCTCTTATATCACATGGAAAAAAATATTTATAAAAACACCTTCGCGTGTACAAATTTTTAATGAAACATTTCCTGGCATTCCGCTCCCTCCAGAGCCAATTATAACAAGATGGGGAACGTGGCTAAATGCTGTCAATTATTACAGCCAGCACGAAAAATTTGCCGAAGTAGTACAGTAGCTTGACGATTCCGACTCAATATCGATTAAGCGCGAAAAGAACTACTACAATTGCCATCTCTCAAATCTCAATTGATTTTTGTGCACAGCAATTATGGGCTTAATTGCTTTAGTTTTATTTACACATTTTTTTAATTTATTGTTTTTCTTTTTATGTACCTTTTGTATTAGTAAACATATTAAACTATGTATATTAAATGAATTGTTTTTTTATGTTAAATGAAAAAAGGCTGATAGCCTTTTTGTTAAATAACTTGCAATATTTATTTTTAAAATAAAGTATTTGTAAAATATTTTTATTTGCATATTTCCTGTTTTTTTTGGCATATTTTCTTATTTTAAGTGCATGTTTTGCCCTAATTATATCATATAAAATTCACTAAATATGCTAATTTTTCTATTGGATATTAAAATATATTTTAGCTGAAAACATAAAATAAAAATGTTTATGCTAAAATTAAAAAAAACATAGAGAGAGAGAATCAATGGATATTCTATGGGGTTTCTACAGGATAATTAAATTTTTGTACATTGCAGCATTCCAAAATGTTAGTGGTTTACCAAAACCCCAAAATATGTTTGTTTTAAAACTAACTATGGATGCAAAACAACACCTATACACAGGAAAAATATTAACAAAATATTTCCAATTAAAAAGTTGATTGAAGTTGATAACGTAATCCATTAAAAAATTAATTTTTGTTGTTATTTTTTTATTTCAGCTTAAAACCATACATTGACTAAACTACAAGAGTAGCTTAACCAACAGAGGAAAAGAATGTTTGTCAAATTTATTTGGGCAAAGCCCTATAGACTGCAAGATGGTTGGATGGACGCACGTTTCGGAATTACCACATTCCTCATCAGCATCCTCTACTTGCAGCAAAACTATCAACCAATTATCAGAATAAATTCAGGCAGTTTATTTTTTTATTAAAACTTAATTTCAGTTAAAAAATTAACTTTTTTAATTGATCAATAATTTAATTAAAATATCAATTATTCCACTTAATTGGGAGGAATGTACTTTCCTTAGGAAATCGCCATAAAAGACCCAAATTGAATCATCTCACCCCGCCAGATCTACACTAAAGACTATGAAATCTTACATTAGCCAGCATAAAAACATATGTCTAATTAGACTTGTTAAATTGGTATCTGGCTTTTTTCAATAGCTTCATAATAATATGTAAAGTAATTAATTTGGATGAAGAACCTGCATGTATTGATATCAGACTAACATAAAAATATACCCAAGTAATGTTTATACCCTTCTCCACAACTGTGGTACAAGGTATAATAAGTTTGTGCATTTGTATGTAACGCCTAGAAGGAGTCGAGTCGATTTAGCGATGTCCGTCTGTCTGTCTGTCTGTTCATGTATTTTTGTGTGCAAAGTACAGTTTTAGTCCGATCATCCCCAAATTTAGCATAGGGTATTATTTTGGCTCAAAGACAATCGCTATTGATTTTGGAAAAAATCGGCTCAGATTTAGATATAGTTTATTATTATTTTGGCTCAAAGACAATCGCTATTGATTTTGGAAAAAATCGGCTCAGATTTAGATATAGTTAACACATATAGTTTTCACCGATCTGCTGATAATTGGAGTGTTTATCAACCAATCTTCTTAAAATTTCGTATATTTAAATATTTGGTAAATCTCGTAAATCTTGCGAAATATCAGTCAAATCGGTTCAGATTTAGATATAGCTCCCATATGTGTATTTCGTCCGATATGCACTTATATGGCCACAGAGGCCATAGTTTTACTTCGATTTACGTGAAATTTTGCGCACAGAGTAGAATTAGCATTCTTACTATATATGCTAAGTTTGATTGAAATCGGTTCAGATTTAGATATAGCTCCCATATATAGCTTACGCCCGATTTACATTCATATAACGCCAAAATTGTACTCAGAGTTAGTTGAAATTTTTCACAGGGAGTAGAATTAACATTATAAATACGAATAGCGAATTTGATTGAAATCGGTTCAGATTAAGATATAGCTCTCGTATATATCTTTCGCCCGATTTACTCTCCTATGGCCTCAGATGCCAAAATTTTACGTCGAGTTAAGTAGAATTAACATTATAAATACCCATGCCGAATTTGATTGAAATCGGTTCAGATTTAGATTTAGCTCCCGTATATATTTTTCGTCCGATTTACATTCACATAACCACCGTAGGTCAAAATTTCATTCTGATTTACTTGAAATTTTGCACAGATAGTCAAATTAACATTCTTGCTATGAATGCCAAATTTGGTTAAAATCGGTTCAGATTTAGATATAACTTCCATATATATCTTTTGCCCGATTTAGATTCATATGACACGTAGGCCAAAATTTTGAAATTTTAACAATGTGTACTAAATTTAGTCAAAAATAGACAAAGCCCCCGCATATATGTTCTTCCGATTTGGGCAAGTATGGCCAAAATACCCACATTTACCTTGTAAAATCTAAACTCTAATTCGTATGTATTATCCGATAAATCATAAATGCAGATTTGCAAAATTTTATGCAATGGTTTTATATTTAAATATTTCCAATATTTCTTACTAACATTGTGCTCCTTTGCGGTCATTAACAGATTTAAATTTTGAGTCTAGAGATTTTGGGAGTTTAAACATTTAACCACCCAAAAAATTTGAAGGAGTTAAGATGGTACCAAAAATTTTGGTATACATACCCAGCAAAAAAATTTGGAAGTTCTTCCAAAGGCACAACTTTAAAAGCACTTCCAGAAGATGCACTCCCAATGATGTTCTTTATTTTAAGTACCCAGGAAGTT
Organism: Haematobia irritans; assembly: GCF_050003625.1. Classification (NCBI taxonomy): domain Eukaryota; kingdom Metazoa; phylum Arthropoda; class Insecta; order Diptera; family Muscidae; genus Haematobia; species Haematobia irritans. The sequence continues at coordinate 208,878,756 of NC_134397.1, read as the reverse complement.
CGTTTAATTCAATTTTTTATAACTTGTTTTTTTTCATACTTTTAATGGTTAATTTTAACTTTTTTTGTTTCAAGTAGGTTAAAAACAGAGTAAGAATTCATAAAATGGTACAAATCATTTAAATTTTGTTGAAAAAAAATTCTATATCCAATCTGAAAAAATTTTGAATTTTTAAAAATATTTGAGGTCAAACGTTTCAGACAAGCGTTAATATCCGTTAAAAAGTATAAAAAAAAAATTATAAAAATTATTTATTTGACAAAATATAACAGAATTTGTTTATTTACATCCAAAACATTGAATTCGGATCACACCTAAAGAAGTGATGCAAATTCAGTGCAACGGCTGTTGAAAAGGAGAACATCCATCCTATGACAAGCCCATGTTAAATTCATCGCTTTTGCGTGAATTTTGCACCACTTCCAGATCCAAAAAGAACATTTTCATTACTTTTTTTGCTGGGTAGTGGTGAAGGATATAATATAGTCGACCGCGCCCAACTTTAGACCTTACTTACTTGCTTTGTATAAATTTTTTTCATTATAAATATTATACACAATACAATAAAAATCCCAGCAAAAAAAATTGGAAGTTCTGATAAAGGCACAACTTTAAAAGCACTTCCACAAATGTCCTCCCAAAGACGTTCTTTATTTTAACTACACACAAAAAATTATCACCAACGTTTTTCCAATTAAATACTTAATTGAATTTGGAAACGGATTCAATTAATATGTTAATTGATTCAATTAATTATTTAATCAAATCCGAATAAAACCCAATTAAAAAAATGATTGACATTTGTTACGTTTGCAATTAAAATATTAATTGATTCAATCAATGTGTTAATCAATTCGGAAATAATTTTCAATTACAAACGTGATTGAAATTTTTTCCGTTTCCAATTACACATGTGATTGATCCAATCACCTTTGTGATTGAAATTGAATAATTTTGAGCAATGGAAAGAGCGAAAAGAGAACAAGAGAATGGGTATTTATTCAACAATGTATGATGGAGAGATCAATCTGTAGAAGTAACTTGTAACGAACGGTTGGGTTTTTGTTTTTCGCGTAAATTGAAAAACATAATTGGCGACATTCTGTCTGCTGCATTGAAAATGTGTACATAAATATTTTGAACGCAACAACAAATCATAGCAAAGGGTTGAAATAAATAAAGTGTGCAACAACAAATGGCCACGTGGTAAAGGTTTGAAAAAATATATGAGAGAACGCATTTAAAATTACCTGTGTTGGTGTTTTGTGGTATTGTAAAAATAGAAAACAATCTACGTTTATTGAAGGTAAGAAATTGTGAAATGTGAATACCGTTTTCCATTGAAGCCTGTTTACATTAAACGGACTAAAATAATATATTTTTTATTCATTTCTTTTAGTAACCAATTTTATTTCGTGAAATTGACCAATCAATCCCATCAACTCCATCATTTTATCAAATATGTAAGAATATGTTTGCAACAAAAAAGTGGGTACCGTATTGATCTTTTAAAATTATAATTGTTTTTCACTCCTAGTTTTTTAAAACCAAGAGCGGTATGGGTTTGTTGGAAGATTCGCCTTGAAGTTGCGAAGTGGCGTTGGCATTAAATTGTATTTTTGTTTTACCTGCCTTTTTCAGTTTGAACCCAAGTAGACAGCAGTGTATCTGATATATAAACTAATGAGCTGAATTATGTAATGGTAAAAAAGTTATTTCTTTTGGATTTAAAAATATGAAAAATATCCGAAAATAATAAAAATATGTATGTATATTTTTTCTATTTTTAGAATTTGCAAAGTATCATCAATATAATACCAAATATTATATTGGTTTCCCATTATTTTTGTCTATGATTGGACGATTTCAATGTGCGGAAATTTTGGAAAGGAATTGTTACTAAAATTAAATTACCGAGCTCCTTAATACACCTTTTTATGCTAAAAGACTACAACTGCAAAAGAAGATTAAAAATCTGCAACCTGGAACTAAGAATTGAACTTGATATTCTATACAGGTAATGTTTAACAAAATTAACTTTTAGTTGAACAAAATTAAATTCGAATTATTCTGTTTACTTTCAGAAAAACTAATTTAGCTTACAGGCTGCTGATTTATTGGAAATCTAGGCGCATCTACATATTAGAAGGACCATGCTAACATGGTTATTATTATAAGGAAGATAATGATTTATATAATTTATGTAATTGTATTTGTAAGTTATGTTAGAACAAACCACAAATGACAGGAACCAAATTTATTTGTCTATTGCATAATTCAAAAAATAATAAAATATTAAATATGTTTTATAAGAAACACATATTTTCTTTTATTTCAAATAAAATTAAATACGATTTTGGGGTCGCAATATATAAATTTTTTGATTGAAATTTATAGCCAATTTCAATTAATTATTTAATTGAATGAATCAAATAGTTGATTGATTTTTGTCGCGAAATTAATTAAAATTTTAATTGATTCAATTGAAACTGTGATTGAATTTTATGTTAAAAATCAATCACGTTTTTAATTGATTCAATCACACAGTTAATTGATTCCGTGACAAAAGTCAATTAAATTTTTAATTGAAAATCGTGTTGGTTTTCAATCAAAATGGGTGATTGATACTATCATTTTCGTGATTGAAGACATTTCAATTAAAAAAATGATTGAATCCGCGATTTTCGTGATTGAAATCAAAATTTTTTTTTTGTGTGTATAGAGGAAGTTCAATTGAGTCAGTTTTTTCATATTGTTAATAGGAAATTTAATTTTATTTTTGTTTCAAATGCGTTAAAAACAGATTAAGAATTAATAAAATGGTACCAAGTATTGAACATTTACCGAAAAAATCCTAAATACATTACTTGATTTTAAACATTCAAGGCACATTATAACATTAAAAATCATAAAAAATTTTAAAAATTATTTATTTGTCAAAATAGCACAAAATTTCTTAATTCTCATCCAAAACACTGAATTTGGATCACACCTTAAGAAGTGGTGCAAATTCATTTTACCGGCTATTGAAATGGTGTACATCTGTCCTATGACAGACAAGTCCATGTTAAATTCATCGCTTCTGCGCCAATATTGCACCACTTCCGGATACAAAAAGAATATTTTCACTACTTTTTTTGGCATCGGTTTTTATGCTGGGATGTACGTTATAAAATAAGAATTGACTCAAGCAAAACCTTACGACCAAAATCCATAAAATTTTTTATTGATTCAAAATTAATTGAAAGTGCCCGAAAAAGTCAATTTATCTATATTTTTATTTCTAATTAATTTTGTGATTGATACTATCATTGTCATGATTGAAAAAATTTCAATCAAGAAATTAATTGGATGAATTAATTTTGTGATTGAAACAGGCAAATAATTTTTTCTGTGTAGGGAATTATAAATTTGTTCATTACTATATATATCAAAACAAGTTCAAATACAAATCATTTCGAAAAATTTTCTCACATCAAAGTGCAACAAGAATAATCTACCGCACTCACTATTATCTAAAAAAAAACCTTTAAAGGTTTCATCAGAACTTTGCTTATCAAACCAAGTTCAAATACAAATCGTTTCGAAAAATTTTCTCACATCAAAGTGCAACAAGAATAATCTACCGCACTCACTACTATCTAACAAAAACCTTTAAAGGTCAATATGAATAATTCGGATTGTTTAATAAACCTCTACGGAATTATTTAACCAGGCCTCCGAGAATAACATGGACAATAACAAAAAAATCAAGGACAATTTATGGCATATCCATTGTTATTCTCCACCTTTGAATCCTTAAGCACTGAACTGTTGAGTGAACTTAAATTTTACATCTCAAACACTGCAACAATTCCAAATGCAGAATAAATAGTTATCTCACACAGAAGATGAGGGGTGAATGCATTGCAATGGTTGGGGGGAATGGGGTATTAGGAAAACAGAAAGGAAAGCGAAAACGAGCATTGATGTGTTTAAAACTCGTTTCTGTCATTAGCATTCAAAATCACTGAACTGTGGTTAAACAAATCTGAAAAAGTGTCCCCTCACCGGCCTCCCCCGCCGCCATATTTAACGCATCCAATGTTAGATTTGCATACCCTATTGTACAATACCTTATCCATGTATACCATTCGTTTTGTTTCGCTCGCTTCCATGCACTTTGAAACGCGTTAGAAAAACACTTTATTACCCAGTGAAAAATAGGAAAAAAAGACGCGATAGCATGGGCGAGTATAAATGGAAAAATAAATGAAAAATGCTTAAATTCAGCAAAAAACCGTTGGGATATAAAATTCAGAATGAAGCTTATAAACTATTACACTTCTAGGATAGAAACATCGAGCCGGAAAATGTTAAAGTGTAGAGAGTGATTCAAAGTTTCGTCAACTGGAAAAAGTTGAACGTTCTTTTATATGCACTTTCTGGGTGATATGAAGTGAATAAGTTTAAATCGCTCCTTTTGCTTGAAATTTTTGGAAGAAGCTTTGCCTTTGAAAATAACGACAATTGACCTTAATTCAGCAAATGAATATTCCAAGGTCATTGTACAATTTTTTTTGCAAAATATTTTTGTATAAAAAGCAGATTAATTAATAAACGCACAGAAAAATAGTTTAAATTAAATCCCAAAATAAATTTTTCCAACTGACTATTTAATTGAATTTGCTTCAATCACGAAAATTAAGGTGTTAATCACAGAAATAAAATATACACTTGGTTAATAAACTTAATTGATTTTTTCGATAGTTTCAATTAATTTTTTGATTTATTTAATTAAAAATTTAATTAATTTTTATCACAAAAATTAATTAGTATTTTTATTTTTATTAATCTCTTATTTATTGCATTTTAATTTTAATGTAATTTTTTATACCATAAATGCTACGGTTATAATTATAGTCGGACAATTATTTGCATTTCGGTAAAATTTTAATGACTAATTATTTCTGGCCTAAATAATTAAAGAAAAATGTCTAATTAATTGTTAAATCACGAAAATTACAGTAGCAATCGCATAACTAATAAGAATATATATTATATATATAAAATATATTTGTTTAAAAAAGTTTAGTGAATTTTTTCGACACTTTCAATTAATTATACCCTCCACCATAGGATGGGGGGTATATTAACTTTGTCATTCCGTTTGTAACACATCGAAATATTGCTCTAAGACCCCATAAAGTATATATTCTGGGTCGTGGTAAAATTCTGAGTGGATCTAAGCATGTCCGTCCGTCTGTTGAAATCACGCTAACTTCCGAACGAAACAAACTAGCGACTTCAAACTTGGCACAAGTAGTTGTTAATGATGTAGGTCGGATGCTATTGCAAATGGGCCATATCGGTCAACTTTTACGTATAGCTCCCATATAAACGGACCACCAGATTTGGCTTCTGGAGTCTCTAAGAGTAGCATATTTCATGCGATCCGGTTGAAATTTGGTACTTGGTGTTAGTATATGGTCTCGAACAACCATGCAAAAATAGGTCCATATAGGTCCATAATTATATATAGCCCCCATATAAACCGATCCCCAGATTTGACCTCCGGAGCCTCTTAGAGAAGCAAAATTCATCCGATCCGGTTGAAATTTGGTACGTGGTGTTAGTATATGGTCTCTAACAACCATGCAAAAATTGGTCCATATTGGTCCATAATTATATATAGCCCCCATATAAACCGAACCCCAGATTTGACCTCCGGCACTTCTTGGAGGAGCACAATTCATCCGATTCGGTTGAAATTTGGAACGTGGTGCTAGTATGTGATCTCTAACAAACATGCAAGAATTAGTCCATATGGGTCCATAATTATATATATCCCCCATATAAATCGATCTCCAGAGTTGACCTCCGGAACCTCTTGGAGGAGCAAAATTCATCCGATTCGGTTGAAATTTGGTACGTGGTGTTAGTATATGGTCTCTAACAACCATGCAAAAATTGGTCCATATTGGTCCATAATTATATATAGCCCCCATATAAACCGAACCCCAGATTTGACCTCCGGCACTTCTTGGAGGAGCACAATTCATCCGATTCGGTTGATGAATTGTGCTCCGACGGCCAAAGCGCGATCCCGGAGGCTGTACACGACGATGCTGACGAAGTTTGACTGCGTGGTAATGGACGACGAAACCTACGTCAAAGCCGACTACAAGCAGCTTCCGGGACAGGAGTTTTATACGGCAAAAGGAAGCTGAAAAGTAGCAGATATTTTCAAGCACATAAAACTGTCAAAGTTCGCAAAGAAATATCTGGTTTGGCAAGCCATATGTACCTGTGGCTTGAAAAGCAGAATTTCATAGCTTCCGGGACTGTCAACCAAGAAATTTACGTGAAAGAGTGTTTGAATAAACGTCTGCTGCCTTTCCTGAAGAAACACGGTTGTTCCGTACTGTTTTGGCCGGATTTGGCATCTTGCCATTACGGTAAAAAGGCCATGGAGTGGTACGCCACCAACAACGTGCAGTTGGTTCCCAAGGACAAGAACCCTCCCAACACGCAAGAGCTCCGCCCAATTGAGAAATACTGGGCTATTGTCAAGCGGAACCTAAAGAAGACCAAAAAAACTGCTAAGGACGAGGAGCAGTTCAAGGCAAACTGGCTTTCTGCGGCGAAGAAGGTGGATAAGGTGGCTGTACAAAATCTGATGGCAGGTATCAAGCGTGAGGCCCGGCAATTCGGATTTGGAAAAGCGAAAACCTAACTGAATATTTTTCCTGAATTTTATACTAATTGAACTTGAAAAAGAAATTTAATTTGATTTTTTAAATAAACGATTTCACCGATTTACACGCGTTTTCCCTTGACCAAATTTTGACCGTATCACTCTTTATATACTTGTTATACCCTTCACCACTACTGTGGTACAGGGTACAATAAGTTTGTGCATTTGTATGTAACGCCAAGAAGGAAAAGTCTGAGACACATCGTTTAGTATACCGATAGTCTTAGAATTAAATTCTGAGTCGATTTAGCGATGTCCGTCTGTCTGTCTGTCCATCTGTCTGTCTGTTGGTGTATTGTTGTGTGCAAAGCTCGCAGTTTTAGTCCGATTGTCCTACAATTTGGTATAGGGTTCTGTTTCGGCTCAAAGACGATCCCTATTGATTTTGGAAAAAATCGGTTCAGATTTAGATATAGCTGTCATATATATTTTTCACCGATCTGGTCATAATTGGCGTGTATATAAACCGATCTTCCTCAAATTCCGTACATCCGAATATGTTATGAGTCTCGAAAAACTTGCAAAATATCAGCCAAATCGGTTCAGATTTAGTTATAGCTTTCGCCCGATTTACACTCAATTGCCCACAGAGGCCAATTTTTTGCTCCGATTTAGTTGAAATTTTGCATAGGGAGTAGAATTAGCATTATAACAATGCGTGCCAAATTTGGTTGAAATCGGTTCAGATTTGGATATATCTCCCATATATAGCTTTCGCTCGATTTGCACTCATATGACCACAGAGGCCAATTTTTAACTCCCATTAAGTTGAAATTTTGCACAGGGAGTAGAATTAGCATTGTAGCTATACGTGCCAAATTTGGTTGACATCGGTTCAGATTTAGATATAACTCCCATATATATATGTTTTTCTGATTTCGACAAAAATGGTCAAAATACCAACATTTTCCTTATAAAATCGCCACTGCTTAGTCGAAAAGTTGTAAAAATGACTCTAATTTTCCTAAACTTCTAATACATATATATCGAGCGATAAATCATAAATAAACTTTTGCGAAGTTCCTTAAAATTGCTTAATATTGAAATGTTTCCCATATTTTTTACTAAAATTGTGTTCCACTCTAAGGCTTTAGCCAACTTAAATTTTGAGTCTATAGATTTTGCAGAAGTCTATCAAATTCTGTCAAGATTGAGTGATATTTAAATATATGTATTTGGGACAAACCTTTATATGTAGCCCCCAACATATTTGACGGATGTGATATGGTATCGAAAATTTAGATCTACAAAGTGGTGCAGGGTATAATATAGTCGGTCCCGCCCGACTTTAGACTTTCCTTACTTGTTTTTAATTTTATTCAAAATTTAACTGTATCAGTTGGTTTTTTACTTGATTACGTTTTAAACTTCAACCAATTTTTTAATTGAAAATATTTTGGCAATATTTTTTTTTTTTTTTTACCAAAGAATTCTGTCAGCCACTTTGCGATTTTGAAATGCAAAACATCATGGAAGAGATGTGGTCCTGTAAACATGGTCGTCGTTGCCATTTGGCTGATAGTTTTATGAAATGCACATCGGATCATTTTTATTTGAATACCGCACAAAAAAATAATATCACAAAACTTTTACTATTAAAATTTAATTTTAGAAAATATCCAATTAAACATTTAATTTTAATTGAAACAAAAATCAAACACACAACATTAATTGTATCAATTAATTGTTTTAATTGACGTTGGCAGATGGTACTATAATTTCTGTGATTGAAGACATTTCAATTAAAAATTAATTGGATTAATTAATTTCGGTATTGGATACAAAAAATATTTTTTTCCGTGCACTACGAGTCCTCTTATTGGAAACCCATTTATAAAGAATATGAGCTCAGACAACTCTTATGCTGAAACTTCAATGTCTCTTTTGCAGTCACATAAAACTTGAAATGTGTGCCCATTTTCTGATAAGCTGATCATGGAATTGAGGTCCTCTCGACATTACTTATTTTATTCGATTTGAACAAAATTCAGAAATTGATAATTCTAAGCTAATAAGATACCAAGTAAGATACCTCTTAAATTTCAATCAATCAAATATTTTGTCCTATACCGTAAAAAATAACCAAAAAATACAAAAATCGAAAATCCTTTTATCGACTATATAGTTTTTATAAAAATAAATGAAAAAAATGAAAAAGTCCATTTTTTGTAATTTTCAAATTCTATTTTTTTATCTTCGCCCTTATGAATAAGTTTTGCCCGAAACTATTTTTTCTATCTTCTCTTTTTTTTGTTCTGTTATTGTAAGCTTACTTACTTTCTATTCATGAGTATACCTCAGTGTATCTAAAGATATTAGGTTCCAATTATGTCCCAGCACATATAAAACTTGGCAAGTTTCAAATCAAATCATCATCTAACAAAACACAATAGCTTTGAAAATATACCAAAAATATTAACTCACTGCAGCACTTTCTAAAGATTCATTTGGACACTATTCATTGCTATTGAAAGAACAAATTTCAAGAATTTTGAAAATATTCCAGCTGTGCACCACAGGGCTTTTATGCGGCAACATCAAATTTATGATGTGGAGCCTACCACTGGGCGGTTCATTGTGAGTGCATTAGTCTTTATGGTATTATATAGAACTGAATTTTCATTTCATGGTATCCCATTCCATGAAATGATTACCATCACACTTGGCTACGAATTTGTTTTTGTTGATCAATGATCCAATTTGGAAGCATTTCAGTTACCTCGAATCTACCGCCAAAAATCATTCATTCATTCATTTTTCGTTGGTATCAGTTTGGAAGCTGTTCGATTTTTTCGCTTCATTTTTTTTTTTTTTTGGTTCATAGTCATCGAATTATTATTTGGTTTTGACAAAGTGCCAATTGGTTGTTAGATGGTTTGCTGGTAAGAAATACAGATGTCATTTTATCATTTCATAACCCTTTGGAATGCAATAAGCCTGTTATGTATAATAAAGGTGTTTTAAATGTAATGCTCATATAATTGGAAGTAGTTCTACAAATTGGTTTCTATTAACCCTTTGAGTACCGCCTATATCCCCACTTAGTTTATAAATGCTGCGAAACCTCTGAAAGGTTGACACCCTCGGTCGCCTAAATTTTGTTCACATTTGGGAAGTGTCTAGTGATGAGAGGTTAATGAGAGGTTAAAAAATTTCACGAACAATTTTTCAATTAAAATCTTAATTGAGTTTAAAAAAAATACAATTAAAAATTTAATTGAATCAAAAAATGTTTTAATTGAAATAAAAACCAATCACATAAATTAATAGTATTCATTAATTTTTTAATTGGATCAATTAATTTTTTAATTGATACTATCATTTCTGTGATTGAAGACTTTTCAGTTAAAAAATTAATTGGATCAATTAATTTCGTGATTGAATCAAAAAAAAAATTTTTTTGTGTGCACACAGAAAAAAATATCACCAAAATATTTCCAATTAAAAAGTTGATTGGAGTTGACATTTTTTTCAATTAATAAATTAATTGATACAGTACTTTTTAATCAAGATAGGAAGCATTAAGTTAATTAAGTCAATGATTGAAAATTTTTGAAATCGAAATTTTGGTAAATTATTTTTGGCTCGAGTGGCGATCATGATTATGAACCGATATGGAACAATTTTTGTGTGATTGGAGATCGTCTATATATAACTATAGGGGGCTTCAGGAGGCTCCGGAGGTCACATCTGGAGAACGTTTTATATGGGGGCTATATATAATTATGGACCGATGTGGACCAATTTCTGCATGGTTGTTAGATACCATATACCATTATCATGTACCAAATTTCAGCCGGATCTGATGAAATTTGCTGCTCTTTGAGGCTCCGCAAGCCAAATCTGGGGATCGGTTAATATGGGGGCTATATATAATTATGGACCGATGTGGACCAATTTTTGCATGGTTATTAGAGACCATATACCAACACCATGTACCAAATTTCAGCAAGATCGGATAAAATTTGCTTTTCTTTGAAGATCCGCAAGCCAAATCTGGGGATCGGTTTATATGGGGGCTATATATAATTATGGACCGATGTGGATCAATTTTTGCGTGTTTATTAGAGACCATATACCAACACCATGTACCAAATTTCAGCCGGATTGGATGAAATATGCTTCTGTTAGAGGCTCCACTAGCCAAATTTGGGGGTCCGTTTATATGGGGGCTATACGTAAAAGTGGACCGATATGGCCCATTTGCAATACCTACATCAATAACAACTACTTGTGCCAAGTTTCAAGTCGATAGCTTGTTTCGTTTGGAAGTTAGCGTGATTTCAACAGACGGACGGACATGCTCAGATCGACTCAGAATTTCACCACGACCCAGAATATATATACTTTATGGGGTCTTAGAGCAATATTTCGATGTGTTACAAACGGAATGACAAAGTAAATGGGCCATATCGGTCCACATGATGTCTGCGTTGGTACATTTGATGGGCACGAAGTAAATATGGAATGATTACTTCCCAGCAAAAAAAGTGGAAGTTGTTCCACAAACATTTCTTTTGAAGCCCATCCTAGAATCCCCCATCGAGTTTTTCCAACTTCCGATGCAGTCCTTTTGGACAAGTCCACAAACATTTCTTCTAAAGAGCAACGCGGGATCCCCCAATGATTTTTTTCCACTTCCGATGCAGTCCTTTTGGACATGTACACAAACATTTCTTCTAAAGCGCATCTTGGGATCCCCCAATGATCTTTTTCTACTTCCGGTGCAGTCCTTGTGGACAAGTATTAGAAAGAACGCAATCAGGCTATTTTAAGTGCAAATTTTGGACAAAATAATAGAAAACTAATAAAAAAATTAAAAAAAAATAGAAAATCCATAAAAAAGTAAAAAAATAATAATAAAAAAATTAATTTCATCCCCGCTGGGATTTGAACCTGTGCCGTTTGACTTTTTCGCTTCCATGGAAGTTCTTTTGAGAAGGGTTTGCAAATTACGAGAAGTTTTAATTTTTTTTATTGATTTTAATAGGAAAAAATATATTTATACGAAAGTATATGCCGAAGATAAAAAATAAAAACGATACATAACATAAAAAAATATTTTTTTAGAAAAATATTTGATAAACAAATTGCTGCTGGTGAGATTTGAACCTACGTTTCTTATTTTTTTGTTCATACTAATAAAGAACATCTCGAGAAGCAATTAGAATGTTATTCCATGGTGTCGTATTACGATCATATCACAAACATTGGAATTGACCTTTCGACGCATTATGTTCAATGGCGTTTGTGGCTGAGTGTGCTAAGGCGTTCTGTTATGGTGCCAGTAAACCCAGGTTCAATCCCTGGTCGGAGCGAAAAAGTTTTTCAAATTGTAAAAATTAGATAATAGGAAAATAATAGTTTAATAAAACATATGGATGAAAAAAAGTGAAATTGGTTGAAAAAAAAATTTTTTTCGCTTTTTAAATTCCTTCATTCAAATTAACTTCCAGGGCACAACTTCTAAAGCAATGCAAAGGATCCAAAATGGGAGTACTTCCATCCTATGACAAGCCCATGTAAAATTCATTGGAGATTATCCAAGTTTGCACTACTTCCGGATCACAGATTGGGGATCCAAACTACTTTTTTGGAAGCTCTTTTTTTGCTGGGTTATTATTGAAATTGAACCAAAATAGAATGTGTAAAAATATGTGATGTTTGCTTGCACGACATAGTAAATACAAATAAACAATGAATTAGTTTATAAATAAATAAAAACAAATAAATGAAGTTAAATTTGTGTTTTCTTTTCTCAAGTGGCGTCCTTTTTTCGACGACGAAAAAACATTTTTGACGATTACCATAACATTTTAGATCGTGACCATTGTCTTTTAATGGAAACAAAATTCTTTTTTTATCAATATAATAACATTTTAGATGAGGACAATTTTATTTTTCTTAGAACCGTGTTCACTGAGCCAACATGGTTGCAGGTAAAAATGTTATAGGGTCGCCGTAAAAATAGCTTCTATCATATTATTTTCCTCTTCGAATATGATTGAGACAATCATGTATCTTCTCTGTGTACGCACATCTCTTTCAATACAAAGTCGACCATTTTTCATTTTTCCTTTAAATTCAATTATTCGATTTTGGGCACTATCATAAAAATAAAGTTCATATTTTAAGGAGGGTTTATTTTACAATTCAATATTTCATCTTCCACTGTGACTAGCAGTATACCTATCAACACATTACATCATAAAATAATAGTAGTAAATAACCTACCCCAATGTTGGCAAAAGGAATTATGTATATTAAAGACTGCGTTGAAAATTGTGGAATAGGAGCAATTTTTTAGCTTAAGGCAAGTGAACAAAAACACCCATAAAGTTTTTCTTCGTCAATTTACCCTCATTCTCTGTAGTTTATAGTCATTCTTGATTTCCTATGAAACTTGCACCACCGCCATCGTTTCATCATGCTTCGTTGAATTCTTTGATATATGCCGCATATAACGAGGGTCGAATGCAAAAGAGGCTATGAGTATGGGAAACTATTGGTTTATTTTCATAGAGAAACATTAAAGGCAACCCAGTCTATATCTTGTTCTCTCTTCCTCTCGCTCTCTCTTTCTCTCTCTCTCTCTCGGCCTCTTGCACCAAACAACCTGCAAATGGCAATTGTACCACTTGTTTAGTTGCACACACTTGTACATCCAACTCATTCTCATCAGATTCGTACACATCTGAGTATAGGGTATTGTGTAAGACACACGGTAAACAAAAAGTATAACAAGGATCCTGTGCCAATTTCTATAGCGGTAAAAACATGGCAATTGTTTACCATAAATTATTCTCTTCATTTCCTCATTCCAAATATCTTTGTTGTTGTTTTTTTTTTTTTTCATTCTTTAGCTTTTGGTTAAACCTCTCGTTCTTCTTTTTCTATCCTAGCAATTGCATTCCAGATTTTCTACACTGTACAAATAAAATGCAAAATGGAATTGGAGATCTACGTAGAAGTTTTCACAGGTCAACAAAGAAAACGATAAAGGAAGAATATAAGCACGCATAAGTTATATGATTTTCCCAAATTTTTTCTTAATCTTACCATATTGTTTAATATTTTAATGTAAGTTCAAAAGAAGGTTCAATAATATTGGATAATATAGAAATTTGAGTTTTCGATTATTTGTTTAAAGTTCGTTTAGTAAATTTTGGTCACAATCAAAAGTCGATTTGTCGATAATGACCAACACCAAAATTCGATATATCGATTTGACTCTACTAGCAAAACGAAGGTAGATTTTGAAAGTTAGATAAAATCGACTTTAATTTTTTGTAAAAAAATCTATTCTTGAATCCATTATTGAACCACCTTCATATGAAATATCTTTTGGCATCTTTAAATATTTGGCCTCTCCCAAATTTTGAAAAATTTCGATTTTCTAATTCTCATTGCAATCCCTATCACGGTTGGCACTCGAGCCAAAAATAATTTACCAAAATTTTTAGAAAATTTTACTAAAAACTACCAAAAAATCTTATTTTGCAAAAGTTAATTTCCATAGAAAATTTTGTTAAAACTTTATTTCTATAGAAAATTTTTGCAACATTTTATTTCCATAGAAGATTTTATCAAAATTTTATTTCTATAGAAAATTTTGTCAAAATATTGTATTCTATACAAAATTTTGGAAAAATTTCATTTCTTTTTTTATTTCTGTAGAAAATCTTGTCAAAATTCTATTGCTATAGGAAATTTTGTCAAAAGTTTATTTCTATAGAAAATTTTGCCAAAATTTTATTTCTATAGAAAATTTGTCAAGATTTTATTTCTATAGAAAATTTTGTCAAAATTTTATTTCTATAGAAAAGTTTGTAAAAATGTTCTTTCTATAAAAAATGTTGTCATAATTTTTTTTTTAAATTTATTTCTATAGCAAATTTTGTCAAAACTTTATTTCTTTAGACCATTTTGTCAAAATTTTATTGCTATAGAAAATTTTGTCAAAATTTTATTGCTATAGAAAATTTTGTTAAAATTTTATTGCTATAGAAAATTTTGTCATAATGTTCTTTTTATAGAAAATTTTACCAAAAACTTCTAAACAAAAAATCTTGTTGTGCAAAGTTTTATTTCCATAGAAAATTTTGTCAAAATTTTATTTCAATAGAAAATTTTGTAAAAATTTCATTTCTATAGAAAATTTTGTCAAAATTTTATTGCTATAGGAAATTTTGTAAAAATTTAATTTGTATGGAAAATTTTGCCATTTTTATACCCACCACCATAGAATGGTGACGGGGTATAATAAGTTTGTCATTCCGTTTGTAACACATCGAAATATCGATTTCCGACTATATAAAGTGTATATATTCTTGATCAGGGAGAAATTCTAAGACGATATAACGATGTCCGTCTGTCCGTCTGTCTGTTGTAATCACGCTACAGTCTTCAATAATGAAGCAATCGTGCTGAAATTTTGCACAAACTCGTCTTTTGTCTGCAGACAGGTCAAGTTCGAAGATGGGCTATATCGGTCCAGGTTTTGATATAGTCCCCATATAAACCGACCTCCCGATTTGGGGTCTTGGGCTTATAGGAATCGTAGTTTTTTTTTCAATATGCCTGAAATTTTAAATCTAGAGGTATTTTATGACCATAAAGAGGTGTGCAAAAATGGTGTGTATCGGTTCATGTTTTGGTATAGCCCCCATATAGACCGATCTCCCGATTTTACTTCTTGGGCTTCTAGAATCCGGAGTTTTTATCCAATTTGCCTGAAATTGGAAATCTAGGGGTATTTTCGGGCCATAAAGAGGCGGAAAGGAAAGAAAAAAGAGAGGAGGAAAACGGTGAATATCGGTCCATATTTTAGTATAGCCCCCATAAGAACGATCTCCCGAATTAACTCCTTGGGTTTCTAGAAACCGTATTTTTTTATCCGATTTTCTTGAAATTGTAAATATTCTGGTATTTTAGGCTCACAAAAACGTGTATCGGATTAAGTTTTTATCAGTCCTTTTGGTAACGCCTCCATATAGACCGACTGCACTTCTTGAGGGTATAGAAGGCGCACTGATCATGAAAATTGCTTGAAACTCAATGTAAAATTTCCAGATTTTACTTCTCGGGTGAAAATCTACAGATTTACGATTTCAAATCAAGACGTTATTTTATAATTTTCTTGCACACTTACAAGAGATGTTAATGATTCCTCTAAAACTCAAACAAAAATGGTTCTTATAAATCCAGAATCTGATATAGTCCTCATAGGTGAAATTTTTAAATTTATCTTCGGGAAGTGTCCTCAAGTCCTCAAGCCCTCCTGAAATTTCAGAGGAAACCCTAATATTTGGTTCATGGTGGTGGGTATTTAATATTCGGCCCGGCCGAACTTACTGCTGTATATACTTGTTTTTAATTTATTTCTATAGCAGATTTAGTCAAAATTTTCTTTCTATACATTTTTTTCAAAAATTTATTTCTATAGAAAATTTAGTCAAAACTTTATTTCTATAGAACATCTTGTCAAAATTTTATTACAATAGAAAATTTTGTCAAAATTTTATTGCTATAGAAAATATTGTCGAAACTTTTTTTCTGTAGAACATTTTGTAAAAATTTTGTTCTTTAGAATATTTTGTCAAAATTGTATTGCTATAGAAAATTTTGTCAAAATGTTCTTTCTATAAAAAATTATTAAAAATTTAATTAATATAGAAAATTTTTTCAAAACTTTATTTCTATAGAACATCTTGTCAAAATTGTATTTCTATAGAAAATTTTGTCAAAATTTTATTTCTATAAAAAGTTTTGGCAAAATTTTATTTCTATAGAAAATTTTGTCAAAATTGTATTTCTACTGAAAATTTTGCCATCATTTTATTTCTTTCGAAAATTTTGTCAAAATTTTATTACTGTAGAAAATTTTGTCAAAATTTTATTGCTATAGGAAATGTTGTCAAAATGTTATTTGTATAGAAAATTTTGTGAAAATTGTATTTCTATAGAAAATTTTGTCACAATTTTATTTCTATAGAAAATTTTGTCATAATTTTATTTCTATAGAAAATTCTGCCAAAATTTTATTTCTGTAGAAAATTGTGTCATAATTTTATTTCTGTAGAAAATTTTGTCATAATTTTATTTCTATAGAAAATTTTGCCAACATTTTATTTCTATAGAAAATTTTGTCATAATTTTATTTCTATAGAAAATTTTGGCAACATTTTATTTCCATAGAAAATTTTGTCAAAATATATAAAAACTATAAAATATATATAGAAATATAGAACATTTTGACAAAATTTTATTTCTATGTCAAATAACTTTTAGTTGGAAACGACTATTTTTTAAAATCTATCAAAACGTCAAGGATTCTACCAAACAATAAAAAAAAATCTAAGAGTTTTGGTGAATTCTGCCAACTGTCGCAACCGTGCTTCCTATTCGAAAATCGAAAATAACACTTTTTTTAATAGTGATTTTTTCGAGTGTTTTCAGGTACTGCCCAAAGCTAATTTAAATTAAAAAGAACTGAATCCTTTAAAACTTTTCTTTGCATGTAGATTTAAATGTATACCCTGCTCATTAGAGTGTAGAAATTGTATCATTGTTTTTGCTTTTAATGCATATCGCTCTTTTATTGGATGTTAGTCAACAGATTAATGGCCCATTAAGCAAAGCGATCGAATAGGTACAGCAAAGATGTAAAAAATTCTAAAGAGAGGTAACATTAAAGAGACCTTTTGTTTTCAAGGTAATTGAGGTGAAAATTGACAATTAACATTGAAGATTACAAAAATGTATATGAAAGAACTTGTGTATAAGGGGTTTATATCATTTTCCAACAATAGTAACCCAACAAAAGAGAGATTCCAAAAAAGTATTTTAGATCCCTAACTTGTAATCAGGAAGTAGTGCAAACTTAGATCATCTCCAATAAAAAATCATTGCTTCACCAATTTGCTGGGAATTAATACTAATATATCAATAATATTAAAATCCAAAAATGTATACTACTTATATAGTGTAAATACTAAAAATATTTTTTTTATTTTTTTTTTTATTTCATTTATTTCAGATTTCGAAAACTGATAGTTTGGAAATAGATCTTGGAGGTATGTAATTTAGATTTTTATTAGATTCCGTTTTTATTCTACAATTTGTTATCATTTATGAATTTATTTCGCTTAAAAAAATAAAATAAAACAATATATGGCCAAAAGTTCGGCGAGACCGAATTTTAAATACCCGCCACCATGTAACGTATTCAAAAATTTTCTTTGAAAACATCTCATAATGGATATAATATGACGACTTTCGTTGCGAATAAACAATTGTGCAAATTCTGTTAATATCCGGTCAGTGAGAATTGTAGATACTTAGGGTATTTTTCATGGCTCAAGTCCATCAAATAAATATACAGATCCTCACTTAAAAACAAAAAAAAAAAAAACAAGTATATACGGCCGTAAGTTCGGCCAGGCCGAAGCTTATGTACCCTCCATCATGGATTGCGTAGAAACTTCTTCTAAACACTGCCATCCACAATCGAATTACTTAAGTTGCGGTAACGTTTGCCGATGGCAAGGTATCTTAAAACCTCCTCACACCGTCTTCTAAATTGTATGTAAGTCCATACGTGGTATATATTAAATCAAAAAAGATCGATCCAATACGTATATAATTCAGTTTGACAAAGTAGACATAAAATTTTGACAAAATTTTCTACAGAAATAAAATTTTAACAAAATTTTCTATAGAAATAAAATTTTCACAAAATTTTCTATAGAAATAAAAATTTTGACAAAATTTTCTATAGAAAGAAAATTTTAACAAAATTTTCTCTAGAAATAAAATTTTGACAAAATTTTCTATAGAAATAAAATTTTGACAAAATTTCCTATAGAAATAAAATTTTGTAGATTATTTTTGGCTCTAGTGGCTACCATGATTATGAACAGATATGGACCAATTTTTGAGTGATTGGACCAATTTTGGTATGGTTGTTAGCGACCATATACTAACACCACGTTCCTAATTTGAACCGGATCGGATGAATTTTGCACCTCCAAGAGGCTCCGGAGGTCAAATCTGGAGAACGTTTTATATGGCGGCTATATATAATGTTCCATGTTCCATGTTCCAAATTACAACCGGATTGGATGAAATTTGCTTCTCTTGGGGACTTCGCAACCCAAATCTGGGGATCGGTTTATATGGGATCTATATATAATTATGGACCGATGTGGACCAATTTTTGCATGGTTGTCAGAGACCATATACCAATATCATGTACCAAATTTCAGCCGGTTCGGATGAAATTTGCTTCTCTTTGAAGCTCCGCAAGCCAAATCTGGGGATCGGTTTATATGGGGGCTATATATAATAATGGACCGATGTGGACCAATTTTTGCACGATTGTTAGAGACCATATACCAATACCATGTACCAAATTTCAGCCGGATCGGATGCAATTTGCTTCTCTTTGAGGCTTCGCAAGCCAAATCTGGAGAACGGTTTATATGGGGTCTATATATAATTATGGACCGATGTGGACCAATTTTTGCATGGTTATTAGAGACCATATACCAACATCATGTACCAAATTTCAGCCTGATCGGATGAAACTTGCTTCTCTTTTAGGCTCCGCAAGCCAAATCTGGGGATCGGTTTATATGGGGGCTATATATAATTATGGACCGATGTGGACCAATTTTTCCATGGTTGTTAGAGACCATATGCAAACACCATATACCAAATTTCAGCCGGATCGGATGAAATATGCTTCTGGTAGAGGCTCCACAAGCCAATTCTGAGGGTCCCTTTATATGGGGGCTATACGTAAAAGTGGACCGATATGGCCCATTTTCAATACCATCCGACCTACATCAATAGCAACTACTTGTGCCAAGTTTCAAGTCGATAGCTTGTTTCGTTCGGAGGTTAGCGTGATTTCAACAGACGGACGGACGGACGGACATGCTTAGATCGACTCAGAATTTCACCACGACCCAGAATATATATACTTTATGGGGTCTTAGAGCAATATTTCGATGTGTTACAAAAGGAATGACAAAGTTAATATACCCCCATCGTATGATGGAGGGTATAAAAAAACAACAACAAGTACCAATAGAACGGTTTCTGCAGGTCGTTTCGTTTGATTTCTAAAGAGAAGCAAGTCAAAATTTTATTTCTATAGAACATTTTGTCAAACTTTTCTTTCTGTAGAAAATGTTTTCAGCATTTTTGTCTATAGAACATTTTGTCGAAATTTTATTTCTATAGAAAATTTTGTCGAAATTTTATTTCTATGGAAAATTTTGTCAAAATTTTACTTATATAGAAAATTTTGTCAAAATTTTATTGTTTGTATAGAAAAATTTGTCAAAATTTTATTTCTATAGATTTTTTTTTCGAAATTTTATTTCCATAGTTAATTTTGTCCAAATTTTATTTCTATAGAATTTTTTTCGAAATTTTATCTCTATAGAAAATTTTTGCAAAATTTTATTTCTATAGAATATTTTGTCCAAATTTTATTTCTATAGAAAATTTTGTCAAAATTTTACTTCTATAGAAAATTTTTCGAAATTTTATTTCTATAGGATATTTTGTCAAAATTTTAATTCTATAGAAAATTTTATTTCTATAGAATATTTTGTCCAAACTTTATGTCTATGGCATTTTTTTGAAATTTTATTTCAATAGAAAATTTTTGCGAAATTTTATTTCTATAGAAAATTTTGTCAAAATTTTATTTCTATAGAAAATTTTGTAAAAAAAATTTTATATACAAATTTTTGTTAAAATTTTATTTTTTTAGAAAATTTTTCCGAAATTTTTTTTTCTATAGAATATTTTGTCAAATTTAATTTGTATAGAAAATTTGTCAAAATTTTATTTCTTTAGGATATTTTCGAAATTTTATTTCTATAGAACATTTTGTCCAAACTTTATTTCTATAGAAAATTTTGTCAAAATTTTATTTTTATAGAAAATTTTGTCAAAATTTTAATTTCTATAGAAAATTCTGTCAGAATTTTATTTCTATAGAAAAATTTGTCAAAATTTAATTTCTATTGAAAATTTTGTAAAAATTTTATTTCTATAGAAATTTTTTTTTCGAAATTTTTTTCTAAAGAAAATTTTTCCAAAATTTTATTTCAATAGAAAATTTTGTAAAACTTTATTTAGTCAACATTTTATTTTTATAGAAAATTTTGTCAAAATTTTATTTCTATAGAAAATTTTGTCAGAATTTTATTTCTATAGAAAAATTTGTCAAAATTTAATTTCTATTGAAAATTTTTTAAAAATTTTATTTCTATAGAAATTTTTTTCGAAATTTTTCTCTATAGAAAATTTTTCCAAAATTTTATTTCTATAGAATATTTTGTCAAAATTTTATTTCTATAGAAAATTTTGTCAAAATTTTATTTCTATAGATAATTTTGTCAAAATTTTATTTCTATAGGATTTTTTTCGAAATTTTATTTCTATAGAAAATTTTGTCGTAATTTTATTTCTAAGAAAATGTTGTCAAAATTTTATTTCTATAGTAAGTTTTGTCAAAATTTTATTTATATATAAAACATTGTCCGAATTTTATTTCTATAGAAAATTTTGTCAAAATGCTATTTCTTTAGAGAAGTTTGTCAAAATTATATTTCTGTGGACATTTTTTTTTAATTTTATTTATATAAAAATTTTTGTCAAAATTTTATTTCTACAGAAAATTTTGTCAAACGTGTAAAGAACACATTTCATACTGTCATGATAAATCCTTATGTGTGGCTACATCCTTGCAAAACGATTTGGAAAAAGATTCAAATTATGTGATTGTGTTCGCAAGTTTTAATTTACATTTTAATCCCAGGTTAAAGCTATACTAAAATTGACCAAAATTGTTAAAATTGTATCTTATGAAATAAAAATAGCATTCACCCAGAGAAGGAATATGATCACCTCAAACATGTTTTAAGAGCAAAATGTTATTTTTGGATGGTGACCATGTAACATGGTTTTCGCAACCATGTTATTTTCTCGGAAATCATGTATCTGATTTCGGCAAGCAGGTTATATTTAACGAAAAAATAACATTTTAGTGACAAACATGTTACATGGTCACCACACAAAAATATTATTTTGCTCTTGAAACATGTTTGAGGTGATCATATTCCTTCTCTGCGTGTTTGAAGTCAAAATCAGGTATATGAGATTTTCGACATTTACCACTTATCGAAGTCAAAAATAAAGCAAAAATTATTTGAATCATCACTGGATGATATCATATACTACATGTTAAATACTACTTGTAACTACTTTATGATTGTGAGATTTACAGTTTGTTTCTTACAATTCTTTTACTTCACACACCCAGAGAAGGAATATGATCACCTCAAACATGTTTTAAGAGCAAAATGCTATTTTTGGGAGGTGACCATAAAACATGGTTTTCGCAACTATGTTATTTTCTCGGAAATCATGTATCTGATTTCGGCAAGCAGGTTATATTTGACGAGAAAATAACATTTTAGTGACAAACATGTTACATGGTCACCATACAAAAATAACATTTTGCTCTTGAAACATGTTTGAGGTGATCATATTCCTTCTCTGCGTGCAGATGTGCTTATCATAATTCTAAGGACGAACATACGCATTCTCAACTATGAACTAAATCGATTAATGAAGAACTCACTTTATACCACTTTTTGAAAGTAGCATAATAGCGAAAAATTGTATTATTTGGAGAATAAACCTTAATAGCCCATTAAGATATCTCATAGGCAATCGAAGAAATCTATTTAAATTCTTCAATTAGCTTTGTGGCCATTAGCTAAACATCATACTCGCAAAATGAAAATGAAAGGAAATTAAATCCGCTTTAAGCAGATCATTTTACAACAACGGGGGGAGGGAAGAAAGCAAAAGCAACAATTCAACAAATATGTTAAATGTCTCAAAGAGAATCCTCTTTGCGATTTTTGTCATTACCGACAAGAGCCTGTGGTTTTCGCCAGCATCCTTTCTCTCACATCCGCCCCATTCTTTAACATACGAAGAATGTCTGAGTAGAAATTGCACGCAATTTTCAGAAAAATTGAAATGCAAAATTGCAATGTGGAAATTGCATACAAATGATACATAAATCAGAAGTGGAGACACACTGAGAGGGTTAAAAGGATATGTTCAAGGACAAAATGCAAAAACTTCGTTGAAACAAAGACAGAGAATAAGTAATTACAAAGTTTCTGGAGCATTAGCATAAACTAAAATTAAATGATTTTTAATTGCTTTTCGTTTTTGTATTTTCAAATTGTGGTTTCTAAAATTTTCGTTATTATTCATGCTAGTTGCTTGTTATTCATAAGAGTGAATTTATTTCATAGTTCAAATGTAAAATTGAAATAGAAATTTTGTAATTGTTGTTTAAAGTCTCCAGAGTAATATTGCTGCTAGAAAACGGTTTGGTAGTTAGTATTATCGAAATATGGTAGTAAAATGGTATGGTTGAAGCAATGGAGCGTTTCGTTTTTATATCGGTAATTTTCATTGGATCGACGAAATGTATTTATTCTGAAACCAAATATTTATTTATTTGATTTAGCTCATTTAGAGAACATTCCGATTGTAAAGGAGTTCCTCAATCCGAATTAGAGAACAATTTCTCTAAATATTTTAGAGCAAACACAAATAATTAAAACAATTAGAATGACAATATTATTTTATAATAAATACTCATCCAAAATTGCAATAAAAGGCATATATTTACAAAATACAATATGTTCTCTTGCCTATTTCATAAATTAAATATATTATCGCATAACATTACATATAAGCAATGTTTAATAACAAATAGGTCTCTTTTTCCTGTGAATCTTTAGAGTATGATTAACTCTAAATGCCCAGAAAAAAGCATTAGAGAGAAGTTAGAGTTCCCTTAGTGTTTCGTACGCAGCACTGATTGCGGCAAGTATTGATTTTTTATTTTCATTTGAAAAAAAGTGCTACAGAGTCGCATCGAATGCTTGTCGAGGCATATAGTGATCATGCTCTATCAGAAACAACATGCAAAAGATGGTTTCAACGGTTCAGAAATAATGATTTGATGATATAAGAAATAAAGAACGTGGAAGACCACCAAAAAAAGTTTGAAGACGCCAAATTGGATGGAGATGGCACTTTGAGTCAAAAGCAAATGGCAAAAATGTTAAATGTTGCACAATAAACAAGTATATACGACCGTAAGTTCGGCCAGGCCGAATCTTACGTACCCTCCACCATAGATTGCATAGAAACTTGTACTAAAGACTGTCATCCACAATCGAATTGCTTGGGTTGCGTTAACACTTGCCGATGGCAAGGTATCTTAAAACAAGGTATCTTAAAACACAGTCTTCTCAATTGTAAGTTAGTCCATACGGGGTATATATTAAACAAAAAAAGGCCGATTAAATACGTAAATAATTCAGTTTGACAAATTTTTCTATAGAAATAAAATTTTGACAAAATTTTCTTTAGCAATAAAATTTTGACAAAATTTTCTATAGAAATAAAATCCAATGAAATACTTGGAAATTCTTCCCAGTTAAATAAATTATTACTTTTTGTACCAAAAAGAATAGCAACAACCGAATTCCAATTACACCCAACAACAACAATGCAGCAATTTTAAATTAAGCCAAACGAAGTTTCAACAACCCACTAAACGGCGAAAAAAGCTACTACAGGGATTGATGGCAACAACAACAATGATGTGAAGTATGAATAAGATTTTCCACTTCCACAAAAATTGAAGGTACCACCAGTAATCATAAGTTTTGTTGGGTATAGTAATAAAATGTATGTAGACAAAATTTTCTATAATAATAAAATATATATAGTAAAAAAAAAATTTGACAAAATTTTCTATAGAAATAACCCGAGTAAAAATCGAGAGATCTAATTTGATACGATTAGATATGACTAGATCCGAAAAATGGTAAGATCTAATCATATCTAATTACTATGGAATTAGATCTGATCAGATCTCAATATTGGCCTAGATCTAATGTCTTAGATATAATTATATCTATGCCTGCATATAGTTGGATCTGATGTAAAATCTCGTCATATATGGAATTATATATAATTATATCTTATTTTGTCTCATCATATCTGGGTAAATCTGCTTAGATCTAAAGGGGCCAATTTTGAGATCTAATCATATCTAATAAGATACCCCAATTTTTACACGGGAAGATTTTGGTAGATTATTTTTGGGGATCGGCTATATATAACTATAGACCGATATGGACCAATTTTGGCATGGGTGTTAGCGGTCATATACTAGCGCAATATACCAAATTTCACCACCTACCAAATTTCAACCGGGTCGGACGAATTTTGCTCCTCCAATAGCTCCGGAGGTCAAATCTGGGGATCGGTTTAAATGGGGGTTATATATAATTAAGACCGGTGTGGACCAATTTATGCATGGTTGTTAGAGACCATATACTAACACCACGTACCAAATTTCAACCGGATCGGGTGAATTTTGCTTTTCCAAGGGGCTCCGTAGGTCAAATCTGGGGATCAGTTTATATGGGGGCTATATATAATTATGGACCGATGTGAAACAATTTTTGCATGGTTGTAAGAGACCATATACTTACACCATGTACCAAATTTCAGCCGGATTGTATAAAATTTGCTTCTCTTAGAGGCTCCGCAAACCAAATCTGGGGATCGGTTTATATGGGGGTTATATATAATTATGGACCGATTTGGACCACGGTTGTGAGAGACCATATACTAACACCACGTACCAAATTTCAACCGGATCGGGTGAATTTTGCTTTTCCAAGGGGCTCCGGAGGTCAAATCTGGGAATCGGTTTATATGGGGGCTATATATAATTATGGACCGATGTCAACTAATTTTTGCATGGTTATTGGAGACCATATACTAACACCATGTACCAAATTTCAGCCGGATCGTATAAAATTTGCTTCTCTTAGAGGCTCCGCAAGCCAAATCTGGGGATCGGTTTATATGGGGGCTATATAATTATGGACCGATTTGGACCAATTTCTGCACGGTTGTGAGAGACCATATACTAACATCATGTACCAAATTTCAACCGGATCGGATGAATTTTGCTCCTCCAAGAGGCTCCGCAAGCCAAATCTGGGCGTCGGTTTATATGGGGGCTATACGTAAAAGTGGTCCGATATAGCCCATTTTCAATACCATCCGACCTACATCAATAACAACTACTTGTGCCAAGTTTCAATACGATAGCTTGTTTCATTCGGAAGTTAGCGTGATTTCAACAGACGGAGAGACGGGCGGACGGACATGCTTAGATCGACTCAGAATTTCACCACGATCCAGAATATATATACTTTATGGGGTCTTAGAGCAATATTTCGATGTGTTGCAAACGGTATGACAAAGTTAATATATCCCGCATCCTATGGTGGAGGGTATAAAAATTTGCTATGGGAAATATCCATAAGTGTGGAAAATGGGTACAACATAAAAAAAGTGTATCGAATTATATCCAATTCGGTTAAGGTTTAGATAAAGTCTCCATATATTTATCCTTCAGTTTTAAGCAAATATGGCAAAAATGTGGGTACATTTTACACAAAATTCTGTGCTGATTTCCCCATATTGTAGTCAAATCCCACACACTTTCTAAAGAACGGTTGATATTTGGAAAATGTAAATGTCGCCCGATTTGCCCAAATAATATCTCATAACTAGAGGTGTGCGCGTGACACGAAATTTTCGTGACACGCGTGATTCACGCGTGAGTCACGTGATTCGTGAATGAAATTTTGACCAAATCACGTGAATGTGCGTGAATGGGACTGAACAAAAATGTGTCGTGCGTGATCGTGCGTGAACATCAAATTCTGTTCGTGAATGTGCGTGAGTAAATTTTTTTCAAAATCACGCTCACGACAAAATTCACGTTCAGGAAAAAATTCACATTCACGAACAATTCACGCTCACGACAAAATTCACGCTCACGAAGAAATTCACGTTCACGAAGAAATTCACATTCACGAAAACTTCACACTCACATTCACGTTCACGAAAAAATTCACGTTCACGAAAAATTCACGCTCACGAGAAAATTCACGCTCACGAAGAAACTCACATTCACGAAAAATTCACGCTCACGATGAAATTCACGTTCTTCTTGTGCAAAATGTTAAGCAAAGTGGGGTAAAACTCTGGCTTCTGGGGCCATATAAGTTCATATCGGGCGAAAGCTATATATGGGAGCTATATCTAAATCTGAACCGATTTCAACCAAATTTGGCACGCATAGTTACAATGCTAATTCTACTCCCTATGCAAAATTTCAACTAAATCGGAGCAAAAAATTGGCCTCTGTGGGAAAATAAGTGTAAATCGGGCGAAAGCTATATATGGGAGCTATATCTAAATCTGAACCGATTTGGCTGATATTTGGCAAGTTTTTCGAGACTCATAAAATATTCGGATGTACGGAATTTGAGGAAGATCGGTTGATATACAAGCCAATTATGACCAGATGGGTGAAAAATATATATGGCAGCTATATCTAAATCTGAACCGATTTTTTCCAAAATCAATAGGGATCGTCTTTGAGCCGAAACAGAACCCTATACCAAATTTTAGGACAATCGGACTAAAACTGCGAGCTGTACTTTGCACACAAAAATACACCAACAGACAGACAGACAGACAGACATCGCTAAATCGACTCAGAATTTAATTCTAAGACGATCGGTATACTAAACGATGGGTCTCAGACTTTTCCTTCTTGGCGTTACATACAAATACACAAACTTATTATACCCTGTACCACAGTAGTGGTGAAGGGTATAATAATGATTGAACATTTTTACATTTTTAAATTGAAAACATACTTCCAAATAAAAAATTAATAATATTCGGAAATAATTGGTTTCATTGGTTCATTAAATTTTGGCTTAGATGTAAAAAAAATAATTCTATATAGTATAATTATAATATATGTAATTATAATATAATAAAAAATAAAATAAGTAAACAATAACACTATAAATCATTGATTGCCTCAATTAAAAATTAATTAAGTTTTTCGGCCAAAATCAATCCAAATTTTAATTGAATTTATATTTTGATTTGATTAAAATGTTAATTGTATCTGTTAACTTTTTAATTGAGTACGTTTTCAACTTCAGATTTTTAATTAGAAATATTTTGGCGAATTTGTGTGGGTGGCTCATTTGTATCACGAGCGAGAGTGAGTAAGTTTTTAAGTTCGTACTCATTCGTGAATTACATTTTTTCGTTTGTTTTGTAAGTATAATAGTCGTGAACGTGCGTGAGTTGCATTTTACATCGTGAGCGTGCGTGAATAGTTTTTTTATGAATCGTGAGTGTGTGGAAGTACGTTTCATTGTTCGTGAACGTGCGTGAGTAGTTTTTTTTCGAATCGTGAGTGTGCGTGAATAAGTTTGTTGTTCGTGAACGTGCGTGAGTTGATATATCCCGTCGTGAGCGTGCGGTAGTCACTATTCTGCAATCGTGAGTGTTTATCTTTGCAGGATTTTGGTTCGTGAACGTGAGTGAGCGTGAATCAATAAAAACCTTCGTGCGTGAATGTTACGAATTCATTCGTGAGCGTGCGTGAGTGTGAGCAATTCCAAAACGGGCGTGCG
Source organism: Haematobia irritans (assembly GCF_050003625.1). Taxonomy (NCBI): domain Eukaryota; kingdom Metazoa; phylum Arthropoda; class Insecta; order Diptera; family Muscidae; genus Haematobia; species Haematobia irritans. The sequence goes on along the minus strand of NC_134397.1, from coordinate 208,850,370 downwards.
TGATCGTGCGTGAATGTTACGAATTCATTCGTGAGCGTGCGTGAGTGTGAGCAATTCAAAAACGGGCGTGCGTGATCGTGCGTGAATGTTACGAATTCATTCGTGAGCGTGCGTGAGTGTGAGCAATTCTAAAACAGGCGTGCGTGATCGTGCGTGAATGACATTTTGAATTTGTGAGCGTGCGTGAGCGTGCGTGAAAACTCCCTCACGCGCACACCTCTACTCATAACCCATAATTGACTACCTATCTTGGCGAAATTTAACCAATATCCTTATAAAATCGCCACTGCTAAGTGGGAAAAATTTTAAAAATACCTCAAATTGTTCTATACCTCTAATACATATATATCGCTTGATAAATTATAAATGAAATTTTGCCAAATTGCAAAAAAAAAAAATGGCTTTAGGTTTAATCATTTCCATATTTTTTACTAACATTGTATTTCGTCCCAGGGGTTGTAGAGAATTTGTAAAAGAAAAATTTGTAAAAAATGACCACAACCTAGGCCATATCGGTTTAGATTTTGATATTTTTCGATTCTCATTTAGGAAGATATATCAATAATATGCCGATATGGTTTAATTTGTTACAGTTTCATATGTAAATAACGTTTTCTAATCTTATCAAATTGGTTTGTTATCAACATGAAAATTATCATGGAAAGTTTGGAAGGACTGATAGTCCCACCGGCAATCTAAACTGACTAATATTAATTTTCTTAGAACAGAACATAATAAAATACCTCATATGATCTGAAAGCAAGATATATTTATGTGAAAGGTATGCATATTAAGATTTCAATTATGATTTTCATTAGAAATGTAAGATAAAATTTTCAATTGGATTGCATTAAAACACTTCGTTTAAATCCCCATAAAATTTATTAAATTCAGACATATGCATATGTCTATGAAAGTGAGTTAGAAAACAAATTCGAAGAAATTCTTTTGGCAATTCATTCAAATGCAAGCAGACCCTAAGCCGGATGTGAAAATACATGCAAACATAAATATTCATATGCCGACAAACACACACCCACATACTAACATGAGCTAGCAAGGACAAGTTCATATGTCTGAAACTTGGACATGACAGGACCAGCACACGTAATGTCATTTAAAAACAGATAAATGAATGATGATGATGGCAAACTTGGTTCCTTTCTTTAGTTCGGTTCGTTGGTTGTTTGATTTGCTCGATTTCTGCATTCCATTTTCCCACAAGTGGTGGCAATGAATCAAATACCCAACCTCAAATGCAGTCTGACAGACATTTAGTCTTTGCCGCACACACACACACACAAAGACCCAATAATGAAAATCCTCACACTTTCCGGTATACAAGAAGTGAAGGAAGAAAAAAAACAGGATACCCAGACAAAAACCTGCCACAATGCCGACCGCGTACCATGCCAAAAACCATGAAAAGAGGGAAGTCACAAAAAACTGCTGAAAACAAATACAGACATCAGTGAGGTGCATGCAGAGTGAAAAACACCAAAACAGAACGACCAAAAACCATGCCACGTATCACTCATTCATGCACTGTTCGCATTGGAGCCCTCGCATTACTAGCCACAAGCACGTATGTCAGACAGTGTTTTAAAGGCGAAATTTCATTTTGTTCTCCCAGACTTTCACCATTTAAATGCGCATTTCAATTATTATGGCAAATTCTTACCTTTGGATATCTCGAAAATGAATCAAAAAAACTAGATTTCAATCGTCAGATAGGAGGTTAATGTTTGGTGAGCTTGGTTATAGGATACCCAACGTCATTCAATCTGCTAGATATTTCTTGCTGAGGGGGCTGGTATTCGTTGCGAATGTTATCGAAGAATGAACTTACATTTTAATCCCGGAAAAATATGGCTGCCGTTCAACTTCGAAAAAAGAAATTAGGTCGACTTTTTTAATTTTTAGATTCGGTAAATTTTTTTTTTTGAAAATAGAGTCAACCAAATAATCGAACTTTGATATTGCTCAAAATCGAATAAACCACTTTCCATAACGACCACATTAATAGAAAAAATTACATTCCACAATCGTGAACGAACGGTGACAAAATGAAACGGAAACGTTTACAAAAATCAAAACGCAATGTTCACGTTTTCGTCCACGGGCGTTCACGATTTCATGAACGGCATTCTTGAAAAGCCTTAAAATAAACGCTAGACTTTGTTATGACAACTCCGCCGGTGGTCCAATGTGCTAAGGCGACTGTTAAATGGTATGGTGCAGACAACACAAGTTCGAGTCACGGTAGCGGAAATCTTTTTTTATTTTGTTTATAAATTCGTAGCCATTACGTTGTCAGATTGACGCCGTCCGTTCTCAGTTTGACAACACATGTGTGTTGATTAAAAGTTCACTTTTTATACCCTCCACCATAGGATGGGGGTATATTAACTTTGTCATTCCGTTTGTAACACATCGAAATATTGCTCTAAGACCCCATAAAGTATATATTCTGGGTCGTAGGGAAATTCTGAGTCGATCTGAGAATGTCCGTCCGTCCGTCCGTCTGTTGAAATCACGCTAACTTCCGAACGAAACAAGCTATCGACTTGAAACTTGGCACAAGTAGTTGCTATTGATGTAGGTCGGATGGTATTGCAAATGGGCCATATCGGTCCACTTTTACGTATAGCCCCCATATAAACGGACCCTCAAATTTGGCTTGTGATTGCTCTAAAAGAAGCAAATTTCATCCGATCCGGCTGAAATTTTGTACATGGTGTTAGGTTAGGTGGTAGCCCGATGTATCAGGCTCACTTAGACTATTCAGACCATTGTGATACCACGTTGGTGAACTTCTCTCTTATCACTGAGTGCTGCCCGATTCCATGTTAAGCTCAATGACAAGGGACCTCCTTTTTATAGGCGAGTCCGAACGGCGTTTCACATTGCGGTGAAACCCCTTAGAGAAGTTTTGAAACCCTCAGAAATGTCACCAGCATTACTGAGGTGGGATAATCCACCGCTGAAAAACTTTTTGGTGTTCGGTCGAAGCAGGAATCGAACCCACGACCTTGTGTATGCAAGGCGGGCATGCTAACCATTGCACCACGGTCTCTAATAACCATGCAAAAATTGGTCCACATCGGTCCATAATTACATATAGCCCCCATATAAACCGATCCCCCATTTGGCTTGCGGAGCCTCTAAGAGAAGCAAATTTCATCCGATCCGTTTGAAATTTGGTACATGGTGCTAAAGGGTGATACGGTCAAAATTTGGTTTATTTAAAAAGTCAAATTAAATTTCTTTTTCAAGTTCAATTAGTATAAAATTCAGGAAAAATATTCAGTTAGGCTTTCGCTTTTCCAAATCCGTATTGCCGGGCCTCACGCTTGACACCAGCCATCAGATTTTGTACAGCCACCATGTCCACCTTCTTCGCAGCAGAAAGCCAGTTTGCCTTGAACTGCTGTTCGTCCTTAGCAATTTTTTTGGTCTTCTTTAGGTTCCGCTTGACAATAGCCCAGTATTTCTCAATTGGGCGGAGCTCTGGCATGTTGGGAGGGTTCTTGTCCTTGGGAACCACCTGCACGTTGTTGGCGCCGTACCACTCCATGGCCTTTTTACCGTAATGGCAAGATGCCAAATCCGGCTAAAACAGTACGGAACAACCTTGTTTCTTCAGGAAAGGCAGCAGACGTTTATTCAAACACTCTTTCACGTAAATTTCTTGGTTGACAGTCCCGGTAGCTATGAAAATGCTGCTTTTCTAGCCACAGGTACAGATGGCTTGCCAAACCAGATATTTCTTTGCGAACTTTGACAGTTTTATGTGCTTGAAAATATCTGCTACCTTTCCCCTTCCTTTTGCCGTATAAAACTCCTGTCCCGGAAGCTGCTTGTAGTCGGCTTTGACGTAGGTTTCGTCGTCCATTACCACGCAGTCAAACTTCGTCAGCATCGTCGTGTACAGCCTCCGGAATCGCGCTTTGGCCGTCGTATTTTGTTTATCATCGCGATTTGGAGTCACTACCTTCTTGTAAGTCGATAGTCCGGCTCGTTTTTTGGCTCGGTGCACGGTTGTAGACGATACACCCAGCTTATTTGCGGCATCTCGGAGAGAGAGGTTAGGGTTTCGCTTGAAACTACCGGCAACTGTCTTTGTCGTCTCAGCGGCTTCCGGTTTTCGATTTCCCTCCGACCCAGACTTCCTGGCTGTCGACAAACGTTCCCCAAACTCTTTAATTGCATTTGTAACGGTTGATTTGGCAACTTTTAGCGATTTTGCCAGCATTGCGTGCGAGTAGCTCGGATTTTCGCGATGCGCGAGCAAAATTTTGATACGCTGATCTTCTTGCTTGGACGGCATTTTGACAACTGAAGAGTGAATTCCAAAATCAAAATAGGAGCAACATTCTACACACACACACCTTCAAAAGGAGGGGTGTTCAGGTTTTTTTAAATGCAAAATTGAAAGAAATACGTCAAGTTTATATTGACCAAATTTTGACCGTATCACCCTTTAGTATATGGTCTCTAACAACCATGTAAATATTGGTCCACATCGGTCCATAATTATATATAGACCCCATATAAACAGATCCCCCGATTTGACTTGCGGAGCTTCTAAGAGAAGCAAAATTTCATCCGATCCGGCTGAAATTTGGTACATGATGTCAGCATATGATCTCTAACAACCATGGAAAAATTGGTCCACATCGGTCCATAATTATATATAGCCCCCATATAAATCGATCACCAGATTTGACCTGCGGAGCCTCTTGGAAGACCAAAATTCATCTGATTCAGTTGAAATTTGGTACGTGGTGTTAATATATGGCCTCAAACACCCATGCAAAAATTGGTCGAAATCTGACAATACTTATATATAGGCACCATATAAACCGATCCCCAGATTTGACCGCCGGAGCCCCTTGGAAGAGCAAAATTCATACGATTCGGTTGAAATTTGGTACGTGATTTTAGTATATGGTATCCAATAACCATGCAGGAATTGCTTCATATCAGTTCATAATTATATATAGCCCCCATATAAACCGATCCCCAGATTTGACCTTTGGTGCCTTTTGGAGAAGCAAAATTCATCCGATCTGGTTGAAATTTGGTACGTGGTGGTAGTATATGATATTTAACAGCCAGTGGTCCATATCATTCCATAATCATATATAGCCCCCATATAAACAGATCCCGAGATTTGGTTTTGGAGCCTCTTGGAGGAGCAAATTTCATCCGAGTCAGTTGAAATTTGGTACATTGTGCTAGTATATGGCCGTTAACAACCATGACTAACTAGGTCCATATCGGTCTATAGTTATATATAGCACTCAGATAAATCGATCCCCAATCACAAAAAATTGGTCCATATCAAGTTCATAATTTTATATAGACCCCATATTTCAATTCTGGCTCTCTACGTATCGTGCAAAAAGTCCATATCGATTCGTAATTATTTGTAGACTTACCTATACATAACTTTTTTGTCTGATATATACCACGTATGGACTAACTCACAATTTAGAAAACGATGTTAAGAAGTTTTAAGATACCACAACCAAAGTAATTCGATTGTGGATGACAGTCTTTCGTAGAAGTTTCTACGCAATCCATGGTGGGGGGTACATAAGATTCGGCCTGGCCGTACATACTTGTTTATTTTAATTTCAATCGTTAGTTTACTTTAGGATCATCGAATCAAGCATGTCATCTCAGTCCATCTGTTTCAATAACAGAGTTTTAGTGTTATCAACTGAGAGATTTCAAGCGTGAAAGACACAAAAAACAAAAATTCGTGAATGTAGATTACTGAAATTTTTGGAAAACGTGTTTTATGACGATTATGGTGTTGTCGCACTGGGGAAATATATGACAGAAATCAACTAGCTGACATTTTTAGCTCATATTGTTAGAAGTATTTGCTAGAGGTGTACGCGCGAGTGAAATTTCACTCACACTCACGCACATTCATGAAGTCAAATATTTATTCAAGCACGATATGTGTGGTAGACGGTCCCACTCACGCACATTCACGAAATTAAAACCAGTACTCACGCTCGAACTACTTTTAACGCACGATTCACGGCAATTCACGTGACTCACGACAAATTCACGAGACACACGACATTTTCCAACCAGGAATGAGCAAAGGTAACAAAATTCATGAATAGAATGTAGTTTGACAGCTAAATTAATTTCAGTTAACATACGAGTAAGAATTAAATTTTGATTTTTTTTTCGTGAGCGCGATTTTTCAGAAATTTTATTCACGCACATTCACGAACCGTTTTTATTACTCACGCACGTTCACGCACCACATATTTGTTTAGTCCCATTCACGCACATTCACGAGAGTTGCTTCAGATTTTATTCACGACTCACGTGATTCACGTGTGAATCACGCGTGTCATTACAATTTCGTGTCACGCGCACACCTCTAGTATTTGGTACATCATGGTAGAAGTGTTTTCCAAAAGAGGTATCATGACATTTCGAAAAGGACCCTGGAAAAAGTTTACCACCCTTTTTGGTCAAATATTTGCCCAGTATGACCATACTCTTAGTCCTACTCATGGCTTTCAATTTTAGTCAGACATTATTAGACTAATTACTAGTGTCTGAATTATACGTTTAAAGCTGTTCCTACATGAGTGTGGAATTAAACATTTTCACATCGAGAGTGTGTGAAGATTTCAATTTTTCTTCTTCACGCGGCAATCTAGGAGCAGTCCCCTGTCTCTAGTGGTCCATGGTCTCCGGTGTGTACCATTTTTAATTTGTGGGTACGGGTACTATGTATCCACCCGTGTGCCTAACTTCATCGCAATCGACCCATGATTTTCACTTCGGTACCGCATTCGCTTTAGTTTGAGGTGAACACTCACATGGTCCGTGCGACCGTCTTCATTTAGTCTGCATCCACACTAAAGCTTCATTTTCTCATGTCGTCGCATCCGTGTCAACCTTTTTTTGCTTTGCAACCTCCCAGCTCCGATTACTTTGTACCGTCATGTGGATTATATTTCTAGGGGAGACATGGCCAATTTCATCTTCAAGTTCTCTCCGCAATCCTGCCTACCGGCTACATCTAAAGAACGTATGGTCGGCATCGTCGGGGACCTCTTCCTCGTCGTAAATGCAGTTACCTGAGCTGTACTTTCCCATACCTGCCATATATTTTCAAAAGTAACCGTTAGATTAGGTATAATGACAGTCCAATATTTCAGTGGTGAATTTCTCTTCTATCACTGAGTGCTGTCCGATTCTATGTTCAGCTCAATGGCAAGGGATCTTCTTCTTATAGCCAAATACGAACGGCGTTCAATAAGAGAGCATTTCCCCATGCCCTTTCTCTCGCCATAATTGTATATAGGGTATAAATCGTTCCCCCATAGTTACTGCCATTTATCTCTGGCCTCTTCTTGGATTTTTGGTATCAACGTTGTTCTTTGGTCTCGAAAAATGTTTCCACTTAAACGCTTGGATGCCTGCTGAAGTCTCTAAAGAATCGACGCTGTGATTAACATGTGTGTGTGTGGGTACTATATTTCTCCCTTTGAAATGATCTACAATAACGATCTCAAAATGACGAACCCAAAAACTCAACACTATTAATACGTTAAATTTTTGGGTTTCCACAAAAAAATAAGAATAATAAGCATACATTATGATTTGGGTTATTTTTATTCTTTATTTAATTATAGTTATTTAATTTTTTTTTTACTGGAACCACTATGAACCTTGGGTTATAGTCAATCCTTGGACATTGATAATGGTAAGCTATAAACAATGTTTTCATTATCCTTTGTCATTCTTCGTATGCGATATCCTTTTTACATTTTAATGTGATTTTGCCAACAGTCTTTTGTAGTGTTCAACTGGTCGAACGGTCCGAGCTATTATCCACCAACTAAAACTTTCGAAGCAAAAACAAAAAAATAATTCAGTTGTGTAAATAAAATCCATCAGTGGCTTTTATGTTAAAATCCTGTTTGTTTGACTGATGAATTTACACCATTTCATTTCAAAATATAGTGAGGATAAGACAGTCGTTATGCTTATAAAAGGACTCATCCAACGAATATCTGTTCAAAGGGGTTTGGGTAAGGAGTTTTCAACAGGCCAAAGAATTTCGACTGACCATGACGTATCTATGAAAGATTAATTTTAATATTGAGCATACTAATGGAAAAAGTTTCGTTATATTAACGAAATGTTTCATTAAAAGCCAGCCAACGAAACAAATTCGTTAAGACGACGAAATTGTTCGTTATTATAAAGAATTTTCTGTTAATTAACGTAACGTTTCGTACTATTAACGAATATTTTCTATTTTATTTATACCCTTCACCACTACTCGGGTACAGGGTATAATAATTTTGTGCATTTGTATGTAACGCCAAGAAGGAATCGAGACCAATCGTTTAGTATACCGATCGTCTTAGAATTAAATTCTGAGTCGATGTAATTTTGTGTGCAAAGTAAAACTCGCAGTTTAAGTTCGATCGTCCTCAAATTTGGCAAAGAGATTTACTTTGGCTCATAGACAATGGCTATTGATTTTGAAAAAAAAATCGGCTCAGATTTAGATATAACTGTCATATATATTTACAGTGGACTCTCGATAATTTGAAACTCAAGGGACAAGAGAAAAAGTTCAAATTACCAAGTGTTTCAAAATAATAAGAGTTCAAATTATCGAGAGAGAACAGAGAAAAAGTATAAATAAACAAGAGTATTAATAAATCAGGAAATTTGTTATATGTGTTATTTTCTTATAAGTTAGCGACTTCAATCTATCATTATCTAATGAATTTTCTATTGTGATGAGAGCTGAAAAGAATTCGTCATTTGTGTCAGTTCTAAGGGCGTAGGTGCGTAGTTTATTAACCCTCTAATGCCCCAATTTTTTTTCCCAGCTGATTAAATTTTCAATGTTAATGACACAAACGCAAGAGAACTAAGCAAGAAAATTTTATACGGTAAAATTCAGCATATACTGCAAAGCCTCTTGAATAGTTTCAAATAAGTTTTCTTTTTATTTTGCCCATTTTTGTTGTCTTAAGGTGTGTTTTACTAAAAGCTTCCTTATTAAATGAAGCATTAGAGCGTTAATAGATTTCCTTGTCTCTCGCAATGTGACTGGATTCAGCGGTTGGTCTTCTTCATTACACCCTAAACCACATAGTGGTCAGGGTATAATAAGTTTGATCTGCCAAAAAATGTGCCTACCAGAAATATTGATTTTTGACCCCCATAAAATATATACCGATCGACTCAGAATCACCTCCTGAGTCGATCTAGCGCTTGATGTCCGCCCGTCTGTCCATGTATTTGTTGTTCACAAGATTCCGGTCGCAATTTTTAACCGATTTTGATGAAATTTGGTACAGGGAGTTTTATGGGCACAAGGACGAACTCTATTGAAGATATAGCTCCCATATATATATGTATCGCCCGGTTTCGACAAATAGGGTCACATTGCACTTTTTTAACCGATCGTCGTCAAATTTAGCACAAAATAATCTTCTGCATCACCTTTTAAGTCTGCAAGGGCCACAATGTAGGGACATTTTCACTCAACACAATTTGTAATAATTTTTACATTTTGGTGGCTCTAGAGGAGGAAATTAGTGGTAACAACAGTTACCACTCGTGCCACAAAAAAACAATCTAACAAAATTTTAAGATTACCACAAATTACTACAAATCTATAGAAATTTCTATAAACATTTTTGTCAAAACTTTATTCCTTCAGAAAATTTTGTCAACATTTTATTTCGATAGAAAATTTTGTCAAAATTGTATTTCTATAGATTTTTTTTTCAAAATATTTCTATAAAAACATTTTCAAAATGTTATTTCTATGGAATTTTTTCTCAAAATTTCTAATATTTCTAAAGAATTTATTATTAAAATTTTATTTCTATAGAAAAATTTCTCAAAAAAATTTGTTTATAGAAACTTTTTCCAAAATTTTATTTCTATAGAGATTTAACAAAAAAAATACAATTTTGGTAGAATTCTACCAACTGTGTCAACCGTGGTGGTAATACAAATACAAATTTATTTTCTAGGTTATATACGTTGCATTTTCATGTTTGAAGATATTAAAGTACTTAGAACCGTTTTGTTTTGTAAAATTTGTTTAAATTTAACGAAAAATATTGTAGAGAAATTGTTTTGGAATGTATGGGAAAGTAGGGAACTTTTTTGTCCTTGTAGGGTAAATCGAACATTTTCTCTGGCAACACTGACTATGGGCTATAGTCAGATTGAGACAAAGCCCCTTAATTTTCTTAAATAGTCAAACGCGCTTTATCTCCCACACGTATATCAATGTTACCCCAAAAATGCTTATGATTACTAATTCAGTAAGGGTGGTTTAGGGTATGATATAGTCGGTCCGTCCGACTTTCTAGTTTACTTACTTATTTTCCTCTTTGCTTTTGTCCAAATCTAAAAGTTCAGCATCAGTAAGAACTCCATAAACACAGATCTCAGTATCAACTTGAACAAAATCCTCAAAAGTTAAATGTCCACAGTTAGGTAGAAGTCCCCACCCAGGGTCCGTACTTGAAAATATTGACAGTTCTGATAACTATGGCTCATTGTCTGTTTGTTTAAACCCGCATCTTGTGAAACAGTTTTTAAGAGACTTACACTCAAAAAAAGTGAACTCTCTATTTCACTAAAGCCAATTTATCTTTATTTTAGTTCATGGAATTATTATGTTTAGAGAAAGTTTCCTTTACTCTAATAATTTTTTGTGTACGTTAATTAAATTAACTAAAACCGAGGAAAAAAATATACTCAAATGAAACATAAAGCTTAACTAAAATCGTGTCTTCCACCAAATAGTTCAGAATTTCTTAAAATTTGTAAATTTTACCAAAAATATGTCCATCATGAACTTCGTATGTCACTAAAGACATTCTTGCAATTTTGAACTCCAAGTTTTTCCTTCACACTACAAAATTTTCTTTAACAAGTGAAAAAACTTAGTTATGTTTAATAAATTTTCTTGAATTTGTCAAAAAATATTTACTTATTTTTATGACATCGGCGTGATGCCAACGTTTGTAATATTGTTTAGTTAAAATTTTCTACAAATATTCAAAATTTTCTTAAATTATTCGAAAGTTTTCTTCCTGGTGGGTTCACTGTTTTTACAGTGTAGGGTTGACATCTTCATTTTCCAGGGCTTATCGAGCATCGTTACAGCAGTTAAAAGAGTTATATTCACCTTTTCACTCTTTTAGTGCTATCCAGCACAAGAGAAACAATTTCTCTCTGGTAGAGAGTTTTAAAGTTATGGGTCTAATGGCTGTAATTTTGATCTCGTGCTGGGTGGAAAAAATATCAATTTCACGTGATCTAAGGATTTTGCATTTTTCCTTTTTCATGTCATCGTCAACTGAGGAATCACCGACTTCAAAATAGAGAGAGAAAGAGTAAAATAACACAAATTCAAATTATAGAATGTTGGCGAGAAAGATGCCATTCCTACGGCTTCAAATTATCAAAGTGTCAAACTCGTACTGGTTTTTTTTCAATTTATCGAGTTTTTTCAAGCGACCGGTAAAAGGGTTCAAATAATAAAGAGATTCAAATTAACGAATGTCAAATTATTGAGATTCGACTGTATAACCGATCTGATCATAATTGACATACTTATCAACGTACTCGTATGTTCTTAAAACTTCGGGCAGCCACATGTTTTGGGGCTTTCGTAAAATATGCAAAACATCAGCCAAATCGGTTCAGATTTAGATGTAGCGCCCATATATATCTCTCGCCCGATTTACACTCATATGACCACGGAGGCCAAAGTTATTCTCTAATTAAGTGATATTTTGCAGAGATAGCAGAATTATTCTAACTATGCATGTCAAATTCGGTCGAAATCAGTTCAGATTTAGATATAGCTCCCATATATATGTACTCCAAAGTTGAGGAAATAGGGTAGAATGTTTTATATTTATGCCCCATTTTTAATGGGAGTTTCCTCCAATTGGCTCATTAGTTTCCACAGAGAATATATTTAACATGCTCCATATATTTGTTCTTCCGGTTTATACAAATATGGAGAAAATAGCTACATTTTACACAAACTAATGTAATGTCAGACTTTCCATAGAACGGTGGAGTTTTAAATACAATAGCATTAAAAATATACAATAGCATTAAAAATATTTCACATATTATTTTTAGTAACATTGTGTTTAATCACAGGGCGTTAGCCGATTTAAATTTTAATTCTAGAGATTTTTTAGAAGTACAAAAAATTCTCTCCAAATCCATTTTTATAGGTGGGAATATAAGCCTTCATGATAACTCGCAACAAATTTCAAGGAGTTGAGATGGTAACACAAATTATGGTCTACAAGGCTGTCTTACGTTTCTTGCACACTATAATTACACCAAACAAAAATAAAATAGTTTCCTCCTTCAGAGTGCTCTCTGTATATTATCTCTAAACATCTCGAGAAAATTTTTTCAGGAGAGATATTTTATAGCAATATCTCTCCTCTCAGCCAAGTCAAATACTTGTAAAATTCCATAATTTACGCATCTCAAATAGACATTTGTGTTTAATTAAATATCAAAAAATAAGACTCTTAATAGTTTGCAGATAAAAATTCTTATATGCAAAACAATTTATTGACAGTTTATCGAATAAATTTATATGGTAAAAGTAGGCTTGAAGTTTTCTTTAGCTTTTTTGCATATGGGGGAAATATCTAAAATTATGTTAAATCACTACAATAAGCAAACTTGTTTAAATTTCATTTGCCAAAGTCTATTAAAAGCCAATTGAAAATTACATTAAATTATTTTGTGAAATGGTGCATTGAGATACAAAATAATATAGAGTGTTGGCTACTAAGTGCAGTCATTTTTGTAAAACCACTAGTCCGTCTGGACAGAGCTGTTCTTCTTTATTGTCCATTCTAATGCGTGTGGCTTTAGTTTATTTTTTGCGACAGACATGGACTTTACCACAAATACTATGCGCTTGTAATGGTGTTAATTTTTTTTTTGTTCTGGTGCATTCATAGCCCATTCGAGGACAATCGGATGGATATAGACGGACAAGAGAACAATCGGAAATCCACACACAAAGGCCCTAACAAATACTGCAGTTGTTGGTATCATTGTACTCACGCTTCCACTTGTAATCGTATGCATGTTGATATCTCTTCATACGAGTATATGTTGATGTGAGTGTATGTGTGAGTACATTGTATTTCTGTATAAACCTATATTATGAAATTGTCATTGATATCGGAGAAAAATTCGCAACGACCATGCATAGAGACTTTTGCCAAAATTTATCGTATCTGTTGGCAGACTGCTGTAGAATGATAACAGCAACCAGTCGGCCAGTATTGATTTAAATGGAGACCATACAAAAGCATAAAAAAACAATAACAATTATAAAAGCCTGCAACAATAGCATTGCTGTGAATGTGACATTATTTCAAGCAGCCAAAAATAATATTGGATTATTTTTTGTCTATTATTTCTTTTATTAAGAAATTTTGTTTAGTGAAGGGAGATAAGAAGGAATAATCTCCCATGAAATAGATGAGATTATATTATATATGATTGGTGAATATATATATGCAGCTAATAAAGAAAACGTCACCCATGTTCACGGAATAAAATACACGATGGACGGAGAAGTGGTAACGTCCCAGCAAAAAATTGGGATATTCTTCTAAACGCTACACTTTAAAAGCACTTCCAAAAATGTCCTTCCAAAGATGTTCGTTATTTAAACTACAAGGGAATTCTTCTAATACAATTTTTAATAACTCGATTTTTTCATATTTTAATGGGTAATTTAAACTTTTTTGTTTCGATTGTTTTTTCATTGCACAGTGGGCCAAATGACAGGTTTTTGACGCATTAAATCAACGAAAGCACCCAGAGCTCTGAAATTTTGTACATATACCACTGGGGATGAGAATAAAGTACGATTAAAATTTTGGACCGATCCGCCCACTGCCACGCCCACTTTAAAATGAAGGCCTATTTCAACCCAAAGGAAGCGCCTAGAGCTCTGAAATTTTGTACATGTACCACTGGGGATGAGAATAAATTATGATAAAAAATTTGGACCGATCCGTCCATTGCCACGCCCACTTTAAAATGAAGGGCGTATTTCAACCCAAAGGAAGCGCTTAGAGCTCTAAATTTTTGTACATGTACCACTGGGGATGAGAATAAAGTATGATCAACATTTCAGACCGATCCGGCCACTGCCACGCCCACTTTCTAATGGAGGATGTATCTCAACCACATTTATCATACACCAAATCAAATATTTCAATATGTAGTAACATTGGAAACTGAAAATCTAGATTAGAACTGATGCTCACTGTTACTCCATCTTGATCACTGCCTTAAAGTGTATATGATTTCAGCAATTTTAGTTTAATTCAATCGCTCATTTTAGCTAAAAATTTCAAATACCATTATTTCTGCAACACTATGTTGAAATGGGAACATATTCGTTAAAAAATGTTCAGATACCGTTTTTGCGTTCCCAGTCCAAAAATAACATTTTGTTCTTGAAACATGTTTGAAGTGATCATATTACTTCTGTACGTGTCACTACCTTTACACTCTGCTATATGTAAGTCTATATGTAAATATTAGCTTTATGATTAAGCATATTTTGTAACTGAACTTGTGTCGACGAATCAGTTACAGTAAGACACCCAGGACGACATTTTATTTTATATACCTATTATTAATGATTTACCTAAATTTCTCATTCGTTACCATTGTTTTGTCCAGATGTTTCTACTAAACAAAGTAACGCTACTTCATTCACTGAAAAAAAAACATACTCGGCTCCAAAGATTTTGTCTTTACTTTAAAAAATTTGGTATTGATTCCGAGCCAAAGAAGCGGAGAATACAAGTAAGGATGCTTTTAAGACACAATTCTCTTTTAAATTTAGGTTTTGTGTACTTGCTGCTAGGAAGCAAATTTTAATTTTTCGCTTTCTCAGCTTTTTTTCTTCATATGCTATCAAAGTTCTTTAAAAACGAGTTAACGGCAACTTTATTTTCCAAATTAGGACTCGACTTCCAGTAGAAATTATGCTATGTTTGAAGTAAAAAACTTCTTTAAAATAAAGTTTTGAGAAACATGTCCTATATTTGAACGATTTTTTTGCTTTGTAGTCAAGATGTAAAAAGACAACAAATTTAAAGACAATTTCATTAAATTTAAAGAATTTTTCTGAATTATTAAAGTCAAGTTGACCTTAGCCTATAAATTTTTTCTTTCCTGTTAAGATACCCATATTTAGTCAAATCACATAATTATAAGGACAATACGACTTCATTGAAAAGTTTATCGACTTTTGGACAAGGAAAATAAATTTATTTTAGAGAAATGCTTCTTCTATGCTAAGCAAAATTTGTATTCGTATTTTAAAGACATGAAATCTTTGACCTCACGACAATATTTTTTTCAGTGTTCTATTTCCCTGCACAATTATTTTACTTTTTTCTTGATGGTAGACTTATCACTTTTTAATGTTTTTGCATTATTATTACAGCACTGGGAGTTGTTTTCTATCCAATATTTAACAATTTCTGCCTTTTGATTGTAACACCATAATTATAACAGGGTAGCTTTATTAGCACTTATAAGCAGACAAATTTATATTTGCAAGAAAGACAACATCTCAACCTTTCTAACGCAGTATAAAACTCAACCAATACGTTCCAATATAGTAAGTTCTACTCCAGAAAACATGGGACATACATTATATTTAGCAAAGAAAAAATATGCTTTTTGTCACACATTTTTCTTAAACAACCAAACAATATTTACCATCGCTGTTAATTTTTACTAAAAGTACATACTTTGACTTAAATTTTACATTTTAAATTAAGTTTATAACTTTAAACACTTTTTTTACCAGCAAAATCTCTAAAGCACCTTGCTAAACTATGAATTCAAGAAAAAAATCAATGGCAAAGAGTTGCCACTTCGTCGGCCTGAGACGGCCAAACGGGTTGCCATATTGTTTTACCATTTTGGATTTGTTTTTCGTAATGTGTTGTCAACTTTTTCGTACCACCAAATATTTAATTTTCACAAGTTCAAAAATTGATTTTATGCGTGAGAGTTCGGTCATTTGGCCCAATGTGCATTGGTACAATTTATTCAAATTTTGTCGAAGAAATGCTGAATCTATTTAGAAAAATTGCGAATTTTTGCAAATGCATTACACACTCAAAAAAAAAAGTGAACTCTCTATTTCACTAAAGCCAATTTAACTTTATTTTAGTTCATGGAATTATTATGTTTGGAGAAAGTTTCCTCTACTCTAATAATTTGTTGTGTACGTAAGTTAAATTAACTAAAACCGAGGAAAAAATATACACAAATGAAGGATAAAGATTAACTAAATTCCTGTCTTCCACAAAATAGTTCAATATTTCTTTAAATTTGTAAATTTTACTACAAATGCGTTCATCATGAACTTCGTATGTCACTAAAGACATTCTTGCAATTTTGAACTCCAATTTTTTCCTTCAAACTACAAAATTTTCTTTAACAAATGAAAAAAATTAATTATGTCTAATAAATTTTTTTGAATTTGTCGAAAAATATTTACTTATTTTTATGACATCGGCATGATGCCAGCGTTTGTTATACTGTTTACTTAAAATTTTCTAAAAATATTCAAAATTTTCTAAAATTAACCGAAATTTTTCTTCCTGGTGGGTTCACTGTTTTTTCAGTGCACATCATACAAAAAAATATTTATTTAATAAAATATCATAAAATATTTAAATTCACATCCAAAATACTGAATTGGGATCACACCTTAAGAAGTGATGCAAATTAAGTGCAACGGCTGTTGAAACGGTGATCATCCGTCTTATGACAATCCCATGTTAAATTCATCGCTTCTGCGCCAAATTAGCACCACTTCCAGATCCAAAAAGAACAATTTCACTACTTTTTGACAAAGCTTTGGTTTTGCTGGCATAGGGTATACTATTCTAAACCATTGATTTGCACACTGGAAAAAAACAGATATAGAACCTTCAATCCATTTTTAACCGGATTACCATTTTTCCTTACGTTGACACGAAGAGTGAAAATGCAAGGAACATTGTTGGTTAAAAAATTCGAACTATTATTATTATTTTCAATATTTCTTATATTAACCCAGCAAAAAACAAGTAAGTAAAGTCTAAAGACGGGCGGGGCCGACTATATTATACCCTTCACCCCTATGTAGGCCAAAATTTGTGTTACGATCTCAACTACTTCACATTTGCTGGAAGCTATTTATATAGCTATAGGAGACAGTTTTTTTACTTCTACAAAATCTCTAGAATTAAAATTTAAATCGGCTAACGCTATCCAGTTAATTGGAGGTAACTTCCATTGAAAATGGGTCTAAAATGTGTAAAGTCTACCATATTTCCCCAACTCTGGTGTACGTATATATGTGAGCTATATATAATCTGAACCGATTTTGACTAAAATTTGACATGTATAGTTAGAATAATAATTCTGCTATCTATGCGAAATTTCACGTAAATTGGAGTATAACTTTGGCCCCCCTGGTCATATGAGTGCAAATCGGACGGAAGATATATATGGGAGCCATATCTAAATCTGAACCGATTTCAACCAAATTTGGCACACTTACCGATTCTACTAAACGTACTCCTTGTGCGAAATTTGAAGCAAATCACGGCAAAACCCTGCATTTTGAGGCCATATAAGTTCAAATCGGACGAAAGACATATATGGGAGCTATATCTAAATCTGAATCGATTTTGACCATATTTGGCACATACAATAGTATCGTTAAAAGTACCGCTTGTGCAAAATTTGAAGTAAGTCAGGGCAAAACTCTGGCTTTTGAGACCATATAAGTCCAAATCGGGCGAAAGATATATATGTGAGCTATATCTAAATCTGAACCGATTTGAACAAAATTTGACACACTTAACGATACAATTAAACGTACCCCTTGTGCAAAATTTGAAGCAAATCACGACAAAACGCTGGCTTTTGTGGCCATATAAGTTCAAATCGGACGAAAGATATATATGGGAGCTATATCTAAATTTGAGCCGATTTCAATCAAATTTACCAAGCATTGGTAGAATGTCAATTCTACCCTTTGTGCAAAATTTCACGAAGATCGGTAGTAAACTTTGGCCTCTGTGGTCATATGAGTCTAAATCGGACGAAAGATATATATGGGAGCTATATCTAAATCTGAACCGATTTGGCTGATATTTTGCAAGATTTTCGAGATTCATAAAATATTTGGATGTACGGTATTTCAAGAAAATTGGTTGTGAAACATGCTAACTATGACCAAATCGGGGATAAATATATATGGCAGCTATATCTAAATCTGAACCGATTTTTTCCAAAAACAATAGCGATTGTCTCTGTCCCAAGAAACGGCCCTATGCCAAATTTGAGGACGATCGGTCTTAAATTGCGAGCTGTACTTTGTGCACAAAATTACATATACAGACAGACGGACGGACAGACAGACAGACGGACATCGCTAAATCGACTCAGAATTTAATTCTAAGCATACTAAAAGATGGGTCTATGACCACTATTTCTTGGCGTTACATACAAATGCACAAACTTATTATACCCTGTACCACAGTAGTGGTGAAAACAGTAGTTTGCATCTCCAATTTGTGATCTGGAAATAAAACAAACTTGGATCATCTCCAGTAAATTTTAAATGGGCTTGTTATAGAACGACAGTACTCCATTTTTGGATCGTTTGCATTACTTTAGAAGTTCATTTGGATGAAGAAATTTAAAAAAAAATATATTCACCAATTTCACTTCTTATTTTTATCAGTATTTTTTGTAAGACTTTTATTTTCTTATTATCTATTTTTTTTTTCCTTTTCGCTTCCACCGGGGGGTTTAAACTGGGTCTGTTAATACCAAAACGGAATGCTTTAGCATACTCAGTCACAAACACCATTGAACACGATGCATCAAAACGTCTATTCAGATTTGGCTTGCGGAGCCTCAAAGAGAAGCAAATTTCATCCGATCCGGTTGAAATTTGGAACGTGGTGTTAGTATATGGCCGCTAACAACCATACCAACCATACCAAAATAGGTTAGGTTAAAGTGGCAGCCAGATTAAGTTTCAGACTCACACTATTCAGTCCATTGTTATATATAGCCGATCCCCAATCACACAAAAATTGGTCCATATCGGTTAATAATCATGGTTGCCACTTGAGCCAAAAATAATCTACCAAAATTTATTTCTATAGAAAATTTTGTCAAAATTTTATTTCTATAGAAAATTTTGTTAAAATTTTATTCTATAGAAAATTTTGTTAAAATTTTATTTCTATAGAAAATTTTGTCAACATTTTATTTCTATGGAAAATTTTGTAAAAATTTTAGTTCTATTAAATTTTTTTTCAAAATTTTATTTCTATAGAAAATTTTGTCAAAATTTTATTTCTATAGAAAATTTTATCAAAATTTTATTTCTATAGAAAATTTTGTAAAAATTTTAGTTCTATAAAAGATTTTGTCAAACTTAATTATAATTATAATAATATACCACGTATGGACTTACTTACAATTTAGAAGACGGTGTTAGGAGGTTTTAAGATACCTTGCCATCGGCAAGCGTTACCTCTACCCAAGTAATTCGATTGTGGATGGCAGTGTTTAGAAGAAGTTTCTACGCAATTCATGGCGGAGGGTACATAAGCTACGGCCTAGCCGAACTAACGGCCGTATATACTTGTTACTATTTATTGCTATTATTAGAATTTGCTCTAAAATTCTTCAGCTCAGTTTTCATTTCCAAAGATGATACTGTACTACTGCCAATGCGATGAAAGACAAAGTCAACATGACAGCAAAAGTTAAATCGACTCCAAGGTGAAACGAACAAGATTGTTTATCATTAATTGGATTCCCCCTGACCTTTACACAATGTGCCATCAACACTATTAGATTAAATGGATATCATGGCGAACAGTAATAAAACAAACAAACAGATTAAAACTATGCTAAGGCCAAGTAGAAAGTAATAAAATTGATTTTTTTTAAAGGAATATTTGTATAAAATAGAAAAATCATTAGAATTAGATTATATTTGCATTTCAATTTGTAAAAAGGAAACATCACATACATGTGTATGCAGTTTTAGCATACACAAATCTAAAAGTTTTTGTCTCCTTTAGTAATTGTAGAATTTCCATCATAACACCAATTGCAGACATGCAGCTAGATGCCGCCCAAAGATAAGTTCCATTGCCAGCAACCAAATTGAATGACCCCAAAAACCCCGGCATACCGAAATGAGAAGCAATTTAAACATCAAGCCGGACTAGCAATTGGCGAAAAACGAACAACCATCAAAAGTGCCTAAAAGCATGCTATAATTTATTTATGCAACTAACAGAGCCTACAGTGGGACAAGAAAGTTATGAAGTTTGAGTTCATAAATGAATTTACATAAAATTTCATCCCAATGTAATTGAATTCTATACAGAATAATTTTAAAATATTACAATTTCAGGCTGCAATGAGATATAACGAATACAACTTTGTTTCAATTTTATACCCAGCAAAAAAAGAGATTCCAAAAAATAGTTTCGATGCCCAATTTGTGATCCGAAAATAGTGCAAACTTGGATCATATCCAATGAATTTTACATGGGCGTGTCATAAGACGGAAGTACTCCATTTTTAGATAGTTTGCATTGCATTAGAAGCTGTGCCTTGGAAGTTCATTTGGATAAAGAAATTAAAAAAGACAATATTTTTTTCTACTTTTTATTTTTTCAGCACTTTTTGTTACACTTTTATTTTATTATTATCTAATTATAACAACTCGAAAAACTTCTTCGCTTCCACCGGGGGTTGAACCTTAACAGAACGCCTTAGCACACTCAGCCACAAACGCCATTGAACACGATGTATCAAAATGTCTTTTCAAATGTTTGCGATATGACACCAGGGCACGTCATTCTAACTACTTCCTGAAATGTTCCTTATTATTATGAATGAAAAAATAAATAACGCTAGTTCAAATCTCACCAGCGGTAATTTTTTGTATTAAATATTTTTCTAAAAAAATATTTTTTATTTTAAACATTTATTTTATTATTTTCGGCATTTAATTTTTTAAAAATATATTTTTTCCATTAAAAATCCACAAAAAAAAAATAAAAA
The DNA here is from genome assembly GCF_050003625.1 of Haematobia irritans. NCBI lineage: Eukaryota > Metazoa > Arthropoda > Insecta > Diptera > Muscidae > Haematobia > Haematobia irritans. Next base: position 208,829,151 of record NC_134397.1, on the reverse strand, counting down.
TTATCATAATTTGCAAAACCTTCTCAAACAAACTTGCATGGAAGTGAAAAAGTCAAACGGCAAAGGTTCAAATGTCAGCGGGGATGAAATTTTTAATTTTATTATGAAATTTTTGAAATGAAATTTTTAATTTTATTATTATTTTACTTTTTTTGATTTTCTATTCTTTTTTGCGCATTTGTCCTAATTATACCCTGCGCCACACTGTAGAACAGGGTATTAAAAGTTAGTGCATATGTTTGCAACACCCAGAAGGAGACGAGATAGACACATGGTGTCTTTGGCAAAAATGCTCAGGGTGGGCTCCTGAGTCGATATAGCCATGTCCGTCTGTCCGTCTGTCCGTGAACACATTTTTGTAATCAAAGTCTAGGTCGCAGTTTTAGTCCAATCGACTTCAAATTTGGCACAAGTATGTGTTTTGGCTCAGAATAGATACCTATTGATTTTGGAAGAAATCGGTTCAGATTTAGATATAGCTCCCATATATATCTTTCGCCCGATATGGACTAATACGGTCCCAGAAGCCAGAGTTTTACCCCAATTTTGTTTAAATTTTGCACTAGGAGTACTATTAGTAGTGTAGTCAAGTGTGCAAATTTTATTGAAATCGGTTCAGATTTAGATATAGCTCCCATATATATCGTTCGCCCGATTTACATTCATATGGCCACAGAGGCCAATTTTTTGCTCCGATTTATTTGAAATTTTGCACAGGGAGTAGAATTAGCATTGTAGCTATGCGTCCCAAATTTGGTTGAAATCGGTTCAGGTTTACATTTAGCTCCCATATATAGCTTTCGCCCGATTTACACTCATATGACCACAGAGGCAAATTTTTTGCTCCGATTTAGTTGAAATTTTGCACAGAGAGTAGAATTAGCATTGTAGCTATGCGAGCCAAATTTGGTTGAAATCGGTTGAGATTTAGATATAGCTCCCATATATATGTTTTTCCGATTTCGACAAAAATGGTCAAAATACCAACATTTTCCTTGTTAAATCGCCACTGCTTACTCGAAAAGTTGTTAAAATGACTCTAATTTTCCTAAACTTCTAATACATATATATCGAGCGATAAATCATAAATAAACTTTTGCGAAGTTTCCTTAAAATTGCTTCAGATTTAAATGTTTCCCATATTTATACCCTGCTCCACACTGTGGAACAGGGTATTATGAGTTAGTGCATATGTTTGCAACACCCAAAAGGAGACGAGATAGACACATGGTGTCTTTGGCAAAAATGCTCAGGGTGGGCTACTGAGTCGATATAGCCATGTTCGTCTGTCCGTCTGTCCGTGAACACATTTTTGTAATCAAAGTCTAGGTCGCAGTTTTAGTCCAATCGACTTCAAATTTGGCACAAGTATGTGTTTTGGCTCAGGATAGATACCTATTGATTTTGGAAGAAATCGGTTCAGATTTAGATATAGCTCCCATATATATATTTCGCCCGATTTGGGCTTATATGGCCCCAGAAGTCAGAGTTTTACCCTAATTTGCTTAAAATTTTGCACAAGAAGAACAATTAGTACTATAGTCAAGTGTGCCAAATTTTATTGAAATCGGTTCAGATTTAGATATAGCTCCCATATATATCTTTCGCCCGATATGGACTAATACGGTCCCAGAAGCCAGAGTTTTACCCCAATTTTGTTTAAATTTTGCACTAGGAGTACTATTAGTAGTGTAGTCAAGTGTGCAAATTTTATTGAAATCGGTTCAGATTTAGATATAGCTCCCATATATATCGTTCGCCCGATTTACATTCATATGGCCACAGAGGCCAATTTTTTGCTCCGATTTATTTGAAATTTTGCACAGGGAGTAGAATTAGCATTGTAGCTATGCGTCCCAAATTTGGTTGAAATCGGTTCAGGTTTACATTTAGCTCCCATATATAGCTTTCGCCCGATTTACACTCATATGACCACAGAGGCAAATTTTTTGCTCCGATTTAGTTGAAATTTTGCACAGAGAGTAGAATTAGCATTGAAGCTATGCGAGCCAAATTTGGTTGAAATCGGTTGAGATTTAGATATAGCTCCCATATATATGTTTTTCCGATTTCGACAAAAATGGTCAAAATACCAACATATTCCTTGTTAAATCGCCACTGCTTACTCGAAAAGTTGTTAAAATGACTCTAATTTTCCTAAACTTCTAATACATATATATAGAGCGATAAATCATAAATAAACTTTTGCAAAGTTTCCTTAAAATTGCTTCAGATTTAAATGTTTCCCATATTTATACCCTTCACCACTACTGTGGTACAGGGTATAATAAGTTTGTGCATTTGTATGTAACGCCAAGAAGGAAAAGTCTGAGACCCATCGTTTAGTATACCGATCGTCTTAGAATTAAATTCTGAGTCGATTTAGCGATGTCTGTCTGTCTGTCTGTCTGTCTGTCTGTCTGTCTGTCTGTCCGTCTGTCTGTCTGTTGATGTATTTTTGTGTGCAAAGTACAGCTCGCAGTTTTAGTCCGATTGTCCTAAAATTTGGTACAGGGTCCTGTTTCGGCTCAAAGACGATCCCTATTGATTTTGGAAAAAATCGGTTCAGATTTAGATATAGCTGCCATATATATTTTTCACCGATCTGGTCATAATTGGCGTGTATATCAACCGATCTTCCTCAAATTCCGTACATCCGAATATTTTATGAGCCTCGAAAAACTTGCAAAATATCAGCCAAATCGGTTCAGATTTAGATATAGCTCCCATATATAGCTTTCGCCCGATTTACACTCAAATGACCACAGAGGCCAATTTTTTGCTCCGATTTAGTTGAAATTTTGCACAGGGAGTATAATTAGCATTGTAGCTATGCGTGCCAAATTTGGTTGAAATCGGTTCAGATTTAGATATAGCTCCCATATATAAAGTTAAAGGTTAAAGTGGCAGCCCGATTAAGATTCAGGCTCACTTAGACTATTCAGTCCATTGTGATAGCTCCCATATATAGCTTTCGCCCGATTTACACTCATATGACCACAGAGGCCAATTTTTTTGCTCCGATTTAGTTGAAATTTTGCACAGGGAGTAGAATTAGCATTGTAGCTATGCGTGCCAAATTTGGTTGAAATCGGTTCAGATTTAGATATATCTCCCATATATAGCTCTCGCCCGATTTACACTCATATGACCGTAGAGGCCAATTTTTAACTCCGATTTAGTTGAAATTTTACACAGGGAGTAGAATTAGCATTGTAGCTATGCGTGCCAAATTTGGTTGAAATCGGTTCAGATTTAGATATAGCTCCCATATATATGTTTTTCTGATTTCGACAAAAATGGTCAAAATACCAACATTTTCCTTGTAAAATCGCCACTGCTTAGTCGAAAAGTTGTAAAAATGACTCTAATTTTCCTAAACATCTAATGCATATGTATCGAGCGATAAATCATAAATAAACTTTTGCGAAGTTTTCTTAAAATTGCTCCAGATTTAAATGTTTCCCATATTTTTTTACTAACATTGTGTTCCACACTAGTGCATTAGCCGACTTAAATTTTGAGTCTATAGATTTTGTAGAAGTCTATCAAATTCTTCCAGATCGAGTGATATTTAAATGTATGTATTTGGGACAAACCTTTATATATAGCCCCCAACACATTTGACGGATGTAATATGGTATCGAAAATTTAGATCTACAAAGTGGTGCAGGGTATAATATAGTCGGCCCCGCCCGACTTTAGACTTTCCTTACTGGTTTTTTACTAACATTGTGTTCCACCCTAGTGCATTAGCCGACTTAAATTTTGAGTCTATAGATTTTGTAGAAGTCTATAAAATTCTGTCCAGATCGAGTGATATTTAAATGTATATATTTGGGACAAGCCTTTATAACATATATAGCCCCCAACACATTTGACGGATGGTATCGAAAATTTAGATTTTTTACAAAGTGGTGCAGGGTATAATATAGTCGGCCCCGCCCGACTTTAGACTTTCCTTACTTGTTTTCTCTTAAAATAAGCTAATTGCGTACTTTTTCTAACACTTGTCCAAAAGAACTGCGTCGGAAGTGGGGGATTTCGGGATGTACTTCAAAAGAAATTTTTTGTGCATTTGTCCAAAAGGACTGCATCGCAACTGGAAAAAATAGATGGGGAATTCCGGGATGCGCTTTAAAAGAAATGTTTGTGGAACAACTTCCATTTTTTTTTTTTGCTGCGAGGTCTAATTCGCATCATCAACCTGGATAAAACTAATCCACCAGGGGTCTTACAGCCATCATAATATACTGGTTCATACCTCCTGCCTTCACTATGAACCGATGCCTCACCCAAATGAAACAAGTATATATGGCCGTAAGTTCGGTCAGGCCGAATCTTATGTACCCTCCACCATGGATAGCATAGAAACTTCTACGAAAGACTGTCATCCAGAATCGAATTAATTGGGTTGTCGTATCTTAAATCGTTTTCTAAATTGTGAGTTAGTCCATACGTGGTATATATTAGACAAAATAGGTATGTGTAGGTAAGTCTACAAATAATTACAAATCGATATGGACTTTTGCACGGTACGTAGGGAGCCAGAATTGAAATATGGGAGTCGCTTATATGAGGGCTGTATACAATTATGAACTTGATATGGACCAATTTTTGTGCGATTGGGGATCGATTTATCTGAGGGCTATATATAACTATAGACCGATATGGACCTAGTTAGGTATGGTTGTTAACGGCCATATACTAGCACAATGTACCAAGAGGCTCCCAAACCAAATCTCGGGATCGCTTTATATGGGGGCTATATATGACTATGGACTGATATGGACCACTTTTGGCATGGTTGTTATATATCATATACTACCACCACGTACCAAATTTCAACCAGATCGGATGAATTTTGCTTAACCAAAAGGCACCGAAGGTCAAATCTGGGGATCGGTTTATATGGGGGTTATATATAATTATGGACTGATATGAATCAATTTCTGCATAGCTATTGGATACCATATACTAACATCACGTACCAAATTTCAACCGAATCGGATGAACTTTCCTCTTCCAAGGGGCTCCGGAGGTCAAATCTGGGGATCGGTTTATATGGGGGTTATATATAATTATGGACTGATATGAATCAATTTCTGCATAGCTATTGGATACCATATACTAACATCAATTTTTGCATGGTTGTTAAAGAACATATACTAACACCATGTACCAAATTTCAGCCGGATCGGATGAAATTTGCTTCTCTTAGAGTGCATGCAAGCCAAATTTTGGGGGTCCGTTTATGTGGGGACTATACGTAAAAGTGGACCGATATGGCCCATTTGCAATACCATCCGACCTACATCAATAACAACTACTTGTACCAAGTTTCAAGTCGATAGCTTGTTTCGTTCGGAAGTTAGCGTGATCAGATCGACTCAGAATTACACCACGACTCAGAATATATATACTTTATGGGGTCTTAGAGCAATATTTCGATGTGTTACAAACGGAATGACAAATTTAATATACCCCCATCCTATGGTGGAGGGTATAAAAATTGGCCCCACTACTGTAACGTAACCTATCCGAATTCTTAATGAGTTATGTACATAACAGATCGAATGGTTTATGAGACCTAAAGATAAACCTTGTACTTGTCTCTGCCACCTTTGTGCAATATTATGCCAATTTTTAATTGATTAAATTTTAAGTACAATATTGTTTTGTAAATTGTTTACCCCAAATCTAGATATATGGTAAAAACTATTAATATGTTGTTGAAAAACGTGCTAAATCCCTTTTAGCAAAATTAAAATGTTATGAAAATATTATAGCTCAAACGTTCTACACAAAAATTATTTATTTGATAAAATATCACAAAATTTTCATCTAAAATATTGTATTCGTTTCACAAATTACTAAGTGGTGTAAAATCAGTGCAACGGTTGTTGAAATGCTTCTGCGTTAATTTTGAACAACTTTACATTTTCACAATTTATTTATCTGATTGTCAAACATTTTTTTCGATAAAATATTGCTTAATCGAAAATTGAAAAAGTGTTACAAATATGTTTTCTGGCACAAATGAAATGAAAAATACATTTTGTTTCCGTTTTGTGGCAACCTTCAAAGAGAATCCATTTTTACAACAGTAGCAGTAGCAATCCATTTCGGAAAATTGTGCTTCAGGAAAATGAGTTAGGTACACCAAAGCACATCTACACATTTTTCGGTTTAAAAAATTTCTAATAAATTGGACCATAAAATGACTCAACATAAATTACAATGGGATGTTTTATTTTTTGCTTTTGTGGTGCATAAACGAAACAACATAAATGGGTATATTTTGTTACGTAGCTAACCTTGGGCATTACCACATGACCGCAAATGTTACGTGTAGTTTGGAATCCCATGACATATAATAAAGTTGTGTTTACATTGTAGGTGTGTTTATTTACGTGTGTGTTTGTGTATATATCAATCAATTCCATATTCAAAAGAACATAGAACATGGATTTATAAACGTTGCACAGTGGACTAACATATTAAAAATAATATTAAAATTGGTCATACAGTTTTGAATGGAAAAAGTTTTTTTTTTTGGATCCATGGATTTTGAGCTCCCCTTAAGGATTTTGGTATTGTTTTCAATCCAAGATGAGGTTTTTTACAATAATTTTTGTGGAAGCTATCAAGCTTTAAATCTATGTTGTAAGAAATTAAAACCATTTATCGCATTTTCTACATTCAAAAAGATGTGAACCCTATATTTCACTGAATCCAATTTAACTCTATTTTAGTTCATGGAATTATTATGTTTTGAGAATGTTTCCTTGGCTTTAATCATTTTTTGCATACGTTAGTTAAATTAACAAAATCTGGAAGAAAAAATTATACGTAAATGAAGTATAAAGATTTCCTAAATTCGTGTCTCCCACAGAATAGTTCAAAATTTCTTAAAATTCGTACACTTTACCAATAATGCGCCCATCTTGAACTTCGTATTGCACTAAAGACATTTTTGCAAATTCGAAATCCACTTTTTTCATTCACACTATGAAATTTTCATTTACAAGTGAAAAAATAATAAATATGTCTAAAAAATTTCCTGGAATTTGTCGAAAAATGTTTACTTATTTTTGTGATATCGACGTGACATCTGATATATGTAATACAGTTTAGTTAAAATTTTCTAAAATTAAACTAATTAATAATTAACTAATAATTAACCAAAATGTTCCTTTCGGTATGGCCACAGTTTTTTGAGTGTAGTATCAATGTATCGAATTTTCATTCTCTTTTTGCGGTATATTAATGAAGATATTCATGTACAAACAAAGGCCAATTTAAAAATCCACATTATAACGGCTACTTCAAAGCAACAAATGTTTTCTTAATTAGAAAAAAAAAACAAAAACCAAAACTTTAAACCAAAGTTCCTAAATCCTCAAAATAAGTCATAGCCTATTTTTGAAGCGTTTTTATCCAACATTTTATCTTACATTGCAGTTAATTTAAGGGCGATTTCTTTAAATCAAAAATGTGTTCTTTACTTTAAAGAAAATTTTCCTTAGTTCTAAGACATACGGCTTTAACGGAGGATTGCAAAATTCCAAAACTTATGTTGTTTTTTTTTTTTTTTTTTGAAACAAAGATTATAAATTTTCTCTTAATTAACATTTCATTATTTTAAAGAAATTTGTCCTTAATATTTTGAAAAATATGCATACTAAAATTTAGGTTGCGTAATCTTTAATATCATGTAAATATTTTTTTCAGTGCATTTTAGAATTCAAATTATAAAAGCAAAATAAAATAATGATTTCTTAATTAAAGGGAAAAGACAGGTACTAATCCATGTTAAATCTACTTTCTACAACAACAGCCTTTAACGCAAAGAAGATAAATCTCCAAAATAGGTCTTAGCCTATATTTGAAGAGTTTTCTATCTTTAATTGAAAGATTTAAAATATATGTATTTCTAAGATTCGTGCCTCATTAAATAAAAATTAAAACAAAGATTATAAACTTTCTCCTACTTAAAATTTCATTATTTTAAATCAATTTGTCCTGAAATTTCAAAGTCATACTATATATATATATATATATATATATATATATATATATATATATATATATATATATATATATATATATATATATATATATATATATATATATATATATTATAAATATATATATATATATATATATATATATATATATATATATATATATATATATATATATATATATATATATATATATATATATATATATATATATATATATATATATATATATATATATATATATTATATATATATATATATATATATATATATTCTTGACCAGGGAGAAATTCTAAGACGATATATCCATATCCGTCTGTCTGTTGTAATCACGCTACAGTCTTCAATAATGAAGCAATCAAGCTGATATACGAACTCGTCTTTTGTATGCAGGCAGGTCGTTCGAAGGTGGGCTATATCGGTCCAGGTTTTGATATAGTCCCCATATAAACCGACTTCCCGATTTGGGGTCTTGGACTTATAGATACCGTAGTTTTTATCCAATTCGCCTGAAATTGGAAATCGAGAGGTATCTCAAGACCATCAAGAGGAGTGTCTTGGTATAGCCCCCATATAGACCGATCTCCCGATTTTACTTCTTGGGCTAATAGAAACCGTAGTTTTTATCCAATTTGTTTGAAATTGGAAATTTACAGGTACTTTACGACCAAAAATGGTGAGTATCGGTCCATGTTTTGGTATAGCCCCCATATAGACTGATCTCCCGATTTTACTCTTGGGCTTCTAGAATACGTAGTTTTTATCTAATTTGCCTGAAATTTGAAATCTAGAGGTATTTTAAAACCATAAAGAGGTGTGTCAAAATTTTGAGTATCCGTCCATGTTTTGCTATAGCCCCCATATAAACCGATCTCACGATTTTACCCTTGGGCTTATAGAAATCGTAGTTTTTATCTAATTTGTAGTTTTATCTAGAGGTATCTAGATTTCCAATTTCCAAAGGCCACAAAAGGTGTGCCAAAAATTATGAGTTAGGGTCCATGTTTTGGTATAGCCCCCATATAGACCGATATACCGATTTTACTTCTTGGGATTATAGAAATCGTAGTTTTTATCCAATTTGCCTGAAATTGGAAATCTAGGGGTATATTTGGACCACAAAGAAGTGTGCCAAAAATTATGAATATGGGTCCATGTTTTGGTATAGACCGATCTCCCGATTTTACTTTTTGGGCTTATAGAAACCGTAGTTTTTATCCAATTTGCCTGAAATTGTAAAATTGTAATTGTATCGGATTTAGTTTTTATCGGTCCATTTGGTATAAGTTAGTGCATATGTTTGCAACACCCAGAAGGAGACGAGATGGACAAATGGTGTCTTTGGCAAAACTGCTCAGGGTGGGCTCCTGAGTCGATATAGCCATGTCCGTCTGTCCGTGAACACATTTTTGTAATCAAAGTCTAGGTCGCAGTTTTAGTCCAATCGACTTCAAATTTGGTACAAGTATGTGTTTTGGGCCAGAATAGATCCCTATTGATTTCGGTTCAGATTTAGATATAGCTCCCATATATATATTTCGCCCGATATGGACTTATATGGCCCCAGAAGCCAGAGTTTTCCCTAATTTGCTTAAAATTTTGCACAAGAAGAACAATTAGTACTATAGTCAAGTGTGCTAAATTTTATTGAAATCGTTTCAGATTTAGATATAGCTCCCATATATATCGTTCGCCCGATTTACACTCATATGACCACAGTGGCCAATTTTTCACTCCGATTTAATTGAAATTTTGTACAGGGAGTAGAATTAGCATTGTAGCTATGCGTGCCAAATTTGGTTGAAATCGGTTCAGATTTAGATATATCTCCCATATATACCATTCGCCCGATTTACACTCATATGACCACAGAGGCCAATTTTTTTGCTCCGATTTAGTTGAAATTTTGCACTGAGAGTAGAATTAGCATTTTAGCTATGCGGGCCAAATTTGTTTGAAATCGGTTCAGATTTAGATATAGCTTTCCCATATATATGTTTTTCTGATTTCGACAAAAATGGTCAAAATACCAATATTTTCCTTGTAAAATCGCCACTGCTTAGTCGAAAAGTTGTAAAAATGACTCTAATTTTCCTAAACTTCTAATACATATTTATCGAGCGATAAATCATAAATAAACTTTTGCGAAGTTTCCTTAAAATTGCTTCAGATTTAAATGTTTCCCATATTTGTTTACTAACATTGTGTTCCACCCTAGTTCATTAGCCGACTTAAATTTTGAGTCTATAGGTTTTGTAGAAGTCTATCAAATTCCGTCCAAATCGAGTGATATTTACATGTATGCATTTGGGACAAACTTCTATATATAGCCCCCCAACACATTGGACGGATGTGATATGGTATCGAAAATTTAGATGTACAAAGTAGTGCAGAGTATAATATAGTCGGCCCCGCCCGACTTTAGACTTTCCCTACTTGTTTTAAATAAATTTGTTCTAAAATTTTCGTTGCATAATCTTTCATATTAATCCAATATTTTTCAGTGTATTATGCTGCACTTGGATGCAGTGGTTAGTTTGCCTGCTTTTCATGCAGAAGAAACTCCCATTATGATACTAGATGAACCCACGATGAAAAAAATTTAGCTTTAAAGTTTTATCCATACAAAAACTCCTCCATCTCAGTCCATATTTATATCCCGAGATATGAGTTTGAGAGCCTCGTGGAGGAGAAAATTTCATTCGATTCCGTTGAAATTTGGCATGTGATGTCACTATATGATTCCAAACACCCATGAAAATGGTCGATATCGGTCGATAATTTTATATAGCTCCCATACAAGCCAATCCACAGATTTGACTTTAGAATCTTTTTGGAGGAGCAAATTGCATCCGATTCGTTTGAAATATTAGCACACTTATAATCATGAAAAATTGGACCATATCGGTTCATTAGTATACTTTGAAGAATCTGTTTCAATTTGGTAGCTTTTTTAATAAATCCCTGAAAGACATTTGTATGATTTTACTTAAATGATGGGATCTTTTCTCCATATGTTATATCTTTGGTTAAAATAATCCGTGGAATAAATACTACAGGTCAAAATCTTTGAATCCAAGTAAACTTTTTTTAGAGTGTATCGCTCAATAATAGATTAACTTTAATAAATTAAAATTAAAAACTTACTCACGTTACTGTGTTCTTAATCACCATCATGTACACTCACTTGATTAAGTTTTAATGTGACTCATATGTGAGTCATGGAATTCTTGCTGAAACTAAAGTCACTACTTCATACGCAAATTTACTTTCTGTAAATACAAAAAATTTCATTTTCAGGACGTCTATCACACTCTGAAGTAGCAAAATCCATCTACTCAAATTAAATATATTTTTCGATCTAGCATGCAATTGAGTTTTAAAGTGTCGACGTGATATGCTGGAAGACTTGCATGTCTAAATCAATTTGGTAAGCCCTTAAGAAGAAATAGTTTGCCGTCTTCAGTGGTGTCTACTATCGTTTTTTGCTTAATATACCACCTCACTTTCAAGCGAGAGTATAAGAGTGTTAAGTGTGAGTTTGTATTTACCATCCATCTCAATTCATGGTTGGATTTTGGTAGGACTTTGCAGTTTATTGATTGCAGAAAGTTTATTTTGTTTCTTTTTTTACACGAACTTGAAACTATGAAATTGTTATCCTGCATTCTAAGTGATATGGTAGTACATGCATACTTACAAGGACATATTCATATGGGATATTTTATTAGAAATGCATGAATAATTTCATGTGGGAATTAAGAAGTTGGCTTTCTCATGATTGACTGGTTTTCGTATGTTTGTGTGTAAATATTATATGTTTGCGATTCAAATTTTTTTAACAAAATATTTTTAAGTGCAAGCATATAATATTCATAAACTAGGATAACATGTTTGCGACATATATGTTAATATGTTAGAACATATTATGTTTGATACATAACATTTTTGTAAATATAATATGCTTGGATGCAAATATATATTAATTTCGAAATAGCGTATAGACATATATGTGTTTAGAAAGAGAGACCTAGAGATGCAGAAGTAACCAATTGGCGACTTAAAAACTTATATACACAAAGAAAATTTCATTAATTTTTCTTCTACCAGTGTAAAGGGTGATACGGTCAAAATTTGGTCAATATAAACTTGACGTATTTCTTTCAATCTTGCATTTAAAAACCTGAACACCCCTCATTTTGAAGGTGTGTGTGTGTGTAGAATGTTGCTCCTATTTTGATTTTGGAATTCACTCTTCAGTTGTCAAAATGCCGTCCAAGCAAGAAGATCAGCGTATCAAAATTTTGCTCGCGCATCGCGAAAATCCGAGCTACTCGCACGCAAACTGGCAAACTCGCTACAAGTTGCCAAATCAACCGTTACAAATGTAATTAAAGTGTTTGGGGAACGTTTGTCGACAGCCAGGAAGTCTGGATCGGGGGGAAATCGAAAACCGGAAGCCGCTGAGACGACAAAGAGAGTTGCCGGTAGTTTCAAGCGAAACCCTAACCTCTCTCTCCGAGATGCCGCAAATAAGCTGGGTGTATCGTCTACAACCGTGCATCGAGCCAAAAAACGAGCCGGACTATCGACTTACAAGAAGGTGGTGACTCCAAATCGCGATGATAAACAAAATACGATGGCCAAAGCGCGATGCTGACGAAGTTTGACTGCGTGGTAATGGACGACGAAACCTACGTCAAAGCCGACTACAAGAAGCTTCGGGGACAGGAGTTTTATACGGCAAAAGGAAGGGGAAAGGTAGCAGATATTTTCAAGCACATAAAACTGTCAAAGTTCGCAAAGAAATATCTGGTTTGGCAAGCCATCTGTACCTGTGGCTTGAAAAGCAGCATTTTCATAGCTTCCGGGACTGTCAACCAAGAAATTTACGTGAAAGAGTGTTTGAATAAACGTCTGCTGCCTTTCCTGAAGAAACACGGTTGTTCCGTACTGTTTTGGCCGGATTTGGCATCTTGCCATTACGGTAAAAAGGCCATGGAGTGGTATGCCGCCAACAACGTGCAGGTGGTTCCCAAGGACAAGAACCCTACCAACACGCCAGAGCTCTGTCCAATTGAGAAATACTGGGTTATTGTCAAGCGGAACCTAAAGAAGACCAAAAAAACTGCTAAGGACGAGCAGCAGTTCAAGGCAAACTGGCTTTCTACGGCGAAGAAGGTGGACAAGGTGGACAAGGTGGCTGTACAAAATCTGATGGCAAGTGTCAAGCGTGAGACCCGGCAATTCGGATTTGGAAAAGCGAAAGCCTAACTGAATATTTTTCCTGAATTTTATACTAATTGAACTTGAAAAAGAAATTTAATTTGATTTTTTAAAATAAACGATTTCACCGATTTACACGCGTTTTCCCTTGACCAAATTTTGACCGTATCACCCTTTATGCCTAAAGTGAAACACAAAATGTTTGAACAATACAAACAATATTTTATTTGGACCAATCCTGAAAATATATATGCTTGAAGCAGAATGTGTTTGGGGAATATGTTACAGACGCGATTTTTTGAGGTTGTGCCTTCATTTTATGAAGCCGTAACACTTTGGCTCGGAGTCAATACGAAAATCCTTAAGAAGAAAGGTAAAAATCTTTACATCCAAGTAAAATTCTTCCTCTGTAATATTTTAGCCAACAATTATTAAATTTTTATTCTGCATTATTTTATTTGCCGAAAATTATCGCTTTGAAAATGTGGTGATCAATCCAGAATAATATTATGACATGTTTTGAACAGAAAAGATTTACTAGCATTATTGGGAATACAAGTCCGTTCGTCTGTCTGCACTGAAAAAAAAAACTATTGTCGTGAGTCCAAAGATTTCAAGTAGGAATGCGAATTTTGCTTAGTATAGAAGACGCATTTCTCTGATATAAAATTAACTTTCCAGTAATTAAAATATGTTTCTTAAGATCAAGTACGCAAAACTCAAATTTAAAAAAGACTTGTGTCTTAAATTTATCCTTATTTCAATTCTCCGCTTCTTTGGCCCAGAATAAAGACCAAAATCATTAGTGTAAAGGCAAACTCTTTCAGTGTTTCACTTATTTTTTTATTAATATATCGCAAACCGAGAATGAAAATTCGACGAATGAGATTAGTATCCTAGTTTTGATTTTATAGAGCCAAAATTTCAAGCTACATAAGACCCTAGGGACCGATAACTACGAGTGGATAACATCCTTTGGTTTAGAGAAGTTGCATCTTTGGCTCGATGTCCATAGCAAAATCGTTAATAGAAGTTTAAAATCTTTGGATCCAAGTATTTTAACATACGAGTAAAATCACCCATATGTTAACTTCTGCTAATGCATTTTCTAACCTTGCCGGTAGCACTAATTCCTACCCACATGCCACATAGGAGCTAACTAATAGTTAGTTCCTGTTATTAACAGTAATTGCCCTCATTAAAATTTTTATTAAATTGCTTGTTGCACGTATTAAAGTGTGGAACGGAGAACAGCGCTAGGATGGTTAGTTATAACCAAGTCATTGGTAGTTTGACTACAACGATAGACTGCAAAACAGGAAGTAGAACCAATAAAATTTTTGGTTTGGTGACCGGACGCTTGCAATTCATATCGACTGGCAGAAGATTTTTATATACTAAAAATTTTGGCGGACTTTTAATTCATTATACATTTTGGGATTTTATTTTATAATATCACAAAAAAGAGAAATGTTCCACAAACCTTTCATTTTAAGACATACAGGGCTCTATGCGATTTTTCCACTTTCAGAGTTGCCATTTTGGTCCAATCGGACCAAAATTACAAATTATTTTAGACAAAAAAAGTTCGTTTCTCATTTGCTTTTCGTTGAAAGGAAGTGTATTTGGAAGAAAAGTGTATACTTTTTGTGATAAACGTTTATTCTTTTCCAGGATGTAAAAACAATTTCATAAAGACAAACTCCAAAAAAAAATTTTCTGGTTAATTGCATTTTCCCTCACATCTTTCTCACTTCCACGAAGGTTTTTAGTTCTTAGCACCTTTTTCTGTAATACAAACAATGTAGAAGAAATTATACGATTTTATACATTTTAAATTTTTTTTTACCTTTCGCCTGGACGGAGAATCGAACCGCGGACCATACAATTTGTAAGCCAACACACTATCCACTGAGCTATGTAGCCGTTATTGTCATCAATAGATAATTACCCATATAAGTTATATTTATATAGCATAGCTTGCGGCGCCCACGAGCCGATTAAACAAAGTTTGTTTAACAGAAAAATACATTTAGTTGGGCACCGTGGAGCAATGGTTGCTATGTCCGACTTGCATGCCAAGGGTTGTGGGTTCGATCCCTGCTTCGACCAAAGTTTTTTTTTTTTACATATATTCCAGATATGGTCGGAAGATTCCGAAAACATGTTCAACATTACATTCTACTATATTAAATTTTTACTATGAACTGTAAAATGTGTCTTATTAAAGACCTAAAGTCAGAAAAGAGCAGTGTTTGATATAAACGAAATGGACTGTGTTGTTGGTTTAAAAATAACTTTTTTATTGAAAAAATAAAAATTTTGTAACAAGCGAATTTTTTGGTGATAAAAGTGTATACTTTTCGAAGCAATTCAAAAAACTCTAACAAAAGAAAAACGTTTTCGGTACACGTTTTCCAAACGTTTTTTTCTTTGCGTGTAGGCCAAAGAATTATTAATTTTTCAAATTTGGTTCGATGGTCGGACCAAAATTTTCTATAGAAATAAAATTTTCACAAAATGTTCTATAGAAATGATATTTAAAAAAAAATCTATAGAAATAATATCTTGACAAAATTTTGTATAGAAATAGAATTTTGACCAAATTTTCTATAGGTATAAAATTTTCACAAAATTTTCTACAGAAATAAAACTTTTACAAAATTCCTCAAAAAAATTAAATTATCACAAAATTTTCCATAGAAATAAAATCTTGACAAAATTTTCCATAGGAATATAATTTGCACACATTTTTCTTTAGATATAAAATTATAACAAAATTTTCTACAGAAATAAAATTTTCTTTGGAACTAAAATGTTGGAAAAACTGTAACTTATAAAATTTTGACAAAATTTTCTATAGAAATAGAATTTTGACTAAATTTTCTATAGATAAAGGGTGATACGGTCAAAATTTAGTCAAGGGAAAACGCGTGTAAATCGGTGAAATCGTTTATTTAAAAAATCAAATTAAAGTTCTTTTTCAAGTTCAATTAGTATAAAATTCAGGAAAAATATTCAGTTAGGCTTTCGCTTTTCCAAATCCGAATTGCCGGGTCTCACGCTTGACACTTGCCATCAGATTTTGTACAGCCACCTTGTCCACCTTCTTCGCCGTAGAAAGCCAGTTTGCCTTGAACTGCTGCTCGTCCTTAGCAGTTTTTTTGGTCTTCTTTAGGTTCCGCTTGACAATAGCCCAGTATTTCTCAATTGGGCGGAGCTCTGGCGTGTTGGTAGGGTTCTTGTCCTTGGGAACCACCTGCACGTTGTTGGCGGCGTACCACTCCATGGCCTTTTTACCGTAATGGCAAGATGCCAAATCCGGCCAAAACAGTACGGAACAACCGTGTTTCTTCAGGAAAGGCACCAGACGTTTATTCAAACACTCTTTCACGTAAATTTCTTGGTTGACAGTCCCGGAAGCTATGAAAATGCTGCTTTTCAAGCCACAGGTACAGATGGCTTGCCAAACCAGATATTTCTTTGCGAACTTTGACAGTTTTATGTGCTTGAAAATATCTGCTACCTTTCCCCTTCCTTTTGCCGTATAAAACTCCTGTCCCGGAAGCTGCTTGTAGTCGGCTTTGACATAGGTTTCGTCGTCCATTACCACGCAGTCCAACTTCGTCAGCATCGTCGTGTACAGCCTCCGGGATCGCGCTTTGGCCGTCGTATTTTGTTTATCATCGCGATTTTGGAGTCACTACCTTCTTGTAAGTCGATAGTCCGGCTCGTTTTTTGGCTCGATGCACGGTTGTAGACGATACACCCAGCTTATTTGCGGCATCTCGGAGAGAGAGGTTAGAATTTCGCTTGAAACTACCGGCAACTCTCTTTGTCGTCTCAGCGGCTTCCGGTTTTCGATTTCCCCCCGATCCAGACTTCCTGGCTGTCGACAAACGTTCCCCAAACACTTTAATTACATTTGTAACGGTTGATTTGGCAACTTTTAGCGATTTTGCCAGCTTTGCTTGCGAGTAGCTCGGATTTTCGCGATGCGCGAGCAAAATTTTGATACGCTGCTCTTCTTGCTTGGACGGCATTTTGACAACTGAAGAGTGAATTCCAAAATCAAAATAGGAGCAACATTCTACACACACACACACCTTCAAAATGAGGGGTGTTCAGGTTTTTAAATGCAAAATTGAAAGAAATGCGTCAAGTTTATATTGACCAAATTTTGACCGTATCACCCTTTATAAAATTTCACAAAATTTTCTACAAAAATAAAACTTTTACAAAATTCCTCAAAAAATTAAATTATGAAAAAATTTTCTATAGAAATAAAATCACAAAAACTAAAATTGACAAAATTTTCTACAGAAATAAAACTTTTACAAAATTCCTCAAAAAATTAAATTATGACAAAATTTTCCATAGAAATATAATTTGCACACATTTTTCTTTAGATATGATATAATAACAAAATTTTCTACAGCTATAAAATTTTCTTTGGAACTAAAATGTTGGAATAACTGTAACTTTCAAAATTTTTACAAAATTTTCTATAGAAATAGAATTTTGACAAAATATTCTATAGAAATAAAATTTTGATGAAATTTTCTATATTAATAAGATTTTGATAAAATATTCTATAGAAATAAAATTTTGATAAAATTTTCTATATTAATAAGATTTTGATAAAATTTTCTATAGAAATAAAATTTTGATAAAATTTTCTAAAGAAATAGAATTTTGAAAAAATTTTCTATAGAAATAAAATGTTGACAAAATTTTCTATAGAAATAAAATTTTCACAAAATTTTCTATAGAAATAAAATTTTGACAAATTTTTCTATAGCAATAAAATTTTGCCAAGATTTGCAATAGAAATAAAATTTTCACAAAATTTTCTATAGAAATACAATTTTCACAAAATTTTCTGTAGAAATAAAATTTTGACAAAATTTTCTATAGAAATAAAATTTTGACAAAATTTTCTATAGAAATAGCATTTTTACAAAATTTTCTATAGAAAAAAAATTTGACAAAATTTTCTATAGAAATAACATTTTCTATAGCAATAGAATTTTCACGAATTTTTCAATAGAAATAAAATCTTGAAAAAAATATCTATAGAAATAAAATTTTGACAAAATTTTCTATAGAAATAAAATTTTCACAAAATTTTCTGTAAAAAAAAATGTTGACAACATTTTCTATAGAAATAAAATTTTAATTATATTTGTTGTTTTGATCTCAACTTTAAAACCATTGTATTGACTAAACTACAAGAGTAGCTTAACCAACAGAGGAAAAAAATAATTGTCAAATTTATTTGGGCATAACCCTATAGACTGCAAGAGGGTTGGATGGACGCACGTTTCGGAATTACCACATTCCTCATCAGCATCCTCTACTTGCAGCAAAACTATCAACCAATTATCAGAATAATAACCACCATTAAAAAACAAAACACGAAATAAAATTTTGACAAAATTTTCTATAGAAATAAAATTTGTATAGAAATAGAATTTGCACAAATTTTTCTGTAGAAATAAAATTTTTACAAAATTGTCTATAGAAATAACATTTTGACAAAATTTTCTATAGTAATAAAATTTTGACAAACATTTTCTGTAGAAATAAAACTTTGGTAGATATAGACTGACAACATTTTTAATGGAAAAAAAAATTTGAAAAAATTTTCTATGGAAAAAAAATTGAAAAAATTTTCTATGGAAATAAAATTTTGACAAAATTTTCTATGTAAATAAAATATTGAAAAAATTTTTCTATAGAAATAAAATTTTAACAAAATTTTCTATAGAAATAGAATTTAAAAACAAAATCTATGGAAATAACATTTTCAAAAAATTTTCTATAGAAATAGCATTTCCACAAATTTTTCTACAGAATAAAACTTTGACAAAATTCCCCAAAAAAAATAAAATTTTCTATAGAAATAAAATCTTGACAAAATTTTCCATAGAAATATAATTTGCATAAATTTTTCTTTAGAAATAAAATTTTGACAAAATTTTCTACAGAAATAAAATTCTGACAAAATTTTCTTTGGAACTAAAATGTTGGAAAAACTGTAACTTTTAAAATTTTGACAAAATTTTCTATAGAAATTCAATTTTATAAACGTTTGTTGTTTTTGTTTTTTTTTTTGACCTTTTTGTTTATTACCTTCTGTTTTCTTTTTGTAAATTCAAGCTCGAGGTCAGAGTTTTATTTTCTGTTTTATTTTTATACTTCGATATTTCGATCTCCTTCGGAAATCATCGACGGGAATCTATATTGTATTAAAATCAAATATGTAATAATGACACAAGATTTCGTTTAACATTACAGACTTACAAATGAAATACATAAAATTAAAACCTATATCTCTGGTGTTGTCCTCTCATTTCTGTTGCTGTTACCAAAGATAATAAAAGAGGAAGATGGCATGGAGATTGGCTTGCGTCATACCAAATGTTGCATTTACCAGAATAGTTTAATACATGTTTGTAACCTTTTAGTTGTTTTTAGTTTTTATTTTTTTAATGAAAAATTTAATTTTCTTAATGAAACAATGATAAATTTTAGGCAACAACAAAAAAAATTACATTTTCCCCTTTATGGAAATTTATTTCGTGCTCTTAGTTTCTTTTTATGTGCATTTTACTGCTATGTCAATACCTGTCGTATACGCGTTTGGTTCGAGTATTAAACTAGTGTGGTAAATGGTTTGATGTGCTCAGTAGCCAATCTCCCATCTTCCTCTTTTACTCAGTGTTGCCAACTCCCCAAGGCCAAAAAGCACCAAAAACATATTATAAATTCTAACATACAACCTTCCACCACAAAATTAAATGCTCTACTAAATTTACTAAAATTAAATGCTCTACTAAAAAAAAAAAAAAAAAAAACTTTCGAAGATGTTTTATAGAATTTTTGTGAATTGCTGCTAAAATAGTCATTTTTTCACAATTACAATTTCTTTAATAATTCATTTTAAGGAATATAAACTTTGTGAAAATTTGTTTTTGGCTATTCCCCATCAAGTTATAATAAAATTTGCAGCAAATATGCATAATTTTAAGACTTTTTTACTGATATAGTTTTCACTTTAGCGGCAAAACTCGAACTTAGTACTCACCATTATGAACCTTTATTCAAGTATACACTTTGATCACTTTTAATGCTTTCGTCCAATTCATTTTGATCAGTGATGTTTTTCAACTTTCAAAATATTTATGTATGAAAGGAATCTATTGCTTATTTCAGTTTTGCGTGCTTTTGTGAATTTAATACAAACGTTTTTAATGACATCTTTACCAAATTTAAAAATTCGACGCTCATCGCTCGACTTTCCTACAGAATACCCTAAATAACAATATTAATTAAAAAATAATCAATACCAACTTCATAACAATCAAATTCTATATTTGGCAATAAATTTGAGTTTCTTCGGCTCTTGAAAGTCTAATCAAAATTTTTGTATCAATTAAACTTAATACTGTTCAAAATAAAAAAAAGCAACAAAAGCACTAAATGAAAATGCCAGAAAGCACCAAGTTGGTGCTTTTTTTGAAAAGGCACCAAAAAGGCAATTTGGTGCTTTTTAGAAATCAAAAAGCATTACATTTGGTGCTAAAAGCACCAAATTGGCAACACTGCTTTTACTGGCTTGTTTGTTTGGTTTGTCTTCCAATTATAAGCTTGTAACCAAAAACAATGGAAGATGAAGACGGGAAAATGGGCGACGTCATACCAAAAGTTGCATTTACGGTGTTCGATACATACACGTTCGTTCATTTTTAATTTGCAATATTTTTTGTTAAAAACTCACAAATGATGTTAAATTTTGTGTAAAAAATAATGAGAAACTCTTGACCGATTGTTCTACGTCATTCCCTGATATAAATTTCTTTTTATTCTTAGTTTAATTTGTGGAACAGAAAATCATAAACGACACGTTTGCATCGAACGCCGTCAATGGTTTGATACCCTCTGCTGCCATTTTCCCATCTTCATCTTCCATTGTTTTTGCTTGTAACTCTGAGCGAGATCACAACAAACGATTGATGCTAGAAATGCTATACATACAAAACACACAAGCAAAACAACGAATGAATGCGAAGACGGACGTCGACAATCTCGCTCAGAGTTCAATGTAAATAAAAAATTTTGACAAAATTGTCTATAAAAATAAAATTTTGACAAAATTTTCTATAAAAATAAAATTTTGACAAAATTTTCTATAGAAATAAAATTTTGACAAAATTTTTTATAAAAATAAAAATTTAACAAAATTTTCTATAGAAATAAGATTTTGATAAAATTTTCTAAAGAAAAAATTTTTTTACAAAATTTTCTTTTGGAATTAAAATTTTGACAAAATTTTCTATGGAAGTAAAATTTTGGATAAATTTTAACTTTTAACCCCCATTTTCATGAAGCTCCGTTAGTGCTACGTTAGTTAACGAACTTTTACACCGCACTATGAAAATATCTATCATCTTGCCTATACATTCCATATGTCCGTTCGGACCTTACCTGCAGAAAATTGTTCAGTTAAAACTAACAGAAGATAAGATATTTGCAATTACATTCTGTTAACTGGGAGTAAAACTCTAACGGAGATACATGAAAATGGCCGTAAATAATATTAAATTAACTTGGAAAATGGTCCGCTGGTAAGAATTGTTTTGTTGTATTTTTGTGATTTCAAATAGAAACAAGAATTTTTGGTTTGTTATTATTTTTAAACATTTATTTTTTGTTAGTTTTATAAATTTAATCAGGATATAATTTTTTTTTAAATTTATTACTTAATATCGCAGATTGTATTACATTTCAATTGAAATTTGCAAGCCAGCTTAATATAAGCCTTCTGGGCAAATAACTTCTTTCTCACAACATTTGGGATATGACTCTTCAGGATAAAGCGAGTCACCCATTGTACATCCTTGCACTGACATCACTCCACACCTATAACCAAAATAACCATTTAAAGAAGTCAATATGAGAAAAAGACAAAAAGACAAAAAGAAGTATAAATACGAACCCTTGAATTGTGGCCCATCCTTCAGCGTTGCCGCACATGAAAATTTCGCATTGGCCTTTAAGAGTAGCTTCTTGGCCAGGGGATAAAATCACATCGCCGAGAACACACTTGCCAGGATGAGCTTAAATGAATTGGGTACAATTTAAATAGGAATTTGTAATTGTAAAGATTTATTGGAGGAGTAATGTCTGTCTATATTTGAATATTTTCTTATTACCTGGATCAGAAAATATTCCTACTGACTCTTGTCCTGCAACGGATGATACTAAGGCTACAACAAAGGAAACAATCGGCAAAATGTGCATGTTGAAGCTGTTTTGAAGTGTCTAAGTGAACTACTTTCTCTTGAGACCATTTTCACTTTTATACTTTCACTTTCTATTGAATGGTGTTGTAGATATACTTTCACGTTAAAACATAAACAACAAGGAAATATGATAGCTTCAATATTTGCGCATAACAATTTTGTTAACTCAGCTGGTTGGATCTATACGAAGCGGTTATTTTAGTTTCTAAATCATACAGCTTTCGTAGCCAAGTATAGGAAATCGAAATTCCATTTTGCTGATGTGTGGAAGGGAAATACGTAATGTGATTTATTATAATAAAGGGTGATTCTTTTGAGGTTAGGATTTTCATGCATTAGTATTTGACAGATCACGTGGGATTTCAGACATGGTGTCAAAGAGAAAGATGCTCAGTATGCTTTGACATTTCATCATGAATAGACTTACGATCTGCCACAACGTCGAATTTTCAGTGAATGGGCCCTAGAAAAGTTGGCAGAAAATCCGCTTTTTTATCGACAAATTTTGTTCAGCGATGAGGCTCATTTCTGGTTGAATGGCTACGTAAATAAGCAAAATTGCCGCATTTGGAGTGAAGAGCAACCAGAAGCCGTTCAAGAACTGCCCATGTATCCCGAAAAATGCACTGTTTGGTGTGGTTTGTACGCTGGTGGAATCATTGGACCGTATTTTTTCAAAGATGCTGTTGGACGCAACGTTACGGTGAATGGCGATCGCTATCGTTCGATGCTAACAAACTTTTTGTTGCCAAAAATGGAAGAACTGAACTTGGTTGACATGTGGTTTCAACAAGATGGCGCTACATGCCACACAGCTCGCGATTCTATGGCCATTTTGAGGGAAAACTTCGGAGAACAATTCATCTCAAGAAATGGACCGGTAAGTTGGCCACCAAGATCATGCGATTTGACGCCTTTAGACTATTTTTTGTGGGGCTACGTCAAGTCTAAAGTCTACAGAAATAAGCCAGCAACTATTCCAGCTTTGGAAGACAACATTTCCGAAGAAATTCGGGCTATTCCGGCCGAAATGCTCGAAAAAGTTGCCCAAAATTGGACTTTCCGAATGGACCACCTAAGACGCAGCCGCGGTCAACATTTAAATGAAATTATCTTCAAAAAGTAAATGTCATGGACCAATCTAACGTTTCAAATAAAGAACCGATGAGATTTTGCAAATTTTATGCGTTTTTTTTAAAAAAAAGTTATCAAGCTCTTAACAAATCACCCTTTAGTTAATATTGAGATTGAGTTCTTGAATTATGCTCTGTCGGACAAGTCGATTTTAAAATCCCAGAATTTTTCCATAATCGGTTCAACCGGTTTTTCATAAATAGACGTATTTTGAATGCAATAAAATATGATTTTATGCTCACAAAAAAATTTGAGGTTTGAAAAGACCTACCGATTCACCGAAAATGGGAATTTTACGAAAATTGACAATCATTGTAAGAAGATAAAACGATCCACCGGGTTTAAACACTTCATTCTTCAATAATGAATCTATCGTCATGAAATTTGGCACAGTTTCATTTTTTATTTGCATGCAGGTTAAGTTCAAAGATGAGCTACATCTACCCCCACACACTGAAAAAAATATTTACGTGATATTAAAGTTTAGGCAACCTAAATTTTAGGATGCGAAATTTACAAAATATTAAGGACAAATTTCTTTAAAATAATGAAATTTTAATTAAAATAAAGTTTATAATCTTTGCTTCAAAAAATTTTTTTCATTATATTTAGGACACACATTTTGTAAATTTGCGTGCCTCCGTTAAAGTAGCATGTCTTTGAACTAGGGCTAATTTTCCTTAAAGCAAATAAACATATTTTTAATGTAAAGAAATTGTCCTTAAATTAACTGAAATAATGAAACTTTAGATTTACGATATAAACGCTTCAAATATAGGCTAACCACCGTGGTGCAATGGTTAGCATGCCCGCCTTGCATACACAAGGTCGTGGGTTCGATTCCTGCTTCGACCGAACACCAAAACGTTTTTCAGCGGTGGATTATCCCACCTCAGTAATGCTGGTGACATTTCTGAGAGTTTCAAAGCTTCTCTAAGTGGTTTCACTGCAATGTGGAACGCCGCTCGTACTCGGCTATAAAAAGGAGGTTTACGCTCAATGACAAAGCTTAACATGGAATCGGGCAGCTCTCAGTGATAAGAGAGAAGTTAACCAATGTGTTATCACAATGGACTGAATAGTGTAAGTGAGCCTGATAATCGGGCTACCACCTAACCTAACCTAGACTAAGAATTATTTTGAGGATTTAGCGTTTAAAATTATTTTGGAATTAAGAAAACATTTTTTATTTGAAGTATCCGTTTGGATTTGGATTTTTAAACTGGCATTTGTTTGTGCGTGAGTACTTTTATTAATAAACCGCGAAAAGAGAATGAAAATTTGATAAATGAGATCTATATCCTAATTTGCATTTTATTGGTCCTAGATTTAAAGCCAGAAAGATCGCAATTTTTTTTTATTTTAAAGAAGCCGCATCTTTGGCTCGGAATCAATATCAAAATCCTTAAGGGAAGTTCAAAATCTTTGCATCCAAGTATTTTTTTTAGTGTATAAACGTAACCCCAGATTAGTGTTTCAATAAACCGTAGTTTTTAAGTGATTTGACAGAAATTTAAAATCTAGAGATATTGAAATACCATAAATAGGGATGCCGAATATAGGTCAATGTTTTGGTATAGCCCCCAAATTCTAGGGCTTCTAGAAACACGCTATTTCTATTTGATTTACCTTATTCTGAATATCTAGGGGTATTTTAGATCCGAAAATAGGTATACAGCATAATGTGTATGTATCGACCATATAGACCGATGTCACAATTTTACTTCCTGGGCTTCTAGAAATCGTACACAGAGAATACAGATTGGTTGTGACAATCGAATTTATTGCCAACCTCCTATTGGCAGTTGTAGCAACTATTAGTTGGCAGTTGTGTCACCCGACTGATTCGGTCGACACAACTAATACCTCATATGGTAATGGTTGGGTCTGCCAACGACACCGGTTGTGGCTACCTTCTTTATTTGGTTGTGCTGCCCAACCTTAATAATACTCATGACCAAATTAAAAACCAAATCCTTCCCAAATAAATATAATATTTTATTTTATTTAAAAAAATGTATAATGGTGCATATAAATCTAAATACAATGTATTTGATATCAAATGATGCAAATAAATGATGATAATAAATTAAAAGAAACCGATTTTGATTCAATGGTCAAATCATGGACTGGGCGATCCTAGGGATAAATACCTGTTGAAATGTAGCAACGCATCCGTTTTATCATGCAAAGGAATTTAGAAATTAAACATATAGTATAAGAAATTGGGTTGTTTTCCAATCCGGTCTGGAGCACATAATGTAATCTGGATCTACCTGGTGTGTCCAACTTTTAAGGTTGTTTTTGTAGAATCATGGAGATACATTACATAGCTGCTGTTTCAATTTGTGATGTTATTCTGACATATAATATAACCTGGTTTCCCTGCATATTTGACTCACTGACCATTGAAAAAGTGTATTTCTCATCCTATCTGTTACATACCGAATTCTCCAGATAATTTGGTGCATATTTAGATAATTAAAAAATTACTGCAGCTGAAAATGCTGTCGTTTTAATTTGAAGTCCGAAAAATATGTCTTCTTTAGATATGAAATTAATATTTTAATAGAAATGGCATTTGTAAAATAATTCAAATGACATTCGGTTGTGAAAACCATCCGTAAGTGGTGATAACTAAGTGACAGTTACGACAATTAATTACGGCAGGTCGTGTCATCCGAATTCAAGCATAAGTTTTCAAAGTAGAGATATTCAGTTCCTACAACTGTCTGTCGTCTAACACAAACGTAAATCCATTGAAATAGTGGAAACATTATAGTAAAGACCAACGTATGATTGCTAATATAGTACATAGATTGGGGTAATTGATATTTAATTATAAATGTAAAATTTTCATTACTTCAACCGATTTCCAACCAACCTCTTCTCTGTGTGTAGTTTTCGTCCGATTTGCCTGAAATTCTAGAAATCTAGAGGAATTTTGGTCCACAAAGACTTGTATCTAATTTTGTTTTTATTCGACCATTTTTTTGGAAAGGCGTCCATATAATACGATCTCCCGATTACTCTTCTTGAGGGGATAGAAGGAGAAGTTTTCATTCAAATAGCTCGAAAAAAATCCGAGATTTTACTTCTCATATTCATTCGAATAATGGAGGTAAAAATATACAGATTTTAGGTTTCAAATCAAGGCGTTATTTCCCCATTTTCCTGCATCATTTTAAGATTCCCCTAAAACTCTAACAAAAATAGTTGTTATAAATCCAGAATCTGAATATCCCCGAGTGGCGACTATACACGCAGAAACTTTAAATTTAGTTTCGGGTAGCGTATCATTTGAACCTATCTTTTTGAGGTAGTAGGCTTCTTAAAAAAGGGGCTTACAGGGGAAAATATTATATTTGATTTATGGTGGTGGGTATGCTTGTTTTATTTATTTAATGTTTACCTGCACAACAAGACAAGGGGTTATAATTAAAGTACATGATTTTCATCACATTTAATTTTCCGAGATATAAATATAATAATAAAATTGAGAAAAACACATTAAACAAATAAAGTGCTGCATTCCTTGTAAACACAGTTTCGACCAAACACCAAAAAGTCAAAGCTTCTCTAAGTGGTTTCACAGCAATGTTAAAGGCTGTTCGGACTCAGCTATAAAAAGGAGGTCTCTTGTCACTGAGCTTAACAAAGAATCGGCCAGCACTCAGTGATAAGAAAGAAGTTCACCCCTGTGCGAGCACAATGGGCTGAATAGTCTAAGAGAGCCAGAAGCATCGAGCTGCCACTATACCTAACCTAACCAAACTTTGCTCCTATTTATTCCACGACATGCAAAATGGTGCCGTATTTTATGATGCAACCTCAAATATAGAAATTATGAAAATGATTCACCCACATATTGATGTAAGTTCGGCCAGGCCGAATCCTATGTACCCTCCAACTTGGATTGTATAGAAACTTCTACTAAAGACTGTCATCCACAATCGAATTACTTGGGTTGTGGTAATACTTGTGTACTTGCTTCTAGAAAGCAAATTTTAATTTTTCGCTTTTTCATTTTTTTTTATATATATACTAGCGTAACCCGGCCCGCTTCGCTGCGCCTTCCGAAGCGTATTTGTAGGAACATTTTGCGTTAACTTAGTCAACCATATTCTTCGTGCTGAAAACAAATTCGAAAAGATTTGAATTCTTTCAAACAAATCGGACTACTTGCTCTTTCGTTTATAGGTACAAATACGGCGGATATGCATATGTAAAATGGTTCGTCTTAAAAAATGTTCTGTATTCAAGTAGTTGGACAAACTTCTACATTTCTTGTGAATTTTAAGTGTGGTTTGTCAATGAAAGGTATCCTTCTCCTCAACATATCTGAAAATTAAGCACTATATTATTATAACATACAAAGAATTACTGTTTCCCATCTAATAAATCGGAAAAACCAAAAGTAGTAAACAATTTTACCACATTAACATTTGCTAAAATCTTGGAAAATGATGCAAATTTCATGTAAATTTAAGTTTTTTACTAAAAAGAAGTCTGGCAGAAGCCTGTGCAAAAATCATAAAATTCCCATTTACGGACAACCCTCTACTTTCAATATAAAAAAAAAAAAACGGACAAAAGGGAACCCTCTCCCCACCTTCGCTCCACTCTGACCTGATATCGGACTATCACGTACAATATATTAACATAATTTCATAACTACTCAATGGTCCCTATAAATTCAATCGAAGTAAATCGACAAAGTTTATTTCAATTTTCCCCTTCTCCAACCAGATATCGAAAAATCATATACTAATTTAAAAATCATGTATAAATTTAATCACCTCCTCCCATGTTCCCTGTAAATTTCAAGTAGATCGGAGATGCTTAAATTTTGCTTATTGTTTTAAAGGGACGTCACTTTCCCCGATACAATATCGACAAACACCGTAGTGAATAGCACCCCTAACCTTCCTGAAAATTCTTGAAACTTTTCTTCGTACATAACCTTCCTCCACTGCCTTTGTAAATTTCAAGAAAACTTAAGAATTTTTGTTTTTTTTTTTTTTTTTGAAGTTTTAGAGGAGGACCTACTCCCCGACCAAATATCGAAAAGTGATGTAGCGTATCTTTTGTAAACGTCCCAGAAAATGTCAAGCAAATTATAAGCCTAAAGGGGCGGCCTCTCTTCCGTCCAAAAATCACAAAATCAGGTATCAACTATTAATATCGTAACCTCTCCCCAGTCCTCTGTAAATTTGCCTGAAATTGGAAATCTAGAGGTATTTTATGACCACAAAGAGGTGAGCAAAAAATGGTGAGTATCGGTCCATGTTTTGGTATAGCCCCAATTTAGACCGATCTCCCGATTATATTTCTAGGACTTCTAGAATCGATAGTTTCTATCCAATTCGCCTGAAATTGGAAATCTAGAGGTATTTTAGCACCATAAAGAGCTGTACAAAAAATGGTGACTATCGGTTGATGCTTAGGTATAGCCCCCATATAGACCGATTTCCCGATTTTACTTCTTGGGCTTATAGAATCCGAAGTTTTTATCCAATTTGCTTTAAATTGGAAATCTAGAGGTATTTTAGAACAATAAAGAGGTGTGCCAAAAATGGTGAGTATCCTTATTGGGCATTAAAGGGTTAAAATAAAGTGTTGAAAAATATGTCCTATATATGAACGATTTTTTTCTTTATAGTCAATATGCAAAAAGACAACAAATTTAAAGACAATTTCATTAAATTTAAAGAATTTTTCTGAATTATTAAAGTCATGTTTACCTAAGCCCAAACATTTTTCCTTTCATGTTATGATACCCATTTTTAAGTGAAATCACTTAATTATAAGGACAATACGACTTCATTGGAAAGTTTATCGACCTCTATGCTAAGAAAAATTTGCATATGTATTTTAAAGACATGAAATCTTTGACCTCACGACAATATTTTTTCAGTGTACAAAACATCTTTATATAGAGGGAACAAATTAAGAAAAAATTTCTTATATTATTTAAATGAAATCCAAAATACTGAAACAGAATCATATCTGAAGAACTAATACGAAATCAATACAGCGGTTGCTTAAAAATATGACTTCCACCCTATAATAAGCCCGTGGAAAAATTTATTTCCGTATCCAAAGGAATCATTTTCATTGCATTTTTGGCTACGATGTTTTTTGTTAAGATGGATGGACTTTCTCCCATAACTACCTATTGTAACATATATTAGAAGTGTAAGAAAATTCTTTTGAGTTGATATTACAGATTATGACTTTTTTCTGATTATGACTTATCAGCCAACCTGTTATGTGTAAGAATTTATTTATGAAATTAATTAACAACTATTTTTAACGTTTAGCATACAAAATTCCCATTAATATTTATTATTTGTTCAATAAAAGGAGTAGATGAATTTTGCTTTGCTTTCATAATAAACGCCGTTTGAGTTTGGCCATTTCTTCTGAATTAAAATAACATCACCGATAATATATATTTGCATTTATAAAAATTTAGTATAAACCTTCAGGGCAAATGACTTGTCTTTCACAACACTTGGGATAGAGCTCATTTGGATAAAGAGAGTCACCCAATTCACATCCTTGTATATGCATTGCACCACATCTATAAGAGAAAAACATTGACAATTTGGAATCATTATAAAATGAACATTTTA
This sequence comes from Haematobia irritans, assembly GCF_050003625.1. Taxonomy (NCBI): domain Eukaryota; kingdom Metazoa; phylum Arthropoda; class Insecta; order Diptera; family Muscidae; genus Haematobia; species Haematobia irritans. Next base: position 208,798,818 of record NC_134397.1, on the reverse strand, counting down.
CACGTACTAAGTAAAAAATAACCAAGAATCGTATACGAACCCATGCATTGTGGCCAATCCATTTTCGTTATTGCACATAATAAGTTCACATTGTCCCCTAACAGAGCCTTCTTGGCCAGGCGATAAAATCAGATTATCGATAACACATTTGCCAGGATGAGCTTGAAATAATTTAAAACGAATTTTATCATATGATTAAACAAGACATGATTGGGATTCACTCCAATAGTTCATCCCTTAAATAGTTTTCTATTACCTGGATCAGAAAAGACACCACGGGACACTTGAGCTGTGGTGGATGATACCAAAATTGCAATCAAAGAAGCGATAGATACAATTTTCATGTTGAAGCTGATTTGAGGCGTTTAATAGAACTACTTCTTCTTCAGAGCATATGAGCTTTTATATTTTCATTTTCTATTGAATGAGATTTTACGATTATCATAATTTCGATTAGAAAATAAATATGCTCAGTTATGTTTACATACAACAGCTGTGTTAACACATTTGGTTGGCATGCAAATCGATTATTTCATTTAACTATACACTGCAAAAAAAACTTACCTATACAGTTGTCCTCAGTTCAATAGAATGTTATTTTATGTAAAGATACTCATTTTAAAGTTGAACCGCCTAACTCTTAGAACAAACGCCTTCAACTTTTGGTCAAGTAGAAAATCTGTATAAGAAATAGCATTTGCAAGTAGTTGTAATCTTTGTACGGACAACAATATTGGCCTCAGTGTTTTGCCAAAATTATCAATCTTTCGTTTTCAAATGTACGAACTCTAATATCGGTGTACAGATGTGTGTGTCGCAGTGGTTGTGATATTCTTCTAAGGGCTGGTTTCTCAATGTGTTGGTAAAGGGTGGTTAAATTACAAGGGCCGATGTTGATTTTGAATAAAATACAAACTATTTAGGAAATTATTGTAATTTTATTTTTATACCCTCCACCATAGAATGGGGGTATATTAACTTTGTCATTCCGTTTGTAACACATCGAAATATTGCTCTAAGACCCCATAAAGTATATATATTCTGGGTCGTGGTGAAATTCTGAGTCGATCTGAGCATGTCCGTCCGTCCGTCCGTCCGTCTGTTGAAATCACGCTAACTTCCGAACGAAACAAGCTATCGACTTGAAACTTGGCACAAGTAGTTGTTATTGATGTAGGTCGGATGGTATTGCAACGGGCCATATCGGTCAACTTTTACGTATAGCCCCCATATAAACGGACCCCCAAATTTGGCTTGCGATTGCTCTAAGAGAAGCAAATTTCATCCAATCCGGCTAAAATTTGGCACATGGTGTTAGTATATGGTCTCTAACAATCATGCAAAAATTGGTCCATATCGGTCCACTTTAACGTATAGCCCCCATATAAACGGACCCCCAAATTTGGCTTGCGATTGCTCTAAGAGAAGCAAATTGCATCCGATCCGGCTGAAATTTGGTACATGGTGTTAGTATGTGGTTTCTAACAACCATGCAAAAATTGGTTCACATCGGTCCATAATTATATATAGCCCCCATATAAACCGATCCCCCGATTTGGCTTGCGGAGCCTTTAAGAGAAGCAAATTTCATCCGATCCGGCTGAAATTTGGTACATGGTGTTGGTATATGTTCTCAAATGACCATGCAAAAATTGGTCCACATCGACCCATAAATATATATAGCCCCCATATAAGCCGATCCCCAGATTTGACCTCCGGAGCCTCTTAGAGGAGCAAAATTCATCCCATCCGGTTGAAATTTGGTACGTGGTGTTAGTATATGGTCTTTAACAACCATGCAAGAATTGGTCCATATTGGTCCATAATTATATATAGCCCCCATATAAATCGATCCCCAGATTTGTCCTCCGGAGCCTCTTGGAGGAGCAAAATTCATCCGATCCGGCTGAAATTTGGAACATGGTGTTAGAATGTGGTCTCTAACAAACACGCAAGAATTGGTCGATATCGGTCCATAATTATATATAGCCCCCATATAAACCGTTCCCCAGATTTGATCTCCGGAGCCTCTTGGAGGAGCAAAATTCATCCGATCCGGTTGAAATTTGCAACGTGGTGTTAGTATAAGGCCGCTAATAACCATGCCAAAATTGGTCCATATCGGTCTATAGTTATATATAGCCGATCCCCAATCTCACAAAAATTGGTCCATATCGGTTCATAATCATGGTTGCCACTCGAGTCAAAAATAATCTACCAAAATTTTATTTTTTTAGAAAACAATGTCAAAAGGTTATTTCTATAGAAAATTTTGTCAAAATTTTATTTCTATAGAAAATTTTGTCAAAATTTTATTTCTATAGAAAATTTTTCCAAATTTTATTTCTATAGAAAATTTTGTCAAAATTTTACTTCTATAGAAAATGTTGTCAAATTTTTTTTTTGTATAGAAAATTTTGTCAAAATTTTATTTCTATAGAAAATTTTGCCAAAATTTTATTTCTATAGAAAATTTTATCAAAGTTTTATTTCTATAGAAAATTTATTTCTATAGAATTTTTTTCCAAATTTTACTTCTATAGAAAATGTTGTCAAAATTTTATTTTGTCAAAATTTTATTTCTATAGAAACTTTAAACTTAATTACATACGTATTTAATCGGCCTTTTCTAGTTTAATATATACCACGTATGGACTATGTTGTATATATTACGGTATTAGGAAGTTTTAAGATACCTTGCCATCGGCTTCAGTAGAAGTTTCTACGCAATCCATGGTGGAGGGTACATAAGCTTCGGCCTGGCCGAACTTACGGCCCTATATACTTGTTCTTACTTGTTTCTTGATTGATGTCAAACCCAAGTTCTCCAGAACGAAATTTGAGACAAACACAAATAAACGATGCAACGATTGTTTCTAATTTTTATTTTATTTTATAACTTTTTAGTTTGTTATATTTTAATAATTACCCAGCAAAAAAGAAGTTCCAAAAAAGTTGTTTGGATCCTCAACTTGTCGTCCGGAAATAATGGAGATTTGGATCATCTCCAATGAATTTTACATGGACTTGTCATAGGACGGGAGTACTTTTCTTTTGGATCCTTTGGCGTTAGAAGTTATGTCTTGGAAGTTCATTTGAATTAAGAAATTTAATTTAATTTTAATTTAACTAAAAAACAATTCGTTCCACCAATAACTTCACCGGAAGTGAAAACCATTAATAGAGGACCGCGGGATGCTCTTAAAAATAAATATTTGTAGAACAACCTCCAATTTTTTGGCTGGGATATATTTGAAATACATTTTTTAACATTAAAAGAAAACTTCATTTGTGTAAAATTTCCTCAGAAAAGAAAACTCTTCTTTCGGTGTAGCTATCTCTTATTGCATTGCATGATTTCAATTGACAGACTTCTTCTTTTGCAAGTTCGGATAAAAGTTATTTATGCAATTTTTGTTTAATAATTTTTTTATATTTTTTTATTATAACAATGACTTTAAATAAATAAAAAAGTTAAATAAATAAAAATTGCTGTTTCTATGCTTAAGAAGTAGAATCCGAATATTTGGGTATACAAAAGCTGTATCAAATAAGACAATGCAAACACTTTTAAGAATTTTACACTTAAAGCTAATTTAGTTAGAAAGCTGTGCCATAGACTCTACAATATAAGTATCTAGGCTCTATATTATAAGTATGAGTACAATTAATATTACACTCAAAAATTTCGTATTTTGAAGAAAAATTTAAGTTACATTTTGCTATACGGAGTTAAGTATGGGCGATTTTGTAAGAAAATTTACAAAGTTTACGGAATTCTGAACTATTTTGTGGGAAATATGAAATTAGTAAATTTTTAATTAATACATTTTTATACCCTCCATCATTCCGTTTGTAACACATCGAAATATTGCTCTAAGACCCCATAAAGCATTTATATTTTCTGGGTCATCTGGTTCATCCGATCCGGCTGAAATTTGGTACATGGTGTTGGTATATGGTATCTAACAACCATGCAAAAATTGGTCCACATCGGTCCTTAATTATATATAGCCCCCATATAAACCGATCCTCCGATTTGGCTTGCGGAGCCTCTAAGAGAAGCAAATTTCATTCGATCCGGCTGAAATTTGGTACATGGTGTTGGTATATGGTCTCTAACAACTATGCAAAAATTGGTCCACATCGGTACATAATTAGATGTAGCCCCCATATAAACCGATCCCCAGATTTGACCTCCGGAACCTCTTGGAGGAGCAAAATTCATCCGATTCGGTTGAAATTTGGTACGTGGTGTTAGTATATGGTCTCTAACAACTATGCAAAAATTGGTCCATAATTATACATAGCCCCCATATAAACCGTTGCCCAGATTTGATCTCCGCAGCCTCTTGGAGGAGCAAAATTCATCCGATCAGGCTGAAATATGGAACGTAGTATTAGTATATGGCCGCTAATAACCAAAATTGGTCCATATCGGTCTATAGTTATTTATAGCCGATCCCCAATCACACAAAAATTGGTCCATATCGGTTCATAATCATGGTTGCCACTCGAGCTACCAAAATTTTATTCCGATAGAAAATTTTCAAAAATTTAATTCTATAGAGAATATTGTCAAAATTTTGATTCTATAGAGAATGTTGTCAAAATTTTTATTCTATTGAAAATTTTGTCAAAATTTTTATTCTATTGAAAATTTTGTCAAAATTGTATTTCTATAGAAAATTTTGTCAAAATTTTATTTCTCTAGAAAATTTTGTCAAAATTTTATTTCTCTAGAAAATTTTGTCAAAATTTTATTTCTATAGAAAATTTTGTCAAAATTTTATTTCTATAGATAATTTTGTCAAAATTTTATTTCTATAGAAAATTTTGTCAAAATTTTATTTCTATAGAAAATTTTGTCCAAATTTTACTTCTATAGAAAATGTTGTCAAAATTTTATTTTGTCGAAATTTTATATCTTTAGAATATTTTTTCAAACTTAATTATATACGTATTTAATCGGCCTTTTTATACCCTGCTCCACACTGTGGAACAGGGTATTATAAGTTAGTGCATATGTTTGCAACACCCAGAAGGAGACGAGATAGACACATGGTGTCTTTGGCAAAAATGCTCAGGGTGGGCTCGTGAGTCGATATAGCGATGTCCGTATGTCCGTCTGTCCATGAACACATTTCTGTAATCAAAGTCTAGTTCGCAGTTTTAGTCCAAACGACTTCAAATTTGGCACAAGTATGTGTTTTGGCTCAGAATAGATCCCTATTGATTTTGGAAGAAATCGGTTCAGATTTAGATATAGCTCCCATATATATATTTCGCCCGATATGGACTTATATGGCCCCAGAAGCCAGAGTTTTACCCTACTTTGCTTAAAATTTTGCACAAGAAGAACAATTAGTACTATAGTCAAGTGTGCCAAATTTTATTGAAATCGGTTCAGATTTAGATATAGCGCCCATATATATCTTTCGCCCGATATGGACTAATACGGTCCCAAAAGCCAGAGTTTTACCCCAATTTGGTTGAAATTTTGCACATGGAGTAGAATTAGCATTATAGCTATGCGAGCCAAATTTGGTTGAAATCGGTTCAGATTTAGATATAGCTCCCATATATAGCTTTCGCCCGATTTACACTCATATGACCACAGAGGCTAATTTTTTGCTCCGATTTAGTTGAAATTTTGCACAGGAAGTAGAATTAGGATTGTTGCTATGCGTGCCAAATTTGGTTGAAATCGGTTCAGATTTATATATAGCTCCCATATATAGCTTTCGCCCGATTTACACTCATATGACCACAGACGCCAATTTTTAAATCCGATTTAGTTGAAATTCTGCACAGGGAGTAGAATAAGCATTGTTGCTATGCGTGCCAAATTTGGTTGAAATCGGTTCAGATTTAGATATAGCTGTCATATATATTTTTCACCGATCTGGTCATAATTGGCGTGTTTATCAACCGATCTTCCTCAAATTCCGTACATCTGAAAATTTTATGTGTCTCGAAAAACTTGCAAAATATCAGCCAAATCGGTTCAGATTTAGATATAGCTCCCATATATATAGCTTTCGCCCGATTTACACTCATTTGCCCACAGAGGCCAATTTTTTGCTCCGATTTAGTTGAAATTTTGCACAGGGAGTAGAATTAGCATTGTAGCTATGCGTGTCAAATTTGGTTGAAATCGGTTCAGATTTAGATATAGCTCCCATATATAGCTTTCGCCCGATTTACACTCATATGACCACAGAGGCCAATTTTTAACTCCGATTTAGTTGAAATTTTGCACAGCGAGTAGAATTAGCATTGTAGCTATGCGTCCCAAATTTGGTTGAAATCGGTTCAGATTTAGATATAGCTCCCATATATAGCTTTCGCCCGATTTACACCCATATGACCACAGAGGCCAATTTTTCACTCCGATTTAGTTGAAATTTTGCACAGGGAGTACAATTAGCATTGTTGCTATGCGTGCCAAATTTGGTTGAAATCGGTTCAGATTTAGATATAGCTCCCATATATATGTTTTTCTGATTTCGACAAAAATGGTCAAAATACCAACATTTTCATTGTAAAATCGCCACTGCTTAGTCGAAAAGTTGTAAAAATGACTCTAATTTTCCTAAACTTCTAATACATATATATCGAGCGATAAATCATAAATAAACTTTTGCGAAGTTTCATTAAAATTGCTTCAGATTTAAATGTTTCCCATATTTTTTTACTAACATTGTGTTTGTTGCGTATCGTATGACTAATTGGGACTTACGAATACCTAGGTTTCATAATCATATAATCTACTACCACTAATTGTTAGATACGGGATCAACGCTGGTACTAAAAATTTTTACAGGAGAGACAGTTCGATAAGAAAAACAAAAAAAAAGGGAAGAAGAAGACTTTTTTGGAGACACGTTTTTTTGGGTGGTTTGGGATGATTTGGTTGATTTTTTTTTGAGAAGAAAAGAAAACCTAATCTCGAGAGTGAAAAATAAAAACTCAGTTCAATGCCCAAATATATAAAATAAAGTTTGTTAAATGGACTCAATAATTAAATGAAATAATAATGAAATTAAAGAAAAAAAATGGGAACAATTTCTATCAAATTGAGAAACTTAAAGATCATAAATTGAATGTGAATGATTACAAAAAAACTTGTGAAGTCTAAAACTATCTTTTTCTTTTGAATATTAAAAACCAAATTGTGGTGACAAAAAAAAAACACAAAAGCCGAAAGATCATAACTAAACTGAGCGAAAAGAAAATATTTGTTTTGTAAAAACGTACGAACTAAAAGTCAAAGGACTAAGCCGATAAGTGAGATATCAGTATCTAATTTTGCTGAATATGATGAGAATAGTTTGCATATTGATGCGGTCTCTGGGCCTGTGCGCACTGCGAATACAACCAAACCATCAAGTGGGTATTCAGGGAGAAATATTTCGAATAAGCCACCTGTGGTTGAAAATTCTACACAGTCCATGAGGAACATCTGTTCAACTTCTAGAGAATCGTTTTGTCCTTCTCCATTTCATATGAATTTATGTTTTTCCTGTGGAATGCCCGGTGATTTTTATCGCAAGAACATTCAGGAAATCAAACAGGACAATATTTGTAAATCTACATTCCATGACATGAAATGTTTTTCTTGCGGTAAAGATGAATCATATTGCGAATTTGTTCTAAAAAACCGAGTCGTGGCGGAGCTGACCGGGTCCTCTTGCCAGAATGTGGGAAGCCCGGATACACTGATGTAAAAATATTACCAAGAACTGAATTGAATTATGAAAGGGGGGCAAAAATAGTGAATCGGGAGCATAAGTCACTTCATCAACGGAAAATAGAGTATGAGATTGCAAGGGCACGAATTTTTAATGAGGAGATACGGATGCAGAGCAGGCAATATAAGAAAATTGCAAAACTTAGGGAAAAAAGTGCGAAATTTAGGAAGGCAAAACGACTGGCTATTGAGACCATAGTGAACGTAGGTAGTGACAATCGATTCTTTGCGAATACCTTAGTTGGGGGAAAAATGGTGATGGCTTTATTGGACTCTGGGGCGGCAGCGAGTTGTATTGGTAGAGATGCTGAGAAATTTCTGGACGGTATGGAAGAATGTGTGGTTAGGTTATATAATCAGAACGTACGGACAGCAAATGGAGGGGCTGTGGCTGTAAAAGGGATGGTAACTCTTCCGGTCATATGGAAGGATGAATCGAAAAATATAGATTTTTTGATTGTACCCGATTTAGAGCAGGAAATATATTTTGGGATCAATTTTTGGCGTGCATTTGGGCTTTCGGTTGTTGGAGAGCCCGTTGTTCAGTCAATAGGCATATCAGAGATTCTAGAGGGTAAAGATTGCATTGAGGAATCGAAGAGGCATGTTTTGTCGGAGGACCAAGAGGCTAAACTTTCCAGTGTTAAGCTGAAGTTTCCTTCCTTTGCAGTTCTTGGGCTAGGTCGAACTTCCCTGGAGCAACATACCATAGAAGTGACTAATGACGATATTCCCATAAAACAGAGGCATTACCCTGTTTCCCCTGTGATACAAAAACTTCTCTATGACGAGTTAGACCGTATGCTGGCGCTTGGTGTCATTGAACCGAGCAACAGCAGCTGGAGCTCGCCAGTCACATTGGTGAGAAAGGAGTCCAAAAATCGCCTGTGTCTTGATGCCCGTAAAGTCAACGCAAGGACCGTAAAAGATGCGTATCCTCTACCCCACATAGAGGGAATTTTGAGTAGGCTTCAAGAGACTAGATTCATATCGGCGATAGATTTAAAAGACGCGTTCTGGCAGATTCCATTAGAGAGAAGGTCGAGGGAGAAAACAGCCTTCACAGTACCTGGGCGGCCATTATATCAATTCACGGTTATGCCCTTTGGGCTATGTAACGCCGCCCAGCGAATGTGTAGGCTGATGGACAAAGTCATTCCCGCAGCAATGCGCGAGAATGTGTTCGTATACCTCGACGATCTCCTAGTGGTTTCTGCCGATTTTGAATCTCACATGGGGTTGCTCGCAGAAGTAGCACGTCGGTTGAGTGATGCCGGCCTTACAATAAATCTAGAAAAAAGTAAGTTTTGCAATAGGGAAGTACGCTATTTAGGGTTTGTAGTTGGTGAGGGCTGTATCCGAACGGATGAGGCAAAGGTTGAGGCAGTTAGGTCATTTCCTATTCCCAAAACTGCTAAACAACTTCGAAGGTTTTTGGGAATGTGCGGATGGTATCGCCGCTTCATAAGGAACTACGCTTCGATCGCTGCGCCTCTCCATGAGTGCTTGACTAAGGTCCGTGTAAAGACATTTGGACTAACAAAGGAAGCAATAGATTCCTTTGAGGCCCTCAAGGTGAGCCTTACTTCGGCTCCCGTTCTTGTCAACCCTGATTTTAAGCGCCGATTTTTCGTGCAATGTGATGCTTCATCCTTGGGCGTAGGCGGTGTATTATGCCAAATGGACGATGATGGACATGAGCATCCCATAGCATATATGTCCGCAAAGTTAAACAAGGCTCAGCGCAATTACAGTGTAACTGAGCTGGAATGCTATGCTGCAGTTCTCAGTGTGAAGAAATTTCGACCCTATATTGAAGGACTGCCATTCACCATCGTAACTGATCATGCCAGCCTCAAATGGCTAATGGGTCAGACGGAGTTAACCGGACGATTGGCCAGATGGAGCTTAAAGCTCCAAGCATTTGAGTTCGATATCCAGCATCGAAAGGGATCACTAAATGTAGTCGCGGATAGCCTCTCTCGTATGGATGTCGCTGAAATTCAGATACGACGCAGTTTGGATATTGATTTGAGTAGCCCACACTTTCAATCAGAAGCATATCAGACACTCAAGACCCAGATCTTGGAGGAAAAAGGGAATTTGCCGGATTTATGCGTATCTGATGGCTACATATATAAGAGGACCAAGTTTGCGACCGGTGATGCCATTGACGAGGAAAGGGCGTGGAAGTTGTGGGTTCCTGAAGAAGTAAGAGGGGATTTAGCTGACGCCGCGCATTACTCACCATCTTCGGGGCATGGAGGGATATCTAAGACGTTGTCACGTCTTAGAGATCGCTATTATTGGCCAAATATGGTAAAGGATGTGCAAGAAATGGTGAAGGGATGTGATATTTGTAATTCCTGCAAATCAACAAATGCCCTTAAGAGACCGTTGATGGGTCAACAATTTTTAACTGAGCGTCCATATCAACGTCTGTATATAGACTTCATGGGTCCTTATCCCCGAAGTAAGGACGGAAATTCTTTTATATTCGTGTGTCTTGATCATTTCAGCAAATTTGTTCATCTCGAACCCATGAGGGCCGCTACAACTGCAAACGTTGTTGCCTTTTTAGAGAAACGTATCTTCCACACATTTGGAGTTCCTGAGTATATCCATTCGGACAATGGAAGACAGTTTACTTCCGAGATGTTTCTGGAATTACTGTCCAGATATGGTGTAAAGCATATTCGAACCGGACTTTATTCCCCTCAGGCTAATGCCGCTGAAAGGGTAAACCGATCAGTACTTCAAATGATTCGGTCTTACATAAGTCACGACCAGCGAACCTGGGACCAGCACTTAAGCGATGTAGCGTTCGCATTAAGAAGCACTCAACATAGCGCTATTGGTCTTGCACCCTATTATGCTCTTTTTGGCCTGCAAATGATACAGCATGGTTCGACCTATGACATAGTAAGGAATATTACATCACTTAGGAACGCTGATTTTACCATTGATAACACTCCTGACAGACTACAACTTATAAGGAACAAGATTTTTGCGAATTTGGAATTAACCCATGAACGGGGCAGAAGGAATTATAACCTACGTTCTAAGGATATCAGATTCCGAAAAGGCCAAATTGTGTATCGTAAAAACTTTTCCCTCAGTAAGAAAGTTGATAATTTTAATAGCAAATTAGCCCCCACTAGAATTAAGTGCATGATTTTAGAAACTCTTGGGAATTCACTATATAAAGTTGCAGGAATGGACGGAAAACTAATGGGTGTCTATCACGGGAAGGATTTATTCGCTGTGTGATCCGAAATTAAGCCCGGCTTTTCATGGGTCGAGGCCACACGTTAAGGATGACCATGGTTTTACGCACTCGTTCCATGCCTTATATCGGTATCGACGGGTGCGAGCCTGTTGCGTATCGTATGACTAATTGGGACTTACGAATACCTAGGTTTCATAATCATATAATCTACTACCACTAATTGTAAGATACGGGATCAACGCTGGTACTAAAAATTTTTACAGGAGAGACAGTTCGATAAGAAAAAAAAAAAGGGAAGAAGAAGACTTTTTTGGAGACACGTTTTTTTGGGTGGTTTGGGATGATTTGGTTGATTTTTTTTTGAGAAGAAAAGAAAACCTAACCTCGAGAGTGAAAAATAAAAACTCAGTTCAATGCCCAAATATATAAAATAAAGTTTGTTAAATGGACTCAATAATTAAATGAAATAATAATGAAATTAAAGAAAAAAAATGGGAACAATTTCTATCAAATTGAGAAACTTAAAGATCATAAATTGAATGTGAATGATTACAAAAAAACTTGTGAAGTCTAAAACTATCTTTTTCTTTTGAATATTAAAAACCAAATTGTGGTGACAAAAAAAAACACAAAAGCCGAAAGATCATAACTAAACTGAGCGAAAAGAAAATATTTGTTTTGTAAAAACGTACGAACTAAAAGTCAAACTTTTGCAATAACAAAATGATAATCCCTCATTTGTTTTTTTTTTTTGTTCGTAAAATATAACTTTGATATTGCTATGAGCCTAAATAATTTCTTTACCAAATCACCAAAGTGAGATCGAAAATTAAAAATGTATAGAGGAAAAAAACTGCCAAAACAGAAAATAAGCCCAAACCTTTACATTTATGAAATGTCAATTTAAAGTACCCAACAACAAAACCTTCAATTTGAAAGTAGGCAGTGGATCTGCTGTTAATCTAATGCCGATGCTATTATTCCTTTTGCAAGTGGTTAACTTTTTGCCGAATTGAATTGCTGTTATAATTGCATGATAAACAAAACTAATTGTAATATATATACTTTTCATCTTATATTTATTTTTTCACAATTTATACTCCGTAATTATTAATTTCATGTATATATGTAAGTAATTTCAAAGAAAAGTATAGAATTAAAGAATAAAACAAAAGGAATCAAAAGAAAACAATAAATTAAAAAAAAATAATAAAATAAATAACAAGCTGTATAGAAAGAAAAAAAAAAAACACAACAAAGCTTAAGTAACCAAAAAGTAATTTAGAAGAGGAAACATAAATGTCACAGACAAGTGCCAAAAAAAAGAGGGTGAGACAATTCCTTCAAATACTCTTTTATCTTTCTTGTCTTACAGTATAGCCCAGTACTGTGTGATTGGGTGAGTACAATTAGTTAAGAGCAGCAAATTCTCTTAATTCATTATCACTTGTGGCATGTATGTTCACTCTTATTGTTGATAATTTAAGAGAAAAGTTACTTTTGCTTATAGAAATGTACCTATGAATGTTAAAACAAAAATATAATAATGTAGAAGTTGCACATAGAGGTGTATTGTATTTACCAAAAGGGTGATCACCATTGGATTTCTAGTTTTTTTGAATATATATCAAATACTACAAATATTTTATATTATTTTCCTTTTATATTTAAGTTTTTTTTTTTATTCATATTTATGATCAACGAGAAAAATAATAAATATATGAAGAATGTTTGTAATCTATGAAATTTACACTTTGTGATGATTTTTCTTTTGGAGGATTCTGAAAAATGTTTAGCTAAAATGTAGATCGTATTGGGGGTGCTAGATACTTGCGTCCAGGTTGTTAAGGATGAAGTTGTGTGTTAACATTTAGACAAACGGACATGCTAGGTGAATTTGGGTATTGCCGAATAAGGATTCTGGGAGCCTGGCAATACATGGCTGCGTTTTTTTTTGTCGTATGCGCAGAAGAGGGAGGGAGGCTCAAGGAAAGTCTAAAGTCGGGCGGGACCGACTATATTATACCCTGCACCACTTTGTAGATCTAAATTTTCGATACCATATCACATCCGTCAAATGTGTTGGGGCTATATATAAAGGTTTGTCCCAAATACATACATTTAAATATCACTCGATCTGGGCCCAAATCACCGCAGTCGAAATCGAGTACTTCGTCTTCGTAATGTAGTTTACGCGGATCATCGCAGTCGTTATCGAATTGTTTCTACTCGAAGTTGAGCACGATAGGTAGCATGCTGTCGAAAACGAAGTATGTAGTGATTTTTGAGCAGAAAAAAGGTAAACAAAAAGAAAAAAGTTGGTGAAAATGTAATTATTATTCCATTTTGGAAAAATACATTTAAGAAAATATAATATTACTTGCATTTAAGGAATCGGATCAAAGAAATGAATGCTCAGTAGCCGCTTCAAAAAAACTTATTTTTTCAAGAACATATTTAAAAGCATCTTTTGACATATGAAAACGTCTTTTAAATCTATAGATGTTAAAAACACAATTTACTCTTACTCTACTTCAGGCAATGCTAAAGGACTGCTTTTGTCACGAATATTTTTCCTTATAATTGCCACTTTGTACTCATCGTCTGAATCCGAAAACGAGAAAAAAACACTTGGATTCATAATATATTTTTACACATATATTTTAACACACAAAAACAATATAAATATCTCAGAAATAACATAATTTGATAACAAAACATTATTTTGAAATTCTACTCTCTTTCAATTTCTTATTACCATATGTTTACAGCAATGTAAAAAAAAGTAGTAGACAAAATAAATTACGATCGAATGCGGTGATCCAAAAATTTAATGCGATCGAAATGTTTCTCTATACGAAACAGAACTCGATGACGAATGCGGTTATTTGGCCCCTGGACAGAATTTGATAGACTTCTACAAAATCTATAGACTCAAAATTTAAGTCGGCTAATGCACTAGGGTGGAACACAATGTTAGTAAAAAAATATGGGAAACATTTAAATCTGGAGCAATTTTAAGAAAACTTCGCAAAAGTTTATTTATGATTTATTGCTCGATATATATGCATTAGAAGTTTAGGAAAATTAGAGTCATTTTTACAACTTTTCGAGTAAGCAGTGGCGATTTTACAAGGAAAATGTTGGTATTTTGACCATTTTTGTCGAAATCAGAAAAACATATATATGGGAGCTATATCTAAATCTGAACCGATTTCAACCAAATTTGGCACGCATAGCTACAATGCTAATTATACTCCCTGTGCAAAATTTCAACTAAATCGGAGCAAAAAATTGGCCTCTGTGGTAATTTGAGTGTAAATCGGGCGAAAGCTATATATGGGAGCTATATCTAAATCTGAACCGTTTGACACGCATAGCTATAATGCTAATTCTACTCCCTGTGCAAAATTTCAACTAAATCGGAGCAAAAAATTGGCCTCTGTGGGCAAATGAGTGTAAATCGGGCGAAAGCTATATATGGGAGCTATATCTAAATCTGAACCGATTTGGCTGATATTTTGCAAGTTTTTCGAGACTCATAAAATATTCGGATGTACGGAATTTGAGGAAGATCGGTTGATATACACGCCAATTATGACCAGATCGGTGAAAAATATATATGGCAGCTATATCTAAATCTGAACCGATTTTTTCCAAAATCAATAGGGATCGTCTTTGAGCCGAAACAGGACCCTATACCAAATTTTAGGACAATCGGACTAAAACTGCGAGCTGTACTTTGCACACACAAATACATCAACAGACAGACAGACAGACGGACATCGCTAAATCGACTCAGAATTTAATTCTAAGACGATCGGTATACTAAACGATGGGTCTCAGACTTTTCCTTCTTGGCGTTACATACAGATGCACAAACTTATTATACCCTGTACCACAGTAGTGGTGAAGGGTATAAATACAAAATACGCTACTATGACTCCAACCAGGATTGTCTGCTCCATACGCGTTAACAAATGCCTTAGCACATAGCACCACTGACGCAGTTGTCATAAGAACGTCTAACGAATATTTGAAGACTTTTCATGGCCAAGGAAAACAAGCCGTTCATGAAATCGTAATTATGGAACGTATTTTTTCTTTAGGGTTCACAATCTTTGCTTTAAGATTTTTTCTTTAAATTTAGAACACGAATCTATGAAATTAGCGTCCCTCTGTGAAAGTCGTATGTCTTTGAAGTAAGACAAATTTTCCTTAAAGTAACGAAAAACATTTTTGATCTATACATAAAGCTTACAAATATAATAGAAAACAAGTATATACGGCCGTAAGTTCGGCCAGGCCGAAGCTTATGTACCCTCCATCATGGATTGCGTAGAAACTTATTCTAAACACTGCCATCCACAATCGAATTACTTAAGTTGCGGTAACGCTTGCCGATGGCAAGGTATCTTAAAACCTCCTAACACCATCTTCTAAATTGTATGTAAGTCCATACGTGGTATATATTAAATCAAAAAAGATCGATCCAATACGTATATAATTCAGTTTGACAAAGTAGACATAAAATTTTGACAAAATTTTCTACAGAAATAAAATTTTAACAAAATTTTCTATAGAAATAAAATTTTCACAAAATTTTCTATAGAAATAAAAATTTTGACAAAATATTCTATAGAAAGAAAATTTTGACAAAAATTTCTACAGAAATAAAATTTTAACAAAATTTTCTATAGAAATAAACTTTTGACAAAATTTTCTATAGAAATAAAATCTTGGTAGATTATTTGTGGCTCGAGTGGCAACCATGATTATGAACCGAATAAAATTTTAACAAAATTTCCTCTAGAAATAACATTTGACAAAGTTTTCTATAGAAATAAAATTTTGACAAAATTTTCTATAGAAATAAAATTTTGGTAGATTATTTTTGGCTCTAGTGGCAACCATGATTATGAACCGATATGGACCAATTTTTGTGTGATTGGACCAATTTTGGTATGGTTGTTAGCGACCATATACTAACACCACGTTCCTAATTTGAACCGGATCGGATGAATTTTGCTCTTCCAAGAGGCTCCGGAGGTCAAATCTGGAGAACGTTTTATATGGGGGCTATATATAATTATGGACCGATATGGACCAATTCTGGCACGGTTGTTAAAGATCATATACTAACACCATGTTCCAAATTACAACCGGCTTGGATGAAATTTGCTTCTCTTGGAGACTTCGCAAGCCAAATCTGGGGATCGGTTTATATGGGGGCTATATATAATTATGAACCGATGTGGACCAATTTTTGTATGATTGTTAGAGACCATATACCAACACCATGTACCAAATTTCAGCCGGATCGGATGAAATATGCTTCTCTTAGAGGCTCCAGAAGCCAAATCTGGGGATCGGTTTATATCGGGGCTATATATAATTAAGGACCGATATGGACCAATTTTTGCATGGTTGTTAGAGACCATATACCAACATCATGTATCAAATTTCAGCCGGATCGGATGAAATTTGCTTCTCTTTGAGGCTCCGCAAGCCAAATCTGGGGATCGGTTTATATGGGGGTTATATATAATTATGGACCGATGTGGACCAATTTTTGTATGATTGTTAGAGACCATATACCAACACCATGTACCAAATTTCAGCCGGATCGGATGAAATTTGCTTCTCTTTTAGGCTCCGCAAGCCAAATCTGGGGATCGGTTTATATGGGGGCTATATATAATTATGGACCGATGTGGACCAATTTTTGCATGGTTGTTAGAGACCATATACCAACACCATGTACCAAATTTCAGCCGGATCGGATGAAATTTTCTTTTCTTTGAGGCTCCGCAAGCCAAATCTGGGGATCGGTTTATATGGGGGCTATATATACTTATGGACCGATATGGGCCAATTTTTGCATGGTTGTTAGAGACCATATGCCAACACCATGTACCAATATTCAGCCGGATCGGATGAAATATGCTTCTGTTAGTGGCTCCACAAGCCAAATCTGAGGGTCCCTTTATATGGGGGCTATACGTAAAAGAGGACCGATATGGTCCATTTTCAATACCATCCGACCTACATCGATAACAACTACTTGTGCCAAGTTTCAAGTCGATAGCTTGTTTCGTTCGGAAGTTAGCGTGATTTCAACAGACGGACGGACGGACATGCTTAGATCGACTCAGAATTTCACCACGACCCAGAATATATATACTTTATGGGGTCTTAGAGCAATATTTCGATGTGTTACAAACGGAATGACAAAGTTAATATACCCCCATCCTATGATGGAGGGTATAATAAGCTAATAGTTAGTTTGAGGCTTGTGCATTGTTAATTTAAAGAAACGTGCGTCCATCCAACCATCTTGCAGTCTATAGGGCTTTGCCCAAATAAATTTGACAAACATTCTTTTCCTCTGTTGGTTAAGCTACTCTTGTAGTTTAGTCAATGTATGGTTTTAAGCTGAAATAAAAAAACGACAACAATGCTTAAAGAACAAAACCAACAATAACAAAACAAAACAAATGGAAAAAGAAGAGGAGGCACGCTCAAAATAAACCCAGCCATGTGAATTCAAATCGATGATTTGACAGTGGCATAGGAAAAGAGATATGTTTGTTTCGAATTCATTTGGCATAAGCCGGCTATCAATGTAAAACCTTTTTTCGGAGGGTTCAAGTGTGGTTTTTGTTTTTGTTGGGTTTAATAAACTGCCTGAATTTATTCTGATAATTGGTTGATAGTTTTGCTGCAAGTAGAGGATGCTGATGAGGAATGTGGTAATTCCGAAACGTGCGTCCATCCAACCATCTTGCAGTCTATAGGGCTTTGCCCAAATAAATTTGACAAACATTCTTTTCCTCTGTTGGTTAAGCTACTCTTGTAGTTTAGTCAATGTATGGTTTTAAGCTGAAATAAAAAAACGACAACAATGCTTAAAGAACAAAACCAACAATAACAAAACAAAACAAATGGAAAAAGAAGAGGAGGCACGCTCAAAATAAACCCAGCCATGTGAATTCAAATCGATGATTTGACAGTGGCATAGGAAAAGAGATATGTTTGTTTCGAATTCATTTGGCATAAGCCGGCTATCAATGTAAAACCTTTTTTCGGAGGGTTCAAGTGTGGTTTTTGTTTTTGTTGGGTTTAATAAACTGCCTGAATTTATTCTGATAATTGGTTGATAGTTTTGCTGCAAGTAGAGGATGCTGATGAGGAATGTGGTAATTCCGAAACGTGCGTCCATCCAACCATCTTGCAGTCTATAGGGCTTTGCCCAAATAAATTTGACAAACATTCTTTTCCTCTGTTGGTTAAGCTACTCTTGTAGTTTAGTCAATGTATGGTTTTAAGCTGAAATAAAAAAACGACAACAATGCTTAAAGAACAAAACCAACAATAACAAAACAAAACAAATGGAAAAAGAAGAGGAGGCACGCTCAAAATAAACCCAGCCATGTGAATTCAAATCGATGATTTGACAGTGGCATAGGAAAAGAGATATGTTTGTTTCGAATTCATTTGGCATAAGCCGGCTATCAATGTAAAACCTTTTTTCGGAGGGTTCAAGTGTGGTTTTTGTTTTTGTTGGGTTTAATAAACTGCCTGAATTTATTCTGATAATTGGTTGATAGTTTTGCTGCAAGTAGAGGATGCTGATGAGGAATGTGGTAATTCCGAAACGTGCGTCCATCCAACCATCTTGCAGTCTATAGGGCTTTGCCCAAATAAATTTGACAAACATTCTTTTCCTCTGTTGGTTAAGCTACTCTTGTAGTTTAGTCAATGTATGGTTTTAAGCTGAAATAAAAAAACGACAACAATGCTTAAAGAACAAAACCAACAATAACAAAACAAAACAAATGGAAAAAGAAGAGGAGGCACGCTCAAAATAAACCCAGCCATGTGAATTCAAATCGATGATTTGACAGTGGCATAGGAAAAGAGATATGTTTGTTTCGAATTCATTTGGCATAAGCCGGCTATCAATGTAAAACCTTTTTTCGGAGGGTTCAAGTGTGGTTTTTGTTTTTGTTGGGTTTAATAAACTGCCTGAATTTATTCTGATAATTGGTTGATAGTTTTGCTGCAAGTAGAGGATGCTGATGAGGAATGTGGTAATTCCGAAACGTGCGTCCATCCAACCATCTTGCAGTCTATAGGGCTTTGCCCAAATAAATTTGACAAACATTCTTTTCCTCTGTTGGTTAAGCTACTCTTGTAGTTTAGTCAATGTATGGTTTTAAGCTGAAATAAAAAAACGACAACAGTTTTTTTGAATTTAAGATTTTTTAAACTGACATTTATTTCTACATGAATACCTCGCAAAAAAATTATCGAAAATTCAATAAATGAGATCTGAATCTAAATCTGAGATCTATTTTTAAAACTATAATAACTACACTCACAAAAAAGTGAACTCTCTATTTCACTAAAGCCAATTTAACTTTATTTTAGTTCATGGAATTATTATGTTTGGAGAAAGTTTCCTCTACTCTAATAATTTTTTGCGTACGTTATTTAAATGAACTAAAAAAAACGGGGAAAAAATTATACACAAATTAAGCAAAAAGATTTACTATGTTCGTATTTCTCATAAAATAGTTCATAATATCTTTAAGTTTGTAAATTTTAACAAAAATGCGTCCATCATGAACTTCGTATGTCACTAAAGACATTCTTGCATTTTTTAACTCCAATTTTTTCCTTCAAACCATAAAATTTTGTTTATCAATTGAAAAAAATTAACCCTTTCGCTTACGAAATAAACCTAATGATAAAAACTTTTATTACACCCTCCAACATAGGATGGGGGCATATTAACTTTGTCATTCCGTTATTAACACATCGAAATATTTCACTAAGACCCCATAAAGTATATATATTCTGGGTCGTGGTGAAATTCTGAGTCGATCTGAGCATGTCCGTCCGTCCGTCCGTCAGTTGAAATCACGCTAACTTCCGAACGAAACAAGCTATCGAATTGAAACTTGGCACAAGTAGTTGTTATTGATGTAGGTCGGATGGTGATGCAAATGGGCCATATCGGTCCACTTTTACGTATAGCCCCCATATAAATGGACCCCCAAATTTAGCTTGCAGACCCTCTAAGAGAAGCAAATTTTATCCGACATCAGGTACCAAATTTCAACCGAATCGGATGAATTTTGCTCTTCCAAGGGGCTCCGGAGGTGAAATCTGGGAATCGGTTTATATAGGGGCTATATATAATTATGGACCGATTTCAACCAATTTGTGCACGGGTGTTTGAGGCCATATATTAACACCACGTACCAAATTTCAACTGAATCAGATGAGTTTTGGTCTTCCAAGAGGCTCAGGAGGTCAAATCTGGTGATCGGTTTATATGGGGGCTATATATAATTATAGACCGATGTGGACCAATTTTTCCGTGGTTATTAGAGACCATATACTAACACCATGTACCAAATTTCAGCCGGATCAGATGAAATTTGCTTCTCTTAGAGGCTCCGCACGCCAAATCGGGGGATCGGTTTATATGGGGGCTATATATAATTATAGACCGATGTGGACCAATTTTTCCGTGGTTATTAGAGACCCTATACTAACACCATGTACCAAATTTCAGCCGGATCGGATGAAATTTGCTTCTCTTAGAGGATCTTGCAGATCAATTGCCAAATTTGGAAGTGCGTTTATATGGGGCTATACGTAAAAATGGACCCATTTGCAATACCATCCGACCTACATCAATAACAACTACTTGTGCCAAGTTTCATGTCGGTAGCTTGTTTCGTTCGGAAGTTAGCGTGATTTCAACAGACGGAGGGACGGACGGACATGTTCAGATCGACTCAGCATTTCACCACGACCCAGAATATATATACTTTATGGGGTCTTAGAGCAATATTTCGATTTGTTACAAACGGAATGACCCCCATCCTATGGTGGACGGTATAAAAAGGCCGATTAGATACGCATATACTCAGCTTGACAAAATTTTCTATAGAAATAAAATTTTGACAAAATGTTCTATAGAAATAAACTATTGACAAAATTTTGTATAGTAGTAATATTTTGACCAAATTTTCTATAAAAATAAAATCTTGAAAAAATTGTCTATAATAATTACATTTTGACAAAATTGTTTATAGTAATAAAATTTAGACAAAATTTTCTATAGACCGATATGGACCAATTTTGGCATGGTTGTTAGCGGCCATATACTAGCGCAATGTACCAAATTTCACCACATACCTAATTTCAACCGGATCGGATGAATTTTGCTCCTCCAAGAGCTCCGGAGGTCAATTCAGGGGATCAGTTTAAGCGACCCCCATATTTCAATTCTGGCTCCCCACGTACCGCTCAAAAGTCCATATCGATTCGTAATTATTTGTAGACTTACCTATTCATAACTTTTTTGTCTAATATATACCACGTATGGACTAACTCACAGTTTAGAAAGCGATGTTAAGAAGTGTTAAGATACCTTGCCATCGGTAAGTATTACCACAACGCAAGTAATTCGATTGTGGGTAACAGTCTTTCGCAGAAGTTTCTACGCAATCCATGGTGGAGGGTACATAAGATTCGGCCTGGCCGAACTTACGGCCGTATATACATGTTTTTCTTCTGTTTTTACTTATTTTTGTGAAATCCTTAATTTTCCTTCCTGGTGGGTTCACTGTTCTTTGAGTGAAATATTCGATCTTTTTCGATTATGTGGTCTAGAAATTGAACCAACTTTACATTATCTTATTCTTTTTTTTTTTTCTTTACAGACAATCTACTAAAACCTATTTCTGTCCAGACGTAAGCACTGAAATTATTTTCAAAATTCTCACAGCAGAACAAAACGAAGGACTTTGAAAACAAATAGGACACAAGCCCCAAAATTATACCAAAAACCAAAAAAAGTATCTGCTTTAAACACCATACACCAAACATCTCTCAGGTGGAAATGTAAATACCCGAAAGGCAATGAAAAAGTATATTAAATAGGCCAAAAGCCCAACATTTAAATTTCCAATAAATCTTTACACAATTGCAGGTATTGTCGGCTATTTGGGAAAAAAACAATCAAGGTTTTGGGAAAAATAAAATAATCAATTTAAGGCAAGCGTTGAAGTGTTCAACGTCAGGACATTTAACCATCCCAAACGCACACATACTGTAAGGCGAATATAACGAGAAGAACCCAAGAAGAGTCCAGCATATAATAGATCATAGGAAACATGTCGAATGTAAGTACAAAATATATTGAGTGAATATTGTCTGAAGATAATTGGATTTTTATTTCCGGAAAATTAATTAAAAAATATTTTTAATTATTTTTTTGTATTTCTTTTTTCGACATCCTTCTCCTTGTGTTCTTGTTTTCAACAAATCAACTTAAGTTACTTTTTATGGATGAGTCGAATGGCAATGGAGTGTATGCAACGCAAGTAGCAGCAGCGGCAACTGCAACAACAATTTTAATAAATAATACCAATATTAATAATAATTTACCTTCAAATAACAACAACAATACTAATAATTTCAATAACAATAATAACAACAACAACAATATCACCAATAGCTCTACAAATATCCACAATTTAATGGCAGCAGCATCTAATGCAGCTGGTACAGCTGCTTGTGGTGCCAGCGGATTACCACAGTCCTTGTCAAATGAGGATCTAAGTCAAAGTCTCTCCGAATATACAGATGCAGATGAAAGCATATCAGCCCCAACAGAGTTTTTAGCAGAGGTAAGCATATATACAATATATATTTGAGAGATAAAAGGTTATGGTTATAATAATATACTCTCCATCATGGATCTGATGGGAAGCAAAATGTTGACAAACCTCTTCTAAGGAAATGTCTGCAATAGGGCGCAAATAGTGATTATTTCAACCAAAGAAGTAATATGTGCACTTCAAACATGTTTCAAGAGCAAAGTCTTATTATTGGCGGGAGGACATGTCAAATGTTTATCGCTACCATAATGTATATGAAGTCGGCAACCCTGTATACGTTTAGCGAGAAAACAACAGTTTTGCCATAAAAATATTCCATGTTCTACGTCCAAAAATATCGTACGTCCAAACATAATCATATCCTTATCTGAATGATAGTTGTTCACCGTTGTGGCTTTCATAATTAATTTTACCAGATTTTCTATAGAACTAAAATTTTGACAAAATTTCCTAAAGAAATAAAATTTTGACAAAATTTTCTAAAGAAATAAAATTTTGACAAAATTTTCTATAGAAAAAAATTTGACAAACTTGTCTATAGAAATAAAATTTTGACAAAATTTTGTATAGAAATAAAATGTTGACAAAATTTTCTATAGAAATAAAATTTTGACAAAATTTCCTAAAGAAATAAAATTTTGACAAAATTTTCTATAGAAATAAAATTTTGACAAAATTTTCTATAGAAATAAAATTTTAGTCAATGTATGGTTTTAAGCTGAAATAAAAAACAACAACAATGCTTAAAGAACAAAACCAACAATAACAAAACAAAACAAATGGAAAAAGAAGAGGAGGCACGCTCAAAATAAACCCAGCCATGTGAATTCAAATCGATGATTTGACAGTGGCATAGGAAAAGAGATATGTTTGTTTCGAATTTATTTCGGCATAAGCCGGCTATCAATGTAAAACCTTTTTTCGGAGGGTTCAAGTGTGGTTTTTGTTGGGTTTAATAAACTGCCTGAATTTATTCTGATAATTGGTTGATAGTTTTGCTGCAAGTAGAGGATGCTGATGAGGAATGTGGTAATTCCGAAACGTGCGTCCATCCAACCATCTTGCAGTCTATAGGGCTTTGCCCAAATAAATTTGACAAACATTATTTTCCTCTGTTGGTTAAGCTACTCTTGTAGTTTAGTCAATGTATGGTTTTAAGCTGAAATAAAAAACAACAACAAATAAAATTTTGAGAAAATTTTCTATAGAAATAAAATTTTGACAAAATTTTCAATAGAAATAAAATGTTCTATAAAAACAAAATTTTGACTAAATTTTCTATAGAAAAAAAAAACTGACGAACTTGTCTACAGAAATAAAATTTTGACAAAATTTCCTATAGAAATTAAATTTTAACAAAATTTTCTTTAGAAATAAAATTTTGACAAAATTTTCTCTAGAAATACAATTTTGCCAAAATTATCAATAGAAATACAACTTTGACAAAATTTTCAATAGAAATAAAATTTTCTGTAAAAAACAAAATTTTCTATAGAAAAAAAATTGGACAAACTTGTCTACAGAAATAAAATTTTGACAAAATTTTCTATAGAAATAAAATTTTGACGAAATTTTCTATAAAACACAATTTTGACAAAATTTTCTATAGAAAAAAAAATTTGACAAAATTCCCTATAGAAATAAAATTTTGACAAAAATTCCTATAGAAATAAAATTTTGACAAATTTGTCTAAAGAAATAAAATTTTGACAAAATTTTGAATAGAAATAAAATTTTGACAAAATTTTCTATAGAAATAAAATTTTGACAAAATTTCCTATAGAAATAAAATTTTGACAAAATTTTCTATAGAAATAAAATTGTGACAAAATTTATTTCAATAGAAATAAAATGTTCTATAAAAACAAAATTTTGACAAAATTTTCTATAGAAAAAAAATTGACAAACTTGTCTACAGAAATAAAATTTTGACAAAAATTCCTATAGAAAAAAATTTTGACAAAATTTCCTATAGAAATAAATTTTTGACAAATTTTCTTTAGAAATAAAATTTTGCCAAAATTTTCAATAGAAATACAACTTTGACAAAATGTTCAATAGAAATAAAATTTTCTATAAAAACAAAATTTTGACAAAATTTTCTATAGAAAAAAAAACAAACTTGTCTACAGAAATAAAATTTTAACAAAATTTTCTATAGAAATAAAATTTTGACAAAATTTTCTATAAAATACAATTTTGACAAAATTTTCTATAAAATACAATTTTGACAAAATTTTCCATAGAAAAAAAATTTGACAAATTTTTTTAATCAAATAAAATTTTGAGAAAATTTTCTATAGAACTAAAATTTTGAGAAAATTTTCTATAGAACTAAAATTTTGAGAAAATTTTTTATACAACTAAACTTTTGAGAAAATTTTCTATAGAACTAAAATTTTGAGAAAATTTTCTATTACAATAAAATGTTGACAAAATTGTCCATAGGAGTAAAATTTTGACAACATTTTCTATAGAAAAAAATTTGACAATTTTATTTAAAATAAAATTTTATAAGAAATAAAATTTTGATAAAACTTTCTATAGATATACAATAGTGACAAAATGTTCTATAGAAATAACATTTTGGCCGAACCTCCTATAGAAACAAATTTTTACTATAGAAATAAAATTTTTACAACATTTTCTATAGAAATAAAATTTTAACAAAATTTTCTACAGAAATAAAATTTTAAAAAAATTTTCTACAGAAATAAAATTTTGACAAAATTTTCTATAGAAATAAAATTTTGATAAAATTCTCTATAGAACTATAACTCTGAGAAAGTTTTCTGTTGAAATAAAATGTTGACAAAATTGTCTATAGAAATAAAATATTGATAAAAATTTTTATTGAAATAAAATTTTGACAAAATTTTCTAAAGAAATATTAAATTTTGACAAAATTTTCTATATAAATAAAATTTTGATAAAATTTTCTCTTGAAATACAATTTTGACAAAAATTTTTATGGAAATAAAATTTTAACAAATTTTTCTATGGAAATATTCTATAGAAATAAAATTTTGACAAATTTTGACAAAATTTCCTATAGAAATAAAATTTTGACAAAAATTCCCTATCGAAATTAAATTTTAACAAAATTTTCTTTAGAAATAAAATTTTGTCAAAATTTCCTATAAAAATAAATTTTTGACAAAATTTTCAATGGAAATAAAATTTTGCCAAATTTTTCTACGGAAATATTCTATAGAAATAAAATTTTTCGAAATTTTTCTATAGAAAAAAATTAAAAAATTTTTTTATTTAAATAAAATTTTGGCAAAATTTTCTATTGAAATAAAATTTTCTCCAAACTGTGGTATATTATTTTTGACCCGAGTGGCGAACTTGTCTACAGAAATAAAATTTTGACAAAATTTCCTATAGAAATAAAATTTTGACAAAATTTCCTATAGAAATTAAATTTTAACAAAATGTTCTATAGAAATAAAATTTTGACAAAATTTTCTATAGAAATAAAATTTTGACAAAATTTTCAATAGAAATAAAATGTTCTATAAAAACAAAATGTTGACAAAATTTTCTATAGAAAAAAATTGACGAACTTGTCTACAGAAATAAAATTTTGACAAAATTTCCTATAGAAATAAAATTTTGACAAAATTTCCTATAAAAATAAATTTTTGACAAAATTTTCTATAGAAATAAAATTTTGCCAAAATTATCAATAGAAATACAACTTTGACAAAATTTTCAATAGAAATAAAATTTTCTATAAAAAACAAAATTTTCTATAGAAAAAAAATTGGACAAACTTGTCTACAGAAATAAAATTTTGACAAAATTTTCTATAGAAATAAAATTTTGACAAAATTTTTTATAAAACACAATTTTGACAAAATTTTCTATAGAAAAAAAATTTTAACAAAATTCCCTATAGAAATAAAATTTTGACAAAAATTCCTATAGAAATAAAATTTTGACAAACTTGTCTAAAGAAATAAAATTTTGACAAAATTTTGTATAGAAATAAAATTTTGACAAAATTTTCTATAGAAATAAAATTTTGACAAAATTTCCTATAGAAGTAAAATTTTGACAAAATTTCCTATAGAAATAAAATTTTGACAAATTTTCTATAGAAATAAAATTTTGACAAAATTTTCAATAGAAATAAAATGTTCTATAAAAACAAAATTTTGACAAAATTTTCTATAGAAAAAAAAATTGACAAACTTGTCTACAGAAATAAAATTTTGACGAAAATTCCTATAGAAATAAAATTTTGACAAAATTTCCTATAGAAATAAATTTTTGACAAATTTTCTTTAGAAATAAAATTTTGCCAAAATTTTCAATGGAAATAAAATTTTGCCAAAATTTTCAATAGAAATACAACTTTGACAAAATGTTCAATAGAAATAAAATTTTCTATAAAAACAAAATTTGTCTACAGAAATAAAATTTTAACAAAATTTTCTATAGAAATAAAATTTTGACAAAATTTTCTATAAAATACAATTTTGACAAAATTTTCTATAGAAAAAAAAATTGACAAATTTTTTTAATCAAATAAAATTTTGAGAAAATTTTCTATAGAACTAAAATTTTGAGAAAATTTTCTATAGAACTAAAATTTTGAGAAAATTTTTAAAAGAACTAAAATTTTGAGAAAATTTTCTATAGAACTAAAATTTTGAGAAAATTTTCTATAGAATTAAAATTTTGAGAAAATTTTCTATTGCAATAAAATGTTGACAAAATTGTCCATAGAAGTAAAATTTTGACAACATTTTCTATAGAAAAAAATTTGACAATTTTATTTAAAATAACATTTTATAAGAAATAAAATTTTGATAAAACTTTCTATAGATATACAATAGTGACAAAATGTTCTATAGAAATAACATTTTGGCAGAACCTCCTATAGAAACAAAATTTTACTATAGAAATAAAATTTTTACAACATTTTCTATAGAAATAAAATTTTAACAAAATTTTCTACAGAAATAAAATTTTAACAAAATTTTCTACAGAAATAAAATTTTGACAAAATTTTCTATAGAAATAAAATTTTGATAAAATTCTCTGTAAAACTATAACTCTGAGAAAGTTTTCTGTTGAAATAAAATGTTGACAAAATTGTCTATAGAAATAAAATTTTGATAAAATTTTCTCTTGAAATACAATTTTGACAAAATTTTCTAAAGAAATATTACATTTTGACAAAATTTTCTATATAAATAAAATATTGATAAAATTTTCTCTTGAAATACAATTTTGACAAAATTTTTTATGGAAATAAAATTTTAACAAATTTTTCTATGGAAATATTCTATAGAAAAAAATTTTGACAAAATTTTGACAAAATTTTCAACTGAAATAAAATTTTTCGAAAATTTTCTATAGAAAAAAATTAAAAAATTTTTTTATTTAAATAAAATTTTGGCAAAATTTTCTATTGAAATAAAATTTTCTCCAAACTGTGGTATATTATTTTTGGCCCGAGTGGCAACCGTGATTGCATTACGTACCAGCCTTCCTGTAATGTTTTAATTAACATAAGGCGATCAATTATTACATTCAACTTCACCATTTTAATTTTTTTTTATTGTTTCATGGATCTGTGATGAATGTCCAATACTTACACGATATCCATTTTTTGGCATCAAAAGTCTATTATTCGATTAGATGCAAAAATCTGTCAACGTTTTCTACAAAAGGTTTACTAGTCAAAAAAAAAAATGACATTTGACCCTTGTACTCAATTTTACAATATTGGGTCCAAGTATTAAAGATTTTCCTTGCAGCATTTAACAATCTATGAAGGAAGACTTTGTTTATTTTATAACTGATACTTATATTAAATCTCATAGAGTATTTATTTTTCTCTTCCTTTTTCTGCTTATAGTTTCTATCATCTGTTATGCTCAAGGATTACAAAAAAGCTTTAAAATATTGCAAACTAAGTAAGTGTCACTTATTCAATGTGAAAAATGTCAAAACAAGGACGGAAAACAAATCCATTATATGAACTTGGGATGGCAAAATTAACAACATTTCTAATTAAATCATATTTTACTTTCGTTTTTCCTTTTTCCTTTCTTAATGATGTTTGCAAAAAAAAAAAATTATATACTCTTCTTTCCTGTCATGGCAAAAGTCTTGCAATATGAACCACATAATTCGACAGCAAAAGAATTCTACCCATTGATATTGGACAAACTACGGGGTAAGTACGATTGAGAGGGCTATTAAAATAGAACTTCAGATATGGGTATTTATTGTGACCAAATTATTAAAAATAAAAACCAGGTCTATATATTATTTGGATATCTATAATCCCATATTTTTAAAACATAGTCATGAAACCAATGGAAAAAATTCCCAGGTCACACTCTAGGGTAATACATGCTTCAAAATCGTACCAAAGTATTAAAATTACACGCAAAGAAAAAAAAAACGTTTGGAAAACGTGTACCGAAAACGTTTTTCTTTTGTTAGAGTTTTTTGAATTGCTTCGAAAATTTTAAACTTTTATCGCAAAAAAAATTCGTTTGTTACAAAATTTTTATTTTTTCAATAAAAAAAGTTATTTTTGAATAACTTTTCTGACTTTAGGTCTTCAATAAGACACATTTTACAGTTCAAAATTTACTATACTACAATGTGATGTTGAACATTTTTTCGGAATCTTCCGAACATATCTGGAATATATGTAAAAAAAACTTTGGTCGAAGCAGGGATCGAACCCACGACCCTTGGCATGCAAGTCGGACGTAGCAACCACTGCTCCACGGTGCCAAACTAAATGTTTATTTCTGTTAAATAAACTTTGTTTATTCGGTTCGTGGATATGGATATTTGGATATTTATCTATTGATGACCATAACAGGTACATAGGTCAGTGGTTAGTGTGTTGGCTTACAAAGTGCATGGTCCGCGGTTCGATTCTCCATCCAGGCGAAAGGTAACAAATTTTAAAAATTTATAAAATCGTATAATTTCTTCTACATTGTTGGTATTACAGGAAAATATGTTAAGAACTAAAAAAACCTGGTGGATATGAGGGAAAATGCAATTAGCAAGAAAACAATGTTTTTTTTGGAGTTTGTCTTTATGAAATTGTTTTTACATCCTGGAAAGGAATAAACGTTTATCACAAAAAGTATATACATTCCTTCCAAATACACTTCCTTACAGCGAAAAGCAAATGAGAAACGAACTTTTTTTGTCTAAAATTTCGTTTGGGAGGAAAGAATTATTTTTTGCGTGTAAGTATAAACAAAAGAATTATATTAAAATCATAAAATTTTATATAATTAAAGATATTGTGATATCAACACAACATGGAAATCAATATTTCCATGTTGTGTTTTCAATTCACTGAATTGAATTGATAAAAAATGTCCTAATAAATTAAATTAGTGCATACTTATTAGTAGGATAAGAAACCGGGATTTCTATTAGTAAATTATCGACCGGGCATGAAAATGAGGTTAATTCGAAAATCCAAAATTTCATAACAATTTTCAATAAAATCTAAAATTTCATATGATTTTTTTACTCATAAATACACTCAAAGAAAGTTTATTTGAACTCAAAATAGGTTTATCTCCCCTTAAAGAATTTGGTTATGATTCCGAGCCAAAGATGTATCTTCTTTAAAGTAAAGGCATTTTTTAGAAAGCTCTATAAATCTAGGCTCTATAAAGTTAAAATTAGGATACAGGTCTCATTTACCAAATTTTCATTCTAGCGATATATTAACAAAATTATTTATGTAGAAATAAATGCCACTTTAAATTGGGATATGTAAAAAAAATATGGTTTCTTAATGTTAAACTAGCTTTAAAACAGATTTACAAAATCCTCAAAATGAATATTAGCCTATATTTGAAACTTTTTTACCTTTAATCCAAAGATTCAATATCTTTTATAAGATTCAATATCTAATTTAACCCACCGATGAGTGACAGTTCTGAACTTCACTTCACGGCCATGTGAAAAGGCCATACGGACCTTTTTTTAATCTTGTTTTTTTTCATATACATTTTTTTGGATTTTTTGTTTTCTTTTTATTATTGTTTATAACTAAATTCTACATAAAAAAATATTTTTTAAAAATTTTTTTCTTGAATTTTCTAGACTATTAGAAAAAAATTTAAAAATTATTGTTGTTGAGCGTTTACTTCTTGTCCCCTGCCCTGTGCGATGGTGTTGCAGCGATGTAAAAGTGTGCTATGCTCTCCGCAAACAGCGTTGCCGCAGCCGAAGCAGTATGCCCGCGTTTTCCGCTGCCGGCCGTAGTCAGAACGGCAAAGCCTACATGACGGTCTACATGACCTAGCCGCAAACGACGGTACATTGTCTTCCATCGGTCTTGGTAATACCTGAAGTGAAAAGAAAAATAAAAAACAAATAAATATATATTCTATTCTTGAATTTGAAGATGTTTTTCTTACCCTGACATCGAATGCTTCCATCGCTTGGCGTATCCTTGGATATGAGGTTATATGGTTGTTCAGGACACGTTCTTCGATATTTGGTGTGGCCAATTGTTTCGTTAGCAGTAACAAGAACGATATATCCCCCTCGTTGAACCCAAATAATGTACTATTGATGGTGCGCTTCGGGTTCTTCTTGAACTCCTGTGGAATGAATGTTTTGTTGTAGCGCACTGTACCAACATATGAGGTCTTCCTCCTCAACAAAATACGCGCCAAGTCAAGAGTGATAAAGAAATTATCCGCGTATATAGTACGGCCAGCATCTAAATATTTTTCCACAAGATCCAGCACTACATTCTGCCTTTGGTTTATCTCCCGTTGTGGGTTTGGCAGTTTTCCAGAATATATCATTCCCTTCACAGGATAATAACTCTGTGAGTCGCATAACCACCATACTTTCAAACCATATTTAGCTGGCTTTGGCGGAATATATTGTGTGAAGCGGGTGCGGCCTCTGTAAGGGAACAACTGCTCATCAACTGTTAGTGCTTCATGAGGAGTGTAAGCTGCTGCCAAGTTATGTTGCAACATTTCCCAAATGTCGTCAATAGCCGCAGTTTTGCTGTTGATGAGTCACTGTTGTCGAGTGTTTCCATTGTCGAATCGAATAAATTGCTTTATACACATGAAGCGATCGTACGACAACGCAGCTTTGTATATTGGGCAACGCGTCGGGTCCCATAATTCCATAGCTGGTTCTTGGTTTGATCTTGTTAGTCCAGCATACAAAATAATAGCTACAAAGGCGTCAAACTCTTTCACTGTCACTGGCTTCCACTCCTTTTTCTTAGTGGGATTCGCCAAATTCCATGCAGCTGTAACCTCCCTGCCTTTACGATTTGTTTCACGTAGCACTAAGTGTATTATTTCCTCTGTCATGATTGAACGCATTATTGTATAGGGGTCGTGTATATTTCCTGTTGGTCCTGGTTTCTTTCTTCTGAAGTCGACCACGTTATGATAACGAGTGCGTGATGTTGGTGGTGCTTTTTTACTCCATTGGGTGCCATCTTTACCAATATAGTAACTTTCATTCGTTTCCTGTCCATTATTTTCTTCCTCTTGATCATCGTCGTCATCAGTATCTTCATTTAGCTCGACGTATCCTTCAGTTTCGGCATCTGACTCTTCAGCATGTTGGTATGTGCGATCTTCATCATCCTCAACTTCATAATTATCAATTGCAGCAATATCAATTTCTTCATCCATAAAATCAGCAAATCTACTATCAGCTGCACGCCTTTCATCCGCAGTCATTTGCTGGTAACGTGTGCTACGGCGTACAACAATTTCAGCAACGTCCAAATTACTTGCTATATATAAGGGGTGATTCTTTTGAGGTTAGGATTTTCATGCATTAGTATTTGACAGATCACGTGGGATTTCAGACATGGTGTCAAAGAGAAAGATGCTCAGTATGCTTTGACATTTCATCATGAATAGACTTACTAACGAGCAACGCTTGCAAATCATTGAATTTTATTACCAAAATCAGTGTTCGGTTCGAAATGTGTTTATCGACAAATTTTGTTCAGCGATGAGGCTCATTTCTGGTTGAATGGCTACGTAAATAAGCAAAATTGCCGCATTTGGAGTGAAGAGCAACCAGAA
Organism: Haematobia irritans; assembly: GCF_050003625.1. Taxonomy (NCBI): domain Eukaryota; kingdom Metazoa; phylum Arthropoda; class Insecta; order Diptera; family Muscidae; genus Haematobia; species Haematobia irritans. The sequence continues at coordinate 208,766,049 of NC_134397.1, read as the reverse complement.
GCCGTTCAAGAACTGCCCATGCATCCCGAAAAATGCACTGTTTGGTGTGGTTTGTACGCTGGTGGAATCATTGGACCGTATTTTTTCAAAGATGCTGTTGGACGCAACGTTACGGTGAATGGCGATCGCTATCGTTCGATGCTAACAAACTTTTTGTTGCCAAAAATGGAAGAACTGAACTTGGTTGACATGTGGTTTCAACAAGATGGCGCTACATGCCACACAGCTCGCGATTCTATGGCCATTTTGAGGGAAAACTTCGGAGAACAATTCATCTCAAGAAATGGACCGGTAAGTTGGCCACCAAGATCATGCGATTTGACGCCTTTAGACTATTTTTTGTGGGGCTACGTCAAGTCTAAAGTCTACAGAAATAAGCCAGCAACTATTCCAGCTTTGGAAGACAACATTTCCGAAGAAATTCGGGCTATTCCGGCCGAAATGCTCGAAAAAGTTGCCCAAAATTGGACTTTCCGAATGGACCACCTAAAACGCAGCCGCGGTCAACATTTAAATGAAATTATCTTCAAAAAGTAAATGTCATGGACCAATCTAACGTTTCAAATAAAGAACCGATGAGATTTTGCAAATTTTATGCGTTTTTTTTTTTTTAAAAAAGTTATCAAGCTCTTAACAAATCACCCTTTATTTTTGTTTGTATCACACACGATTTTACTCTTCGCTGTCTAAACTTTGACTGATTTGGTTTACGAAACTACAACTTCTTTTATACTCTTTCATACGTCTACCTGAACTCAAAGCAATTTAGGGATTACTTCACTGATGCGCAGAAATAAAGTTGAGAATGTATGTGTGAGAATAAATAATCATAAAAAAAACAACAAACACATACATTCGGTGCACATGTACGTTTGTTACTCTCTCAATGACGGCTAAAATAAATATGTGTGTATTTTTGTTCTTCGAAATTCGAATGTGTATTTTTGTTTTTAGAATTTTTTGTTTTTATCATCATACCTAATGTCTTTGAGTTTAGGTCTTTGTGTTCAGAACAAGTAAAAATTATAATGATGCCCAAAAACATGCATTTATTAGTGAAATTCAGTACAAGGTCCATATGGACCTATTCACACGTCCGCGTACTATTCTCAAACCTCAATAAATCCTAAAGTAATGATCCGATCGGCTTGATTTTTTTTTCCAAAAGATGCGCAACAAAATACTCTTGGAATACAGAGTAACTTTGGGGCTATATTGTAGTGGCCGAAGTAAGAGTAATTTCAGTTTTAAAAGGCAAAAAGATAAAGAGGACAAATTTCCTTCCATCAAAGAAAACAATTTTTAAATTTAAAGAAAACAATTTTTAAAGCAACGATTTTGAGCTTTCTTTTCATTAGAAATTAGTTAAAAAAATTTTCCTTAATATTGTGTGTCCTAAAATTTAGAGTCAAACATTTTGTTAAGAAAAACTCATATCTTCTTAAATAGACGTCTTTGAGCGAAAGAATCTGGAATTTCATATGAAAAACTTCTTTTATACACTGAGAAAAATATTTACGTTATATTAAAGATTACGCAACCTAAATTTTAGGATAAATTGCCCATCCTAAAATTTAAAATATTAAGGACAATTTTTTTAAATAATGAAATTTTAATTAAAATAAAGGTTATAATCTTTGCTTCAATTTTTTTAAATTAAATTTAGGACATATATTTTGGAAATTTGCATCCCTCCGTTAAATGAGCAATTCTTTGAACTAAGGCAAATATTCCTTAAAGTAAATAAACACATTTTTGATTTAAAGACATCATCCTTATATTAACTGAAATATTGAATCAGAAGATTTACGATAAAAACGCTTCAAATATAGAAAAAAGCAGACGAAACGTCTAGGAAATGATGAAATGAATTTTGTTTTATTTGCATCTTCAAAAAATTGACCAAAAATAGCCCATCACAAATAATTAAAAACTTAAATATTACATTGGCCATTAAAGACAAATAATAGGCTAAGTCTATTTTGATGCTTTAGCATCTTTGATTTAACATTTTTATACCCTCCACCATAGGATGGGGGGTATATTAACTTTGCCATTCCGTTTGTAACACATCGAAATATTGCTCTAAGACCCCATAAAGTATATATATTCTGGGTCGTGGTGAAATTCTGAGTCGATCTGAGCATGTCCGTCCGCCCGTCCGTCCGTCCGTCTGTTGAAATCACGCTAACTTCCGAACGAAACAAGATATGGACTTGAAACTTGGCACAAGTAGTTGTTATTGATGTAGGTCGGATGGTATTGCACATGGGCCATATCGGTCCACTTTTACGTATAGCCCCCATATAAACGGACCCCAAAATTTGGCTTGCGAGGCCTCTAAGAGAAGCAAATTTCATCCGATCCGACTGAAATTTGGTACATGGTGTTAGTATATGGTCTCTAACAACCATGCAAAAATTGGTCCATATCGGTCCACTTTTACGTATAGCCCCCGTATAAACGGATCACCAAATATGGCTTGCGATTGCTCTAAGAGAAGCAAATTTCATCCGATCCGGCTGAAATTTGGTACATGGTGTTATTATATGGTCTCTAACAACCATGCAAAAATTGGTCCATATCGGTCCATAATTATATGTAGCCACCATATAAACCGATCACCAGATTTGACCTCCGGAGCCTCTTGGAAGACCAAAATTCATCTGATTCAGTTGAAATTTGAAATTTTGATGTTAATATATGGCCTCAAACACCCATGCAAAAATTGGTCGATATCGGTCCATAATTATATATAGCCCCATATAAACCGATCCCCAGATTTGACCTCCGGAGCACCTTGGAAGAGCAAAATTCTTCCCATTCGGTTGAAATTTGGTACGTGATGTTAGTATAGGGTATCCAACAACCATGCAGGAATTGATTCCTATCAGTCCATAATAATATATAGCTGCCATATAAACCGATCCCCAGATTTGACCTCCGGTGCCTTTTGGAGAAGCAAAATTCATCCGATTTGGTTGAAATTTAGTACGTGGTGGTAGTATATGATATTTAACAACCATGTGAGTTGAAATTTGTGGATGACAGTCTTTCGTAGAAGTTTCTACGCAATTCATGGTGGAGGGCCTAACTTACGGCCGTATATACTTGTTTTATTTAATTTAATTTAAATTAAGAAAACACTTTTTACTTTAAAGTATTTTTTTTTTAATCTGAAAATTCGATAAATGAGATCAGTATGTCGTTATTGTAATGAAGCCGCATCTTTGGCTCGGAATCAATGTCAAAACCAATTCAAAGAAAGTCCTTAAAAAATTAACAAAATATATGATCAACTTATTTTGTTCATATATTGTATTCCTGGAGTGAAAAGGAAAATAATTCATGATCATGTTCAAAAAATCCAAAATTAGAAGAACATCCTCATAAAATCGAAAATTTTATATGAAATGCTTAATTTGCTAATATCTTCTCTAATATGCGTCCTAGAGCGAAAAAGATGTTAATTCGATATCAATCCCGAAAAATCCAAAATTCAATGAAAATCTTTAAAATATTGAAAATGCTTTGCTCAAATATCCTTAAATGTGCATTTGCTCAAATATCCTTAAATGTGTCTCCATTTGAACTTTGGACCCATTGTCTTCCAACTCGAAAACTACCATAGATAGCAGCAAATTCCTCTAGCTAAACAGCTCAATAAATATTTACCTATTAACCCTTTCACAATCGATGTTCACTTAGAAGGACATTCAAAAAAGACACCAAATTATATTTTCCCACCTAGTTTCAATATATTTCTCGATATAATTTTAAAGCAGAGGCTTTAATCTAAATAAACTATAAATATTGTCCATATTGGTGAGGTCTAAAATACATTTTTATTAACTTCTTTAACAATAAACGAAAAATACGAAAATTTGAGAAAATTTTTCTACTGTATGTTTCTAATACATGGACATTTATACAAAAACTATAGCTGATACTTTTTCGGGTTCTTTTTTGTATTTTCTCTCACACTTTGAAAGATATTATAGGCCAAATAGCGCTTATTTTCGTAAGGCCATTTGGTCACAATTCAAGAATCAAGTTTTCAGAACAAGCTCTTCAAGTAATTGAGGTAGGTTTTCAAAATGACAATTTTTGTTCTACATGCTGTTAGTACAAGTAAAAACATAAGAAAAATAAAAGTTTTTAACATTAGGTTTATTTCGGCTGTGAAAGGGTTAAGAATGAGATGATGATGTTTACCATCAATATGATAACCCTTTAAATGGCAAAGATGCCAAACGTACCCGCATTTAGGCATCCTCATAACAATACACTGAATGGAAGCCACGAAATAATTTTGAGGTTTTGTTTATTTTCTTTCTCTTCCTTCCTTGCATTTGCCACAAAAGATGCCGCCTCCAGTGACAGTGATGAAAACTATAATAAATCATCGTCCTCGCCGGAATTAGTACTGGAAGCTCCTTCATCTGATCCATCGGCAGGAGAAAGTGATGAACTTGAGGCTTTAGCATGTGATGAACAACATCGACAACGTCAACATGCGAGAAGACCGCATTTGGGAGATTTAGATGCTGTTTATCACCTGGATGGTGATGCTGTCGAGGAGTCAGCTGATCCCAATTCAAATATTAGCAGTCACAGCAATAGCATTGAAGAGGATGATGTCGATGTTGACGACGAAGAGGAGGAAGATGAAGCGGCTTGTGGCGTTTTTAGCAGTGGTTCTGTGGGTGTAAGTCTAAGTGATTCTGTGGATGCTGATGATGGAGATTGCGAAGATGATGTTGACGACGATGAAAGAGATGATGATGATGACGATGATGATATTATGAGCAGCAGTGGCGACGATTTGCCTGTTGATGAACACCAAATTATAGTGGGAGATGTTTTAGACTTAGATAATTCCTCAGGTAATGCTTGTGGTGGCAGTGGTGATGGTGCCATTCGAAATGGTTCAAATTCTTCGCGTAACTCTTCGAGTGGTGGCAAAATCAGCAGTCGCAGTGACAATACAACGCATTCGTATTCGAGTCTATTGCTGGAGGAGGAGGATGATATAGTGCCTGCAAGTCTACATTTTCCCAAAGATTTCAATACCACTGATTTGGATGTGAGCAATGGTAAGTTGAGACTAAACTATGAATATGAGTTAGTACTTGTGGACTACACACGAACCCGATAATGGGATGTACACCGAAAAAAAAGTTTACTATTTTTTATGAAAAATGAACTAACCCATAGTAAGAATGACCATGATTTGGCGCCAAAGATTTTTTTCATCTAGATAAGTTCATGATTTTCTTATAAATTAGTTCATGTATTACATCGTATTTTAGTTCATTATTACTATGCTGTGGGAAGAATATAGTTAAACTCATTCAAAATATTTCTGCTATCCGGAAAAATTAACAATTTTTTGGGAAACCTGTATTAAGAAATTGGTTTGAAATAAACTGTTTGTCGGTATAATTTTCAAAAAAGTAGAGAAATTGAGGAATCAAAGGTACAACAAGCCTGTATACAACTAAGAAATTTTTCGTACAAAACAAGTCAATTTTCTATAACCACCAGTATTTTATTTCAAAAAATTATTATTATATTACACAAAACTATGGCTTATGATATACAATAAAGGAAATATTTTTATTAGTACGTTTGACGCATTTACTTGTCGGTAGTTAGTAATTGCTTCTTCAAAAGAGTAACATTCTATGTTATTAGGACTAAACTAATTAATTTAAATTTCCATGTTTTCTATCCATATGAAAGATATATGTGGCATAAGTTGCTATATTCAATTGAATTGTCCAATTTCATCGATTTTGGCTAACTTTTGTTGGGCGGATCTGGCTTATAAGCATCTGAAATTGCAAATTTATACAAAATATAAGAAAAATATTATTAATTAATTAATTCTATCGTTCATATTGATCTTTAACTTACGGTTTTCAAGAGTATTTCCTAGAGCCAATAAGGATATCAGCTTAATTAGTATTAAACAGTAAGAATATTCAAAAAATTACCATTACGAGACCTGTCTACCTGCAAGTGAAAAAAAATAATTTTTAATAAATTGAAATTTTGGTTTTATTAAAAACGGACAAAATACCGTTTATAGAATAACTTACCACATTGAAAAATCCATCCAGTAGGTACACTATTGGAATCATATCCATGGACAAATGGGATGTTATTGAAATTATTCTCAGAATATATTTGAAATAAAAATATTATAAAATTAGACATAATTTCCACTTGTCAGTATAGCATTTAGTATTTAAGATGGATATTAAGTTCGAGTTTAGCGGCTAAAATTGCAATTTCCATGATAAGTTTTCTTTAATAATCCATTATAAAAAATAATCTTTATAAAAAACTTGATTTGGGCTATTCTCCATCAAGTTATATTTAAATTTGTATCGAAGACGTATAATTTTATACTTTGCTTAGTGATTTATTTTTAATTTTAGCGGCTAAACTCGAACTTAGTACTCACCTGTAGGAATTGCTGTAACATAAAAAATATAGATTCAAAAAAATGGTTGCTTCTCAACCTGTGATCCAGATGTAGAATAAATATAAATCATCCTATTACCACTCATGTTGTATATTTTTTATGTAAATCAATTTAAAATCCGCACTAATTTTAAACTAACATATTAACAGAAATATACAGTTCCTTAATCTGTTATTTGTTTTTTATCAATAAAAAGCGTTTTTGATTCCTCTAACATCACATGATTCACTTCTCAGTTTCTAAAATGTTTCGAAATAAATGTATTTTCATTAATAAACACTAGAGGTCTGCACAATTCCAGTTGTAAATGCAGAGTACACGTGTACTTGCTACATGAGTACATCTATTTGAAAGAGTCGCAAAACTATTGGTACACATTTTGATGAACACCAAAAGCCACGAGTAACTTCTTGTTGCTACTCTGATGTCTTCACTACCAACAAACACATATTCCTCTTTCTCTCTTATTGAAGTGTACTCAGAGTGATCACCTCGAGTATGTTGCGAGAACAAAACTTCATAGAGTACTCCATGTACCAAGTGCAGTTTCAGAAATACAAAAAAAACAGTTAATCTCCATAATATATGTTTTGGTTTATTATAAAGAACGGCAAACGTTAAGGTAAGTGTGTGACATACATAAATATATGAAATATGTGATATACATACATATCTATGATTAATAATAATGGAAAGTTTTGCTTCGCACATCACTGAGAAATACTTGTGGTACCACGTGAAGTAAAGAGAATCCATCTTGTACTTTTTCTCAAGTACTTACATTTTTATTGTTCCTTTTTTTCGGAACACATATTGTTTCGGATAAGTACTTGGTGGTATTTGACAAGCAAGTGTTCTCTTCACTTCACTACTTGCGCTCTGAGAGAAAGACAGTGTATATACTATATTCGACAACGAATTGCATACATGTAGTGAAAAGTTATTCGATGCAGACCTCTAATAAACACCAATACCGCACGTACAATTTTGCAAAATTAAATCCACGTGTGCACTTCATAAATGCATCAACATAACTGAATGCAACAATAAAACTCAAAGACACAAATAGTCATAAGGGATACATACCTGCCGTAAAGAAAAACAACTCCACACACACACACGATCCCTTTCTGATCTTGCTATTGCAAAAAAACAACTCTCACCACAAAAGATACCAACAACACACAAGGAACATTCCATTGTCTCTAGAATCAAAACAACCAACAACAGCATAAATGACGCAATAACAAACACAAACAATCATACGAGATATACACAAAATGTCTCTAAAAACTCCCTCGCATGATGCACTCACATTTTCCAGTAGCGCGTTTATTGATTAGTTGGAATTCTATCTATAAGTTAAGGTAAAATATATACCAAATCTATGAGGAATCTATAAAAAATTATATACACCCGTCTAGGTTTATATTAACTACTTTTTATTCTACTTTATCTAAAATTTTCAATGTGAGTAAAAACACTTCAACATATAATAAAAAGGGAAATAATCTGTAGGTAGCCATCGTACGAATCGGTAATGTCGTTAAGTTAATTTTTACTACAAAAATTTTTTTCCATACAAAATTTTTTCTTAGTAAATTTAGTCCACATTTCGTAGTAAGATTTTTATATTGCCCATGTATTTTTATAATAGAATCAACGATGCATTAACTACTGTGTTGGAAATTTATTTAAGGAAAAATCCTTCCCATATCGTAGTTAGTGAACTAAAAAACATTTACTGAATTTTTATAAGATTTGCTTTAGCTAAGTTAATTTTCGTTGTGGTTACGAAAAATGAACTATATTACAGTAAATTTGTTGAACTATGTGGAAGTCAAAATGGTCCTTAAATTTACAAGACACTTTTTTTTCTGTGTAAAATTGTGTATCGTTTGTTTGGCCATTTCTCAGTAAAACCACATTATTATGCTAATCGGAAAAAGTTGCTGCTTCTATATGGTCAATAAGTAAACCCGAAATAGGGTTTATCAAAGTATGGATTGATTTTGTCTTTTTAGGCTTCTGGAAACCGTAATTTTTACCCGATTCACCTGAAAATTGATCTAGAAGTATTTTAGGACCACAAAGAAGTGTGCATAAAATGGTGTGTACCGGTCCATGGTTTGGTATAGCCTTCATATACACCGATCTCACGATTTGCCTTCTTGAGCTTCTATAAACCGCAATTTTTATCCGATTTTCCTGAATTTGGAAATCTATAGGTGTTTTAGGTCCAAAAAGACTTGTGTCTAATTTAGGTTTTTATCGGTTCGATTTAACTTCTTGAGGGTATAGAAGGCGAAGTGGTCATACACCGATATTTTTGGGTTAGTATGATCATAGTCCATTTGAAATTCTATGTATTTTCAAGAAACACCCTATGCAAGAGGATTTCAGAGGAAAATGTTATATGTGATTTAAGGATGGTGGTGGATATTTAAGATTCGGTGCGAACAAACTTTTTTGAATCAATTTAGATTTGTTCGACTTAGCTATCTTTGGCACGAATTATGGCCTTAGGGAAGTGTGCATATTCGGAGATTTTTGTAGACCATAGTGGGGTAGAAAGTAAGCCAGGAATATCAATTTTAAGTCATTTTTGATAAACGTGTGTTGAATGCTATGGTGCTGAGTCCTGTGGCTTGCGACCAAAGTGTTTGTCTTCACAGGCCTTCAGTGGTGTCTTTACGCCAATTTTACGTTAATATTCGCCATTTATTTTGACCCCATGTTCGGTGAATATGTGTGGGATGTAACAATCTGGAATGGCTTTTCATTTGAGGAAACCAAATTTGGTCTCAATTACGATTTTAGTCACTTTGGCAACCAATTTTGTTATATCAACAAACATTTTATTATATCAAAAAAAAAAAAATGTTGAACTTAAAATTTTCTGTAACAACAATTTATTGTTAGCTCAAAAATTATAATATTATTTTCTGTGCAGAATTTGTTCAAACAAAAAAAAATGTTTGCACTGTGCAAACATGTTATGTTTCACCAATTTGTTAATTCCAGTTTCTAAACATGTGTATGCTTGTAGCAAAATGTTTGTAATTTATTTATTCTGAGGGAGCCACCGTGGTGCATGGTTAGCATGCCGCCTTGCATACACAAGGTCGTGGGTTTGATTCCTGCTTCGACCGAACACCAAAAAGTTTTTCAGCGGTGGATTATCCCACCTCAGTAATGCTGGTGACATTTCTGAGGGTTTCAAAGCTTCTCTAAGTGGTTTCACTGCAATGTGGAACGCCATTCGGACTCGGCTATAAAAAGGAGGTCCCTTATCATTGAGCTTAACATGGGATCGGGCAGCACTCAGTGATAAGAGAGAAGTTCACCACTGTGGTATCACAATGGACTGAATAGTCGATGTGAGCCAGATACATCGGTCTGCCACCTAACCTAACCTTGTAATTTATTAAAAAACAAGTAAGGAAAGTCTAAAGTCGGGCGGGGCCGACTATACTATACCCTGCACCACTTTGTAGATCTAAATTTTCGATACAATATCACATCCGTCAAATGAGTTGGGGGCTACATATAAAATATTGTCCCAAATACATACATTTAAATATCACTCGATTTGGACAGAATTTCATAGACTTTTACAAAATCAAAAAATGCACTAGGGTGGAACACATTTTTAGTAAGAAAATATGGGAAACATTTAAATCTGAAGCAAATTTAAGGAAACTTCGCAAAAGTTTATTTATGATTTATCGCTCGATATATATGTATTAGAAGTTTAGGAAAATTAGAGTAGTTTTTACAACTTTTCGACTAAGCAGTGGCGATTTAACAAGGAAAATGTTGGTATTTTGACCATTTTTGTCGAAATCAGAAAAACATATATATGGGAGCTATATCTAAATTTGAACCGATTTCAATCAAATTTGGCACATATGACTATATTACTAATTGTATTCCTAGTGCAAAATTTCAACCAAATTGGGCCAAAACTCTGGCTTCTGGGGCCATATAAGTCCACATCGGGCGAAAAATATATATGGAAGCTATATCTAAATCTGAACCGATTTCAATCAAATTTGGCACACATGACTATACTACCAATTGTACTCCTAGTGCAAAATTTCAACCAAATTGCCCAAAAATCGGGCTTCCTGGGGCCATATAAGTCCATATCGGGCGAAAGATATATATGGGAGCTATATCTAAATCTGAACCGATTTCAATCACATTTTGCACACTTGACTATACGACTAAGTGTTATGTTTGTACAAAATTTCAAGCAAATCGGTATAAAACTCTGGCTGCTGGGTCCATATTAGTGCATATCGGGCGAAAGATAAAGGGTGATACGGTCAAAATTTGGTCAATATAAACTTGACGTATTTCTTTCAATTTTGCATTTAAAAAACCTGAACACCCCTCATTTTGAAGGTGTGTGTGTGTGTAGAATGTTGCTCCTATTTTGATTTTGGAATTCACTCTTCAGTTGTCAAAATGCCGTCCAAGCAAAAACAGCAGCGTATCAAAATTTTGCTTGCGCATCGCGAAAATCCGAGCTACTCGCACACAAAGCTGGCAAAATCGCTAAAAGTTACCAAATCAACCGTTACAAATGTAATTAAAGTGTTTGGGGAACGTTTGTCGACAGCCAGGAAGTCTGGATCGGGGGGAAATCGAAAACCGGAAGCCGCTGAGACGACAAAGAGAGTTGCCGGTAGTTTCAAGCGAAACCCTAACCTCTCTCTCCGAGATGCCGCAAATAAGCTGGGTGTATCGTCTACAACCGTGCATCGAGCCAAAAAACGAGCCGGACTATCGACTTACAAGGAGGTAGTGACTTCAAATCGCGATGATAAACAAAATACGACGGCCAAAGCGCGATCCCGGAGGCTGTACACGACGATGCTGACGAAGTTTGACTGCGTGGTAATGGACGACGAAACCTACGTCAAAGCCGACTACAAGCAGCTTCCGGGACAGGAGTTTTATACGGCAAAAGGAAGGGGAAAGGTAGCAGATATTTTCAAGCACATAAAACTGTCAAAGTTCGCAAAGAAATATCTGGTTTGGCAAGCCATCTGTACCTGTGGCTTGAAAAGCAGCATTTTCGTAGCTTCCGGGACTGTCAACCAAGAAATTTACGTGAAAGAGTGTTTGAATAAACATCTGCTGCCTTTCCTGAAGAAACACGGTTGTTCCGTACTGTTTTGGCCGGATTTGGCATCTTGCCATTACGGTAAAAAGGCCATGGAGTGGTACGCCGCCAACAACGTGCAGGTGGTTCCCAAGGACAAGAACCCTCCCAACACGCCAGAGCTCCGTCCAATTGAGAAATACTGGGCTATTGTCAAGCGGAACCTAAAGAAGACCAAAAAAACTGCTAAGGACGAGCAGCAGTTCAAGGCAAACTGGCTTTCTGCGGCGAAGAAGGTGGACAAGGTGGCTGTACAAAATCTGATGGCAGGTGTCAAGCGTGAGGCCCGGCAATTCGGATTTGGAAAAGCGAAAGCCTAACTGAATATTTTTCCTGAATTTTATACTAATTGAACTTGAAAAAGAAATTTAATTTGATTTTTTAAATAAACGATTTCACCGATTTACACGCGTTTTCCCTTGACCAAATTTTGACTGTATCACCCTTTATATAAAAATAATATGCATTTAATACTAGCGACACCATCTATGTGTCAGACGGGGGACTTATCAGCCAACCTGTTATTTTGCAAAATCTTCCAAAACATCAAGAATTCTACCAATCTACCAAACAGTAAAAAATCTGCCATTTTTGTTAGACACGTGTTCATAATTGTATATAGCCCCCATATAAAGCGACTTCAATTCTGGCTCTATAATTACAGCACAAAAATTCATATCGGTTCGTAATTATTTCTTCCCTATTTATACCGGTCAAGAACTGAATATATACGTGTTTAATCGACCTTTCTTTTGTCTACTATATACGATATCCCGCATGGACTAACTTACAATTTAGAAGATGATGTTAAAAAGTTTTAAGATGCCTTGGCATCGGCCGCAACCGAAGTAATTTTATTGTGGATGACCGTCTTAGTAGAAGTTTCTACGTGTTGGAGGGTACATAAGAATCGGCCTAGCCGAACTTACGGCCGTATATACTTGTTTTTATTTAAAATTTTATGTGTTCGTCCCCGTGTAGTTTCATATGGATGATCTTGATGTGGCTTAATTCAGAATAATTATTACTTGGCTTTCAATATTTCTCTTCCGGTCTTTTATCGTTCGTCATAATCTCAGTGCCTTTGTTCCCCGCCAACTCTTGACTCTGAACTCTTAATCGAGATGCCTTATTCATCTCGATTAAGGCAACTACTAATTCATTTACTTTCCAGACTTATAAATAATTACTTATCAATTTGTTTTTTTTTTTTTTATAGGTAACAAGATTCCCTCAACATCCTGCAGTGATTCTGAATCACCAACAGAACCTCTAACACAAAGATTAGCAGCCATTTTACGCTCAAAGTGTGGTGTTTCAAATACCAATGGTTAGATGTACTCCAACCCCCCAAAAAATCAATGACATAAATAAGTCGTTAGAATATTCTAATATACTAATTATATACTATATATATATATATGTATTTATGTATTCAAAGAAAAAAAACACATATATACAAAAATGTCTACATATAGTCGGAAAAACAAAACAAATAATATTATATACACATACACTCAAAAAAATTATATATAACCTGGTCAACATATAACGAAAATATATATGTATGTTATGTACTTGAAGTACTATATACAAATTTTATTATATAAGATTCTTCTAATTCTTCAAAGGTATATCGTATCGTATAGGATAATTTTATAGTTACAAACCCATTGCAATAGATATCAACAGCAATAGTGAGATACTATAAAATTTTCGAAAGATACAAAAGGAAAATTTATACACATTCTGACAACTTTGTTGAAGAGAGTAAATACGAGAAAATCGGAAGTGTGTGTAGTATTTTTTTTTTTAGAAATAAGTTGCCTATAGTAATTCCGTATATAATCTTTATACATTTACACCCAATAACAATCACAACAACATTCTTAGATCTTTCTTAAGTCAGCTTATATTTTCTTAAATTCTTTTTTAGAAATATTTTTATATCTATACAAAATGCAAACTTAATACTTACAATATATTTATATTCTATTAAGACTATAATATCTAGTCATGAGAATGCGTCAACCACAACTCTATAGTTGTTTGCTGAAAGTGTCTTAGAATGTGTAATATTGCATTTAGGTGATTACACAAAATTGTAGATCTGCATTTAGTTTTAGATATCCCCATAAGATATCCACCATGAATATGTCCTATATTTAGGTTTCTGCTATAATTTCCAGATAAATATAGGACGTAGTTCTTTTAGTTGTGTGTTGACTATATCTCTTAAATATTATTTAGAGCTTACACTCGGCAATTGTCTTTGGAATATTAAGATCCGAGACCCATAGTAATAGTACAGATATATTTTTAGCCATTAGTTTTTCTTGTCTATATTGGCAACTATAAATAAATAAAAAAAAATTACAGTGGATTCTTTGTACATTGAAAAAAATTTGTTTATTAAAAATCGAATTTAAAATATTTTTGTGTAGCCATATTGGGGCAGAGGACTGTTCAATATACTTGACACCATTACAAACATTAAATGCAACTGAATGAAGATGTGTTTTTTTTATTCACAATAGCTATTTATTGTGATTGATTTGTCCAAATAAGATTTACGAAATTAAAAACAATAAAGTGCCATAAATACTACTTATTATTATGTGAATTAGAAATGTAGAATTTCACTTATTTTCAGCCTTCGTATTAAAAAAAACTGATATCATTGTTACGCAATTTTTTACCCTTCCTGGATAAGCATTCCTACTCCACGGCTTGGTTGCACGTTGCCACAAATTCGAATTCTAACAAAAATGGTAGATTTTCTACTGTTTTGTAGATTGGTAGAATTATTGTTGTTTTGGTAGATTTTGCAAAATATTCTGTGTCCAGATCGAGGAACACTGCAACTACGATGGAATGCCCCCAGAGTAATCAAGAGGTGAGTTGGGTAGATTTGACTGAACAAGCAAACACGTACGCGTGTGATGTGGACCTTCATTACAGAGGAGACCTACGCTGCAATCATTCACTGCTAGGTAGAAATTGAGGGTGTCTGATTTTAGTTGGATCATTTAAAGGGTTACTGCGATTGCAATGCACAGGGAGGATCTTTACCTTCACATAAAGATGATGCAGGATTCACATAAAGATGATGCAGGATTCTATGGGCACTGGCTTTCACTTGTCTGAGGCATCCATACATACAGCTGCCTTGCGTGCTTCGGCTGTCCATGAACTGAATCCGCAGCCACATTGAGGATTAGGTGGCGAATATCTTCACTATAATATCAGTAAAAAAGATGTTTAATCGATAGCAGATATCATCAACTATGGGTCCGGATGTCATAATTCGTCGTATATGATACAATCTCAACGCCATCAGGAAGGAGTGAAATAGAAGATAATTACAGTGCCGAAGATGCCACCCCAACTTGGAGAACTACATGTTTAAATCTACCAGACACTGACGTTTTATCTCTAAATTCCACGAAAACATTTCCCGGCAGGAACCAAACATTGGGTTCTAAAATACCTCTGCGGGCAAGTCCGGTTTTTGACCTATTAAATGCCTCCGATAAGTTAAAGCCCAGAAGGGCCGTTCCGTGACACGGCTTGGACAGGTGGAATCCCATATTTTGTACGCTGTAATGACCTGCAAAGTTATCATTCTCTTGTGAACTTTACAGAATCGATGTTGATGGTTGGCAGCTGGAAATTTTTCGCAAGGCTAGATACGAGTAGTGTCTCAATTGTCTCCTACCCACAGAAAGGAGATCGTTTTTTACAATTCAGCCCTGTTCGAGTCTCTGACTGGTTTCAGTAATGGAAACTCCCAACCAAGTTTCCAGACATCAGGTATGAGTGATTCATAGGACAAGGATTGAGGAGTCTGGTCAAATACTTGACTCCCAATATTCCCAAATCCTTCGGTTTAAAAACCTCGCGCATTTCTTCGGTCTTTATCGCCAAAAGTGACTGTAGCTGGGTTCGATAGGGGTCTTTCTGTTAACCACAACTTACCAGTGCTTTGGTTACATTGCTTCAGGTGCTCTAATAATGTATTCCGTTTGCGCTCGCCGAATATTAGAATAGATTTAGTTTCATGATTCTATGATCAGAAGGGTTATCACGAGTCGTTCGTCTGCGAGTTCGGCTGCTTCTGTTGGAAAATTGTGTCTCACCAACGAAATTCAACAAGCGTGAATGAAGCAAACGGTTGCTGTGTTGATAATGTCCCGGTACACTCTCTGGGCAACACGAACATGGAAGGGGGACAAGAGCTCACTGAAGCGACGATCGGTGTATTCTCTGAAACCTTCCCAGTTAACACTCGTTTGGTTGATAAACGTCCGCCGTTCAAAGATTATAAAATCGTAGGTTCGGTCCATGATGAGCATTATGGGGATGTGATCTGATCCGAATGAAATTACGGGTTGCCAATCTATTGGCGGATCAAGTTTTTGGTAGTCTGTTAGACTATCAAAACATGTTTCTCTCCCTTTATATTCATGTATTTGTAACACGCAGAGAATGAATATGATCACCTCAACCAATGTTCAAGAGCAAAATGTTTGGATGGTGACCATGTAACATGTTTATGGCAAAAATGTTCTTTTCTCGACAAAAATAATATGCTTGCCGAAATCAGACACACAATCTCCGAGAAAATAACATGGTTGCGACAAACATGTTACATGGTCACCATTCAAAAATAACATTTTGCTCTTGAAACATGGTTGAGGTGATCATATTCCTTCTCTGGGTGAATAAAGGTCTGCATCGAATAACTTTTCGCTACATGTATGCAATTCGCTGTCGAATATAGTACATACACTGTCTTTCTCTCAGAGCGCAAGTAGTGAAGTGAAGAGAACACTTGCTTGTTAAATACCACCAAGTACTTATCCGAAAAAATATGTGTTCCGAAAAAAAGGAACAATAAAAATGCAAGTACTTGAGAAAATATACAACATGGATTCTCTTCACTTCACGTGGTACCACAAGTATTTCTCAGTTATGTGCGAAACAAAACTTTCCATTATTATTAATCATATATATGTATGTATGTCACATGTTTCATATATTTATGTATGTCACATACTTACCTTAACGTTTGCCGTTCTTTACAACAAACCGAAAACATATATTATGGAGAGTAACTGTTTTTTTTTATATTTCTGAAACTGCACGTAGTACATGAAGTACTCTATGAAGTTTTGTTCTCGCAACATACTCGACGTGATCACTCTGAGTACACTTCAATAAGAGAGAAAGAGGAATATGTGTTTGTTGGTAGTAAATACATCAGAGTAACAACAAGAAGTTACTCGTGGCTTTTGGTGTTCATCAAAATGTGTACCAATTGTTTTGCGACTCTCTCAAATAGATGTACACAGGTACCAAGTACACGTGTACTCTTCATTTACAAATGAATTGTGCAGACCTCTAATTTCTAAACTCTCTTCTCATACTAAAAAGTCTACAATTTCATTCTGGAGGAAAGTAGTTTTTCTTTTGATGTTTTTGAACAACGATATCTTACAATAGCCTATTCTACAAAGTCATCATCCATAGGATGTGTAAATTTAATATTACGTTTAGAGCCTCATTTCCCATTTGTTCTCTATCATAATAAGTGATACAAAAATATTTATCAACATTGAAAATATTTCTTATCTTTATATGGTGCATAGAAATCCACTGTATTGTACTAAAATATTTATTAAATTAATTTTTTTATTTACATCTATTTATACTTATATGCATATATTATGCCATAAATGGCCGTATATACAAATATCATTCATATAAACGATCTTTTTATCTATTAGAAAAACATATCGTACAAAACTATTTGAAAATACACAATGAAAACAAAGAAAAAAACAAACAAACAACAAAAGAAAATAAAAAAAACAGATTAAAACATTTTTGTACAGTTTTATTTGTGCAATTAAATATTGGCATATTTTTTGAAAACCTTACATTTCTCCCAACTAAACAAACAAGAACAAAATCGTAAGAATATCCAGGACTATAAAAAAAACCTTATACTTAACTATTCCCCTCCATAATAGTCAAAATCGAACTGTTTAAGATAAACGATGATGATGATGATGATCAATATTTAGATAGATAGATAGAAAGTGATATAGCACTATAACCAATAATGTACTGAATTCGATTCCTAGAATAGCCTGGATATCATCAACAAATAAACAAAACAAAAGTGACACATTTAACTGTATTATCTACTTAAAGTCATATAAACTATATATGTACCCAATTTAAAATGGTCCAACAATACTACTTTCAGCATTATACCAAATACCAATGAAAATAAAAAATGTATATACTCGAAACAATTAAAGAGCCTACATTCTTAAATAAATCAATCTAATAAAAGCAAAAAAAAAAAAAACATATTAATTAAACTATGAAGTGAGAATATAGGTTATTTTCAGTGTATTTCAAAATGTATATAAATTTCATATAATTCGGTATTTAGAAACTCATCTGGTATTTTAATAGCTCTGTAATGGCTTCTCAGATCGCCCGGATTCTCCTGGATAGTCCCAGAAAATCGTCTGCAGGAAGTGCCCGAAACTTTCTCAAAATTTGTCGTAACAATTCTACTTTCCGAAACACACATTTTTGATCAAATTGTATCAAAATTTTATCAAATTCACAGGAAATGTGGAGAGTGGTCCAAAATTTTAACAGATTCACAGGAAATGATGAGAGTGGTCCAACGTCTTGAGCCCGAAACTTTCTCAAAATTTGTCGGAACAATTTTACTTTACGAAACACACATTTTTAATTAAATTTATCAAAATTTTATCAAATTCACAGGAAATGTGGAGAATGGTCCAAAATTTTACCAAATTCACAGGAAATGATGACAGTGGTCCCACGTCTTGAGTACAGTACATAATGTTGGTAGAAGGTGCCACACTCTCCACAACTTTTGCGCCTGTGGAAGAGGGTATTAGGCAGCGTTGCCAGAATTGTTTCACCAAAAACCGCTAGATTTGCCCAAAAAAATAGCTAAAAAATGCTAAAAAAATAGCTAGAAAAAAATCTAATTTTTTTTGTATCAAA
Organism: Haematobia irritans; assembly: GCF_050003625.1. Taxonomy (NCBI): domain Eukaryota; kingdom Metazoa; phylum Arthropoda; class Insecta; order Diptera; family Muscidae; genus Haematobia; species Haematobia irritans. The sequence continues at coordinate 208,747,324 of NC_134397.1, read as the reverse complement.
AGTCACATTTTTGATTGAAATTTAACAAACTTAAAGGCTTTATTTCACTTACAATGCATATTATTTTCATTTTAATTCCACTTCTGTGAGACTGTAACAATATCTAAGGCATATTAGCTCTGTTTGTGTATTCGATACATTTTGATTACTATCACAAATTTTTTACTGGAAGTCCTTCGTTTTGTGGGAGCTACCTTCCCAACACCTCTATTCTTTTTACTTGTTATTTTAAAATATTAAATGATCTAAGCATGCTTTGGATTTGGTAAAAAATGATTTGTCATTTTTTTAAATAAAATTTTAGTTTGGATTTGAAATTGTGAAAAATTCGAAATACATTACTTTTATTTAAATTGTAGAAAATACCTATAGTTTACATTTCCCAGTAAAAACGTTTTCCTTTTCTTCATGAGCTATCAAAGTGCTTTAAAAACGTGCTAACGCCAACTTAAATTTCCAAATTCAGACTCGACTTCAAGTAGAAATTATTGTATATATACGTTTTTAAAATAAAGTGTTGAAAAACATCTTCTATTTTTGAACGCTATTTTGGTTTGTGGTTAAGATGCAAAAACTCCTCACATTTAAAGACTATTTCATTAATTCTTCCTTCTTTCATGAAAACATACCCATTTTTAAGTTGAATCACTTAATTATAAGGACAAAACGACTTTATCGTCTTTTGGACAAGGAAAACAGTTTATATAAAAGAAATTCACAAATGCTATTATAACCAAAATTCGCGTTCGTATTTTAAGGAGACGACAATATTTTTTCATTCACATCTACTATTTTAATTTAGTAATATCGTAATAACTTTAGAATATTATAATAACATAAAAAGGATAAACGAGTCAAATGATAATATTCCCAATAATTTACTGACAGTTTATCTAACAAATTTGTATGGTAATAGTAGATTTAAAGTTTACGATGCCTTTTATGTATATAATGAAAAAAACTTTACAACAAGGTGTATTTGCTACAAAAATGCCCGCATAATGGCTGGACTCATTATTAATGTTTCAACTGAGCTTTGAAATATGTGGAAACCCTTATACTTGCAGCAAGGCTTAGATAAAAACGCCGATTTATCCATATTTCAATAGAAACATATCGAAAATAAAAAAAGCCAAAAATAGCTAAAAGGGTCATGAAAAAAAGCCAGAAAAAAGCTAAAAGCTAAATGCATTTTTTTTTCCCGCTAAACGTCTTCAAAAAAAGCCAAATTTAGCGGGAAAAAAGCTAAATTGGCAACGCTGGTATTAGGTTAGTTTAGGTTATGTGGCAGCCCGATGTATCAGGCTCACTTAGACTATTCAGTCCATTGTGATACCAACACCCAGAAGGAGACGAGATAGACACATGGTGTTTTTGGCAATAATGCTCAGGGTGAGTCCCTTAGTCGATCTAGCCATGTCCGTCTGTCCGTCCGTCCGTCTGTCTGTGAACACATTTTTGTGATCAAAGTCTAGGTGACAGTTTAAGTCCAATCGCCTTCAAATTTGGCACAAGTTCCCGTTTTGGGTCAGAAGATAACCCTATTGATTTTGGAAGAAATTGGTTCAGATTTTGCTCAAACATAACACTTCGTCGTATAGTCAAGTGTGCAAAATTTGATTGAAATCGGGTCAGATTTAGATATAGCTTTGGCAAAAATCTCAGGGTGGGCTCCTGAGTCGATATAGCCATGTCCGTCTGTCCGTGAACATATTTTTGTAATCAAAGTCTAGGTCGCAGTTTGCAAAATTTTGACAAAATTTTCTATACGAAAAAATATTGGCAAAATTTTCTATAGAAATAAAATGTTGACAACATTTTCTATAGAAATAAAATTTTGACAAAATTTTCTATAGAAAACAAATTTGACAAAATTTTCTATAGAAAAAAAATGGACAAAATTTTCTATAGATATAAAATCTTGACAAAATGTTGTATAGTAATAAAATTTTGACAACATTTTCTATAGAAATAAAATTTTGCAAAATTTACTATAAAAATACAATTTTGACAAAATTTTCTATAGAAATAAAATTTTGACAAAATTTTGTATAGAAATAAAATTTTGACAATATTTTCTATAGAAATGAAATTTTAACAAAATTTTTGTAGAAATAAAGTTTTGACAAAATTTTCTATAGGAATAAAATGTTAACAAAATTTTGTATTGTAATAAAATTTTTAAAAAATTTTCTATAGTAATAAAATTTTCTATAGAAATAAAATTATGACTAAATTTTGTGTAGTAATAAAATTTTGACAAAAATTTTAACAAAATTTTCTATAGAGATAAAATTTTGACAAGATTTTCTATAGTAATAAAATTTTGACTAACTTTTCTATAGTAATAAAATTTTGAAAACATTTTCTATAGAAATAAAATTTTGACATAATTTTCTATAGAAATAAAATTTTGACAAAATTTTCTATACAAAAAAAATATTGGCAAAATTTTCTATAGAAATAAAATTTTGACAAAATTTTCTATTGAAATAAAATTATGGCAAAACTTTCTATAGAAATACACTTTTAACAAAATTTTCTATAGAAATACAATTTTGACAAAATTTTCTATAGAAATAAAATTGTGACAAAATTTGCTATAGAAACAAAAATGTTGACAGAATTTTCTTTAGATATAAAAATTTTGACAAAATTTTCTATACAAAAAAATATTTGCAAAATTTTCTATAGAAATAAAATTTTTACAAAAATTTCTATAGATATAAAATCTTGACAAAATGTTGAATAGTAATAAAATTTTGACAAAATTTTCTATAGAAATACAATTTTGACAAAATTTTCTATACAACAAAATATTGGCAAAATTTTCTATAGAAATAAAATTTTGACAAAATTTTCTATAGAAATACAATTTTGACAACATTTTCTATAGAAATCAAATTTTGACAAAATTTTGTATAGTAATAAAATTTTGAAAAAAATTGTATAGTAATAAAATGTTGACAAAATTTTCTATAGAAAAGAAAAACTTGACAAAATGTTCTATAGAAATAGAACCTTGACAAAATTTTGCATAGCAATAAAATTTAGAACAAAATTTTCTATAGAAATAAAATTTTAACCAAATTTTCTATAGAAATAAAATTTTAACAAAATTTTCTATAGAAACAAAATTTTGATACATAAGAAATTTGTACTAAAGACTGTCATCCACAATCGAATTACTTGGGTTGGCGTAACACTTGCCGATGGCAAGGTATCTTAAAACTTCTTCACACCGTCTTCTCAATTGTAAGTTAGTCCATACGTGATATAAAATAAACTATAAAATACGTATGTTATATAATTCAGTTTGACAAAATTTTCTAAGAAATAAAATTTTGACAACATTTTCTATAGAAATAAAACTTTGACAAAATTTTCTATACAAAAAAAAATATTAACAAAATTTTCTATAGTAATAAAATTTTGACAAAATTTTCTATAGAAAAGAAAAACTTGACAAAATTTTCTATAGAAATAGAATCTTGACAAAATTTTTTATAGAAATAAAATTTTGAAAAAATTTTGTATAGTAATAAAATTTTGACAAAATTTTCTATAGAAAAGAAAAACTTGACAAAATTTTGCATAGCAATAAAATTTTGACAAAATTTTCTATATACATAAAATTTGAACCAAATTTTCTATAGAAATAAAACTTTAACAAAATTTTCTATAGAAACAAAATTTTTACAAAATTTGGTATTGTAATAAAATCTTGACTAAATTTTGACTAAAATTTTGACAACATTTTCTATAGAAATACAATTTTGACAAAATTTTCTATAGAAATAAAATGTTGGCAAAACTTTCTGTAGAAATACAATTTTAACAAATTTTTCTATAGAAATACAATTTTGACAAAATTTTTTATAGAAATAAAATTTTAACAAAATTTTCTATTGAAATAAAATTTTGACTAAATTTTGTATAGTAATAAAATTTTGACAAAATTCTATATAGAAATAAAATTTTGACAAAATTTTGTATAGTACTAAAATTTTGACAACATTTTCTATAGTAATAAAATTTTGACAAAATTTTCTATAGAAAAAAAATCTTGACAAAATTTTCTATAGAAATAAAATTTTTACCAAATTTTCTATAGAAATAAAATTTTTACCAATTTTCTATAGAAATAAAATGTTGACAAAATTTTCTAAAGAAAAAAAAAAAATTTTGACAAAATTTTGTTTAATAATAAATTTTTGACTAAATTTTGTATAATAATAAAATTTTGACAAAATTTTCTATAGAAATAAAATTTTGGTAGATTTTTTTTGGGTATCGGCTATATATAATTATAGGCCAATATGGACCAATTTTGGCATGGTTGTTAGCGGCCATATACTAGCGCAATGTACCAAATTTCACCACGTAACAAATTTCAACCGGAAGAATTTTGCTCCTCCAAGAGCTCCGGAAGTCAAATCTGGGGATCGGTTTAAATGGGGGTTATATATAATTAAGACCGTTATGTGGTCCAATTTTTGCATGATTGTTACAGACCCTATACTAACATCATGTACCAAATTTCAGCCGGATCGGATGAAATTTACCTACATCAATAACAACTACTTGTGCCAAGTTTCAAGTCGATAGCTTGTTTCGTTCGTAAGTTAGTGTGATTTCAACAGACGGACGGACATGTTTAGATCGACTCAGAATTTCACCACGACCCAGAATATACATACTTTATGTGGTCTTCAAGCAATATGTCAATGTGTTACAAACAGAATGACAAAGTTAATATACCCCCCATCCTATGGTGGAGGGTATAAAAAACCGCTCAGTTAGAACAACCACCGTAGTATAAAATAAACCACAGATAGAATCAAAATGTTGTGTTTGCCCGGAACCATTGAATCTCACGAGGGCTTTATCTTCTTTCTTAACCTCAAAGAAAGCCGTAATCTATCCCATCAATAAATTGAAGTCCGTATTCATTGAAATCTGCATTCAGATGGATTATCTTATACTTCGAAATATTCTGTGACTTAGTTAACGCAAAATTTTTTTAAAAATTTAGTTCGTGTTAAATGCTAAATAGTTTTTAGCAAATAATCTCTCAGATTTAAAAATTCAGGGATGTACAACAAAGCGGGACGGGTTCGTCTTGTTTTTAATAAAATGGTGATGAAAAAAAGAAAAAGACGTAATTATTTGCTTGTATAACAAACCTCTGTTTTTTGTTTATTGTTTTTTTTTTTTTCACCAAGTGTCCCAAGAATAATTTAAACATGAAATTAAATAAAGCGATATACAAAAGTAACAAACAATAAAATGGACAAATAAATTAAACTACTCAAAGTTTGAAACATACTGAAATTTATTTAAATTCTGCTTCATATGCATACATTGTACTAAACCATATTATCTGAGTAAAGAACATAAACCGAAGTAACAAAAACAAGAAAATATTCTTTATTAAAAAATTCATACCAAATATATAGAAGAAATAGTAAACAAAATAAGTATACACATTCCGAATATATTGAAAAGTAAATATCTTAGAAAACAGATGAATATATACACAATTCGTACATATATTTAATAAATATATATATATTTAGAGAAAAACCAAAACAAATATTTAAACAACAATAAGAATATAACAAGAAAGCTGAATGAATAATTCATATGTACTCGTAAAGTATAAGAAAAACAGAACAACAAAACAACTTCAACAAAGAGTTTTATAGAAAATAGAAAGACTTAAATGTTAGTGAATAAGTTATATCTCTTTTTCATTACTTTTTGTTAACAACACAAATAACAACAATAAAAAATGAAGTTACGATTAAAGACACAATATACACTCGCATATATAATATTTATATAAATAATTATATGATATATACAGAAGCGTCTTAATAAAGTGTACATAAGTATTTGTTTCAATGCCCAATTTATTTCAATTTTCATATTTACGATATTATTAAATATTTTTGGTTTATCCTAAGAGTATTAAATTATCTACTTAAACCTGAATATAAAAAATTAACACAGCTAAATACTTTTTTAAAACAAACACCTTTGCATACTTTATTTTGATTCTCACTGTATACATATTTCTTTATATTTATTATACCATCCGAACATTGTTTAAAATTCTGTAATTCACACACTAAAATTTATAATCGAAGAAAACTCCAAATAAACACCCACATCTAAAGAAAGCTGGAATTAATAAGTCTTTTATTTACCATAGGGAGCCACCGCGGTGCAATGGTTAGCATGCCCGCCTTGCATACACAAGGTCGTGGGTTCGATTCCTGCTACGACCGAACACCAAAAAGTTTTTAAGCGGTGGATTATCCCACCTCAGTTGCTGGTGACATTTCTGAGGGTTTAAAAGCTTCTCTAAGTGGTTTCACTGGAATGTGGAACGCCGTTCGGACCCGGCTATAAAAATGAGGTCCCTTGTCATTGAGCTTAACATGGAATCGGGCAGCACTCAGTGATAAGAGAGAAGTTCACCACTGTGGTATCACAATGGACTGAATAGTCTAAGTGAGCCTGATACATCGGGCTGCCACATAACCTAACCTAACCTACCATAAGGAAGACAAGTAAGTACATACAGGGTAGGTTATATGTATTGCTACCAACTTTAAGACAGTTCATTTTATTGTACACAAGATAGGTCTTTTACATTCAGAACTAAAGTTATTCGTGATGGAATTCAAGATCAGAAAAGTGAAGGCTAGAGTGTCCAAAACCGACACCGGTTAACAGAATTCAATTACACAAACCGGTTAACCGCAAATACCGCTTCTTGACCATCGGTTAACGGGTTTTTTGTATTGCAATGGGATTTCTAAATAAATAGTATGGGGCTAGCCCCCATCAAAATCTGGACCGATATAGTCCATCTTCGTACTTGACCTGCCTGCAGACAAAACATGAGTTTATGCAAAATTTCAGTACGATAGCTTCACTATTGAAGACTGTAACCTGATTCAAATACAGATTCCGACAGACAGACGGAAAGGGTTATATCGTCTTAGATTTTCTCCCTGATCAAGAATATGTGTGCTTATATTCGAAAATCGTTATTGTTACAAACAGAATGACAAACTATTTTTACAAAGATAATTCTTTCGGTGTATGCCAATAGTCTGCGAAGGTGAGTACTATGTTCGGTTTTTTCACAAAAACACTAAATTAAAAGTACAAATATATTTATGAAGACGATTTTATTTTAATCGAGTCTTGCCAAATAATGGATGGAAAAGATCCAAGCAATTGATTGCAAATAATTTTATATTTCTAAATTAGTTAATTAAAAAAAGTAACCGTGAAAACAAGCTGGTTTTCAGCTTGAAAACTGAACATAGTACTCAGCTTAACTTGGAAGACAATCTTAAAAAGTTTTAAGATACCGGTTACCATAACGCAAGTAATCTGATTATAAAAAGTCTGTTGTTATATTTTCTTTGTATAAAGTATATATATTCTTGATCAGGGAGAAATTCTAAGACGATATAACCATGTCCGTCTGTCTGTCTGTCTGTCTATTGTAATCACGCTACAGTCTTCAATAATGAAGCAATCATGCTGAAATTTTGCACAAGCTCGTCTTTTGTCTGCAGGCAGGTCAAGTTCGAAGATGGGATAAATCGGTCAAGGTTTTGCTATAGTTCCCATATAAACCGACCTCCCGATTTGGGGTCTCGCGCTTATAGAAATCGTAGTTTTTATCCAATTTGCCTGACATTTGAAATCTAGAGGTATTTTGTGACCATAAAGAGGTGTGCCAAAAATGGTAAGTATCGGTCCATGTTTTGGTATAGGCCCCATATAGACCGATCTCCCGATTCTACTTCTTGGACTTGTAGAATCCGCAGTTTTTATTCAATTTACCAGAAATTGGAAATCTAGAGATATTTTAGAATCGTAAAGAGGTGTGCCAAAAATGGTGAGCATCGGTCAATGTTTTGGTATGGTCACTATATAAACCGACCTCCCGATTTGGGGTCTTGGGTTTATAGAAACCGTAGTTTTTATCCAATTTACCTGAAATTGTAAATCTAGAGGTATTTTAGGACCATAAATAGGCGTGCCGAAAATGGTGGGTATCGGTCCATGTTTTGGTATAGCCCCCATATAGACCGATTTCCCGATTTTACTTCTTGGGCTTCTAGAATCCGAAGTTTTTATCCAATTTGCCTGAAATTAGAAATCTGGTGGTATTTTTGGACCATAAAGAGGTGTGCCGAAAATGGTGAGTATCGGTCCATGTTTTGGTATAACCCCCATATAGACCAATCTCCCGATTTTACTTCTTGAACTTATAGAAGCTGTAGTTTTTATCCAATTTGCCTGAAATTGGAAATCTAGAAGTATTTTATGACAATAAAGAGGTGTGCCGAAAAGGGCGTGTATTGGTTCATGTTTTAGTATATCCCCAATAATAACCGATCTCCGGATTTTATTTCTTGGGATTATAAAAACAGTAGTTTTTATCCAATTTGTATGGAATTCGAAATCTAGAATTATTTTTGGATCATAAAGAGATACGCCGAAAATGGTGAGTATCGGTCAGTGTTTTAGTAAAGGCCCCATAAGAACGATTTCCCGATTTAACTCCTTGGGTTTCTAAAAACCGTAGTATTTATCCGATTTGCCTGAAATTTCACTTCTTGAGGGTATAGAAGGCGCACCGATAATGAAAATTGCTTGAAACTCAATGTAAAAATTCCAGATTTTACTTCTCGAGTGAAAATCTACAGATTTAAGATTTCAAATCAAGACGTTATTTTATAATTTTCTTGCACACTTACAAGAGGTGTTAATGATTCCTCTAAAACAAAACTGGTTCTTACAAATCCAGAATCTGATATAGTCTTCATAGGTAAAATTTTCAAATTTATCTCCGGGAAGTGTATTGGTTGAACTGCTCTGCTTGATTTGTCCTCAAACCCCCCTGAAATTTCAAAGGAAACCCTAATATTTGATTCATGGTGGTGGGTATTTAAGATTAGGCCTGGCCTTACGGCCGTATATACTTGTTTTATTCTAAAACGTTACCCAAAGTATGTTCAAGAACCAAAAATAGTTTTCTTCGGTTAATATTAATTTGAGAAATATTCAGTTTATTATTAATATACGTGGAGACTGATATGTATTGCAACCAACTTCAGGTTGCTATCATTTCTAAAACGCTCGTCTAACAGCTGACAAATTTATTTCTCCGTAAAAAGTACTTTTAACGAAACTTTCTTTAAATTTTTGTGAAGAATTTTTTACGAATTTATGAATATTTTACGTTAAAATTTCTTCATAAAAAGTACGAAACATTTTCTTTAAATAACGATGAAGTTTCATTGGATGAAAGCATGCTGTGAATAAAAGTGAAGCAACCAAACAAAAAATTATTCAAAAAGCTTAAGATTTAAAGTAGTGATGACAATTTTTCAATCTTGTTACTACCAGGGCTGTGGAGTCGAGTCAATTTTGCTCGGCTCCGACTCCAGCATTTCTTATTAGCCTCGACTCCGACTCCGGAGTCGACTCCCGGTGGTGTACCTAAATCTCATTTGAACAGTATTCCAATTGTAATTTTAAGGTGTAGTGTTCCAAAAATAGACCGATATAAGTACTCTATTTTGCCATGTGTGTTTATATGTCCAAAAGAACTCTAATTTTTATTTTTGATACGACTCGACGACAAATCTCAGAATTTTAGGGATGTAAATAATTCTACATTTTAATTTCAGGCCAATAAATTAAAATGCGACACAAGACTATATAGAGACCACATAAAAATATGGGTAGATAACAACAATCTCCAGAATAGAAATTTATAAAAACACAAAATTTCGAAAAATAATTAGGCTTCCAGAAGTTTAAGAAGTGAAATCCTGGTATTGGCCTATATAGGAATTTTATAAAAAAAATAAATCTATATAAAAAAGAAATATACACAAAAATCAAAATATCGGGCTAATCAAATAGAAAGTTTAGACGTTAACAAGTATATACGGCCGTAAGTTCGGCCAGACCGAATCTTATGTACCCTCCACCATGGATTGCGTAGGAACTTCTACTAAAGGCTGTCATCCACAATCGAATTACTTGGGTTGCGATAACACTTGCCGATGGCAAGTTATCGTAAAACTTTTTAACACTGTCTTCTAAATTGTAAGTTAGCCCATACGGGGTATATATTAAACAAAAAAAGGCCGATTAAATACGTATATAATATAGTTTGACAAAAAAAAAATTTTTTTGACAAAATTTTCTATAGAAATAAAAACTTGACAAAATTTTCTATAGAAATAAACGTTTGACAAAACTTTCTATAGAAATGAAATTTTGACACAACTTTCTATAGTAATAAAATTTGACAAAATTTTCTATGGAAATAAAGTTTTGGTAGATTATTTTTGGCGATATGGACCAATTTTTGTGTAATAAGTCATCGGCTATATATAACTAAAGACCGATATTGACCAATTTTTACATGGCTGTTAGAGGCCATATATTGACAAAATGTACCAACTTTCAACCGCATCGGATGACTTTTGCTATATATAATTATGGACCGATATGGACCAATTTTTGCATGGTTGTTAGATACCATATACCAAACACCATGTACCAAATTTCAACTGGATCGGATGAATTTCGCTCCTCCAAGAGGCTCCTGAGGTCAAATCTGGGGATCGGTTTATATGGGAGCTATATATAATTATGAACCGATATGGACCAATTTTTCCATGGTTGTTAGAGACTATATACTAACACCACGTACTAAATTTCAATTGGATCGGATGAATTTCGCTCCTCCAAGAGGCTCCGGAGTTCAAATCTGGGGATCGGTTTATATGGGAGCTATATATAATTATGAACCGATATGGACCAATTTTTGCATGGTTGTTAGAGGCCGTATACTAACATCAGGTACCAAATTTCAACAGGATCGGATGAATTTTGCCCCTCCAAGAGGCTCCGGAGGTCAAATCTGGGGATCGGTTTATATGGGGGCTATATATAATTATGGACCGATATGGACCAATTTTTGCATGGGTGTTAGAGACCGTATACTAAGACCACGTACTAAATTTCAACCGGATCGGATGAATTTTGCTCCTCCAAGAGGCTCCGGAGGTCAAATCTGGGGATCGGTTTATATGGGAGCTATATATAATTATGGACCGATATGGACCAATTTTTGCATGGTTGTTAGAGGCCGTATACTAACATCAGGTACCAAATTTCAACCGGATCGGATGAATTTTGCTGCTCCGGGAGGCTCCCCAAGCCAAATTTGGGGATCGATTTATATGGGGGCTATACGTAAACGTGGTCCGATATGGCCGATTTTCAATACCATCCGACCTACATCAATAACAACTACTTGTGCCAAGTTTCAAGTCGATAGCTTGTTTCGTTCGGAAGTTAGCGTGATTTCCACAGACGGACGGACAGCCGGACAGACGGACAGACGGACAGACGGACGGACGGACGGACATGCTTAGATCGACTCAGAATTTCACCACGACCCAGAATATATATACTTTATGGGGTCTTAGAGCAATATTTCGATGTGTTACAAACGGAGTGACAAAGTTAATATACCCCCATCCTATGGTGGAGGGTATAAAAAATGTAATGTGTCGAATATATAAAACAAACATAAACCGCCATAAATTAGGACGGGCAGAATTTTAAATAACCACTTCCATACAACAGATGACAGGAATAGCTGGACAGTTACGAATATTGTTTCTATAGAAATAAAATGGTGAAACATCGACTTATAAATGGTCTATCAGTTATGGACATTACACGCCATTAATTTAATGTAAAGAATTTCGAGTGGCTTTGATGACACAAACTTTCTCCCAAAAGACCGCCTCAAATGGTACGTTGGCAGAGGTTTAATTTAAATTTAGAGCTTCCAAGGACATCGGGTGTATATGGAGATTTCTCAAGTTATTATCTCCATATACAAAATCTGGACCGACGCGAAATTTCCGCATTTTTTTATGGATCTCAAATAACTCAAAAGTTCTGACAAATCTTATGAAAATTTTAGACTGGGAAAAATTTCTTAAAACAAATCGGAGTTGGGTTTATATGTAGGTGCTATATCACAAAATTGTCCGGTATGACCCATCTTCGAATCGACATGCCTGCCAAAAATTCAGAACGTTAGGTTCTACTGCTATATTTACTTAAAATTGTACCTTTATCTAGAGCATATATAGGGTTAAAAATCGATATTTGTAAAATGTAAAAAATGGACTATACAATTGATCAATTCAGCCGATATTCCAGTAAAACCTACTTTTTATATCACCGTGAAATACACGCACATAAATACACTTTGAATGGCTTGAAATCCAGTACTTCGTTTTTCCTTGTTCGATTAAAAACCCCAATCGAATCTAATTTGTCCAAAATGTTTCTTTAGTTACAAAGATATGAAGTGTTTTTCAAATTCTGTTTCGCCGGAGTCGAGCAAAATTTATACGACTCCGGCTCCGACTCCAGCAAAATCTTCAGACTCCGGCTTCGACTCCACAGCCCTGCTTACTACAACCAAATGCACTTTGGAGTATAATTTTTTTTTCTCAAAAGTTCGAACATTTTTCACAAAAATTACGAAAATTTTTCATAAAAAGTACAAAAACTGTTTCATTAAAAGTACGAAAGATTTTAATAAAAAGTACGAAACTGTTTCATAGTACGAGAGTTTTACATATAACTATGAAGTACAAATTTCCTTCACCTTTACTGAAAAGTTTCTTTGGTTATACAACAATGACAAATTTCGTACTTTTAACGAGATTTTTCGTTCTATTTACGAAGAAAATTCTTTCTGTGCAGTGACGGTTCATGGTCGCTCCCCGATCGTATTCATCGATCGTAGGGTTTATATAAATACCGAATATTATCGGGAAAATGTCCTAAACACAGTATTGAAGCCCTGGACAAACAAACATTTCCGCCGGAGACCATGGATATTCCAACAGGATTCAATACCAAAGCTCTCATCCAATTCGAACATGTCCGATATATTTTTGCTTTTTACAATAAAATTAAAAAATTAATAATAATAAGGAATATGGTGCTTTACTTTGTTGCATTATATATCAGCCGCCCTGTATTGTGTTCCGATAGCACAGTGTTTTTATTTGTTTCAGTGTTTAACATTTTTGTTTGTTTCACCCAAACTAAAACACGTTAAGGGGTAATTGATCTTTAAAAATATGTGACTACTTTCCCTTTTTCAACAGACATTTTGCTTCTATGTCTACTAACAAATTTCTGTAGGTGTAACTATCAATAGTAGAAATTTGTACGAAATCCATGGTACTCTATCTCGTATAGGAGAGTGAGTAATATTTTACGTATGCACACTCACGACGGAAAAATTTTACATGCATGATATTTTTGGTAGAACTCAGGCTCACATATTCTCATAAAAAGAAAGTTCGTACTCATGTACGAAATTTTTTTTAAAAATTTACACTCATGATCAGAAATATCGTGGCTCACGAAAAATCACATATTACCGTTGAAGTTTACATTTGACAGTGCCTAAGTGCGTATAAGAATTGGAAACCCTTCGTCAACGAGAAGAATATGGTATTCGTTATTAGATTGTGGGACAATCTTATAATTGTATGAATAATTCACCTGGGACCTTATTGAAAACTTGAGCATTATTAATATCGAGAGCGTTATTAAACTCTAACATCATACATACAAAAACAAATTCATTAAAATTGAGCCAAAGGACATGTTTAATCGAAACATCTTTCATTAAGATAATGAAAATATTCGTTTGGTTGATGAACAGAAATTTAATTATAATAACGAAAATTTTCGTTGTAGTAACGAATTTGTTTCATTGACTCAAGTTTAATGACACATTTCGTTAACATAAGTAAGTTTTTCTACTAGTGTAGGTGTCACTAACATTGTAAGCGAATTCAACACGTAAGGGTTGTTATGTTCGTGAGCGTGAAAATTCGTTATTCACGCATACTCACGACGATAATATTTCTGTAGCTCATGCTCACGTACAATATTTCGGTTGGTTTATCACGCACATGCATACTCACACCGTTGTCATCATCGTGAGGTACGAATATTTTCATGAGTCACGACCACGGTTGCATCAGTTGGTAGAATTCTACCAAAAATGACAGATTTTTATTGTAGATTGGTAGAATTTTTGTTTGTAAATTTTGCGATATATTCCCTCCAACTATGATGTACTTCAACTTTATATAGGAATAAACTTTTGAAACAATTTTCTATTGAAACCAAAATTTCCATAAAAACAAAAATTTTCTATAAAACTTTCTATAAAAATAAAACTTTGACAAACTTTTCTATAAAACTAAAATTGTGACAAAATTTGCTATAAAAAAATGTTGACAGAATTTTCTATAGAAACAGAATTTTGTCAAAATTTTCTATAGAAATAAAACTTTGACAAAATTTCTATAAAAATAAACCTTTGACGAAATTTTCTATAAAAAAAAAATTGACATAATTTTATATAGAAATAAAATTTTGACAAACTTGTCTATAGAAATAAAATTTTGACAAAATTTTCTATAGAATTCCAATTTTGACAAAATTTCCTATAGAATTCAAATTTTAACAAAATTTCCTATGGAAATAAAATTTGGCAAAACTTTCTATAGAAATAAAATTTTGACAAACTTTCTTATATAAATACATTTTTGACAACATTTTCTACAGAAATAAAATTTTGAGAAAATTTTATATAGAAACAAAATTTTGACAAAATTTTCTATCGAAATAAAACGTTGGCAAAATTTTCTATAGAAATAATATTTTGACAAAATTTTCTATATAAACAAATTTTGCAAAATTTGTCTATAGAAATAAAATTTTGAGAAATATTTCTATAGAAATAAAATTTTGAGAAATTTTTCTACAGAAATAAAATATTGACAAAATTTTGTATAGAAATAAAAATTTGACAACATATTCTATAGAAATAAAATTTCTATAGAAAAACAAGTAAGGAAAGTCTAAAGTCGGGCGGGGCCGACTATATTATACCTTGCACCACTTTGTAGACCTAAATTTTCGATATCATATCACATCCGTCAAATGTATTGGGGCTATATATAAAGGTTTGTCCCAAATATATACATTTAAATATCACTCGATCTGGACAGAATTTGATGGACTTCTACAAAATCTATAAACTCAAAATTTAAGTTGGCTAATGCACTAGGGTTGAACACAATATTAGTAAAAAATAAGGGAAACATTTAAATCTGAAGCAATTTTAAGGAAACTTCGCAAAAGTTTATTTATGATGTATCGCTCGATATATATGTATTAGAAGTTTAGGAAAATTAGAGTCATTTTTACAACTTTTCGACTAGGCAGTGGCGATTTTACAAGGAAAATGTTGGTATTTTGGTCATTTTTATCGAAATCAGAAAAAAAACATATATATGGGAGCTATATCTAAATCTGAACCGATTTCAACCAAATTTGGCTCGCATAGCTACAATGCTAATTCTACTCCCTGTGCAAAATTTCAACTAAATCGGAGTTAAAAATTGGCCTCTGTGGTCATATGAGTGTAAATCGGGCGAAAGCTATATATGGGAGATATATCTAAATCTGAACCAATTTCAACCAAATTTGGCACGCATAGCTACAATGCTAATTCTACTCCCTGTGCAAAATTTCAACTAAATCGGACCAAAAAATTGGCCTTTGTGGTCATATGAGTGTAAATCGGCCGAAAGCTATATATTGGAGCTTTATCTAAACCTGAACCGATTTCAACCAAATTTTGCACGCATGGCTACAATGCTAATTCTACTCCCTGTGCACAATTTAAACTAAATCGGAACAAAAAATTAGCCTCTGTGGTCATATGACAGTAAATCGGGCGAAATCTATATATGGGAGCTATATCTAAATCTGAACCGATTTCAACCAAATTTGGCACGCATAGCTACAATACTAATTCTACTCCCTGTGCAAAATTTCAACCAAATTGGGGTAAAACTCTGGCTTCTGGGACCGTATTAGTCCATATCGGGCGAAAGATATATATGGGAGCTATATCTAAATCTGAACCGATTTCAATCAAATTTGGCACACTTGAATACGCTACTAATTGTACTCCTAGTACAAAATTTCAATCAAATTGGGGTAAAACTCTGGCATCTGGGGCCGTATTAGTCCATATCGGGCGAAAGATATATATGGGAGCTATATCTAAATCTGAACCGATTTCTTCCGAAATCAATAGGGATCTATTCTGAGCCAAAACACATACTTGTGCCAAATTTGAAGTCGATTGGACTAAAACTGCGACCTAGACTTTGATTACAAAAATGTGTTCACGGACAGACGGACATCGCTATATCGACTCAAGAGCCCACCCTGAGCATTTTTGCCAAAGACACCATGTGTCTATCTCGTCTCCTTCTGGGTGTTGCAAACATATGCACTAACTTATAATACCCTGTTCCACAGTGTGGAGCAGGGTATAAAAATTGAGAAAATAGTCTATAGAAAAACAAGTATATACGGCCGTAAGTTCGGTCAGGCCGAATCTTATGTACCCTCCACCATGGATTGCATAGAAACTTGTGCTAAAGACTGTCATCCACAAACCATGTAATTGGGTTGCGGTAACACTTTCTGATGGCAAGGTATCTTAAAACTTCTTTCTTTTTCTATAGAAATAAAATTTTGACAAAACTTTCTATAGCAATAAAATTTTGACAAATTTTTCTATAGAAATAAAATTTTTACAAGATTTTCTACAGAAATAAAATCTTGACAAAATTTTGTATAGTAATAAAATTTTGACAAAATTTTCAATAGAAATAAAATTTTGACAAAATTTTCTATAGAAATAAAATGTTGACAAAATTTTCTATAGAAATAAAATTTTTACAAGATTTTCTACAGAAATAAAATTTTGACAAAATTTTCTATAGTAATAAAGTTTTGACAAAATTTTCTATAGAAATAAAATTTTGGTAAATTATTTTTGGGGATCGGCTATATATAACTATAGACCGATACGGAACAATTTTGGCATGGTTGTTAGCGGCCATGTACTAGCCCAATGTACCAAAGTTCATCACGTACCAAATTTCAACTGGATCGGATGAATTTTGCTTCTCCAAGAGCTCCGGAGGTCAAATTTTAAATGGGGGTTATATACAATTAAGACCGGTATGGACCAATTTTTTGCATGGTTGTTAGAGACCATATACTAACACCACGTACCAAATTTCAACCGCATCGGGTGAGTTTTGCTCTTCCAAGGGGCTCCGGAGGTCAAATCTGGAGATCGGTTTATATGGGGGCTACATATAGTTATGGACCGATATGGACCAATTTCTGCTGTTAGAGATCACTACGTACCAGTTTTCAACCGAATCGGATGAATTTTGCTTCTCTTAGAGGCTCCGCAAGCCAAATCTAGGGATCGGTTCATATGGGGGCTATATATAATTATGGACCGATATAGACCAATTTTTGCATGGTTGTTAGAGACCATATACTAACAGCATGTACCAATTTTCAGCCGGATCGAATGAAATATGCTTCTCTTAGAGGATTCGCAAGCCAAATTTGGGGGTCCGTTTATATGGGGGCTATACGTAAAAGTGGACCGATATGACCCATTTGCAATACCATCCGACCTACATCAATAACAACTACTTGTGCCAAGTTTCAAGTCGATAGCTTGTTTCGTTCGGAAGTTAGCGTGATTTCAACAGACGGACGGACGGACATGCTCAGATCGACTCAGAATTTCACCACGACCCAGAATATATATACTTTATGGGGTCTTAGAGCAATATTTCGATGTGTTACAAACGGAATGACAAAGTTAATATACCCCCATCCTATGGTGGAGGGTATAAAAAAAATTCTGTAGAAATAAAATTTTGACACACACTGAAAAAACAGTGAACCCACCAGGGAGAAAACATTTAGATATTTTTAGAAATTTTTTAATATTTGTGGAAATTTTTAACTAAACTGTATTACAAACGCTGACATCACGCCGATATCACAAAAATCAGTAAATATTTTTCGACAAATTGAAGAAAATTTTTAGACACAATTTTTTTCACTTGTTTTTTATAATTTGAAAGAAAAACTTGGAGTTCCAAATTGCAAGAATGTCTTTAGTGACATACGAAGTTCATGATGGGCACATTTGTAATAAAATGTACAAAATTTGAAGAAATAATTAAGTAAAACTTTTTACTTAATTTATGTATAATTTTTTCCCGTTTTTTAGTTCATTTAACTAACGTACGCAAAAAATTATTAGAGTGAAGGAAACTTTCTCCATATATAATAATTCCATGAACTAAAATAAAGTTAAATTGGCTTTAGTGAAATAGAGAGTTCACTTTTTTTTGAGTGCAGTTTTCTATAGAAATAACATTTTGGCAAAACTTTCTATAGAAATAAAATTTTTACAAAATTTTATATAGAAATAAAATTTTGGCAAAACTTTCTATAGAAATAAAATTTTGATCGTCTATTTTTGTTATTTTTTTGTATGTCTCAGTTTTGATCCTTACTATTGCTATAAAATGAAATGCATATCATAAATTTGAAAAGTTATTCGTATATTTATATATTATTCATTGCATTGTTTATATATAGTATGAATTCCATGTTAAAGACCTACAAATAAAAATTAATATAAAAACAAATGAGTCTCACACAATAGTTGTGATATCAAGATCACCTAAAACCTAGGGTATACTATCCATGGAATAGCACAATTAGTGGTTAGAATTGTAATGCTTACCCATATGTACTTTAACGACCAAGTCCACCAGTAAGTCCACCAACAACTCCAGTAACTGTATTAAGAACTCCACCAACTGTACCAAGGAGACCACCCAGATCCAAAAGTCCCTCTGGTTGTGGCTCTGGTTCGGGGGCAGGTGCAGCTTGGACGGAGCTGATGGCCAAGACCAAAGTGGCAGCAATAACGGCAATGTTGAAAAATTTCATGTTGGCTAGTGGTATATCTTTAGGTGAGATAGAGACTGATGATTTTCCAATAATAATACTCCACTTATATAGGTATTGAAGACCTGTCCACTCAATAAGAATATATTTTTAAACTTCTGTATTCCAAAGGAAGTTGTGATTGTATTTGCATAAGAAAAATTGTTTAAAAACAATGTAGACGAAACTACTAAACCGTGTAAATATAACATAAACCGGAGACTTCAAAAAAATATTGTACATACATATTTATAAACATGTTTGTTAGCACATGGTCTATAAAGCCAAAAAATCTACTTAATTGGTAAAGCTTAAGAACTACGATTTCATTGCTTTATCCCCTTTATGCTTGTAATTTACTTATAAATTTAAATACGAAATAAATAAATAATAAAAAAATATTGTTTTTTTGATATTTTATATTAAACAAATATTATTTCATTTCATACCATTTTCAAAGTTGAACTTTCATTCGTGTTTTCAATTTCCAACAATACTATTGGTTCAAAGTGCAACTCTGCTATATATCAAAATATTTAATTCAGTTGTAGTTATTGTTTTAAATTCTTTTAGTTTTTAAAATAATCTCATGGTTTATTTGTATTGTTATGTACTAACTTAATATTTCAACACCACTCGGTGGTCATTATTTGAAAAATTCTAGAATAGAATATCGCATCATATAACATTCATAAATACGTTCGAAGTTTGATTTTCCGAACGATATATTGCCAGGTCTTTTCGTTATTTTGAAAGGTTCGTTAAATCGTGCGGAAAATTTAAAGGTTACATTATATAATACAAGTAAGGAAAGTCTAAAGTCGGGCAGGGCCGACTATATTATACCCTGCACCTCTTTGTAGATCTAAATTTTCGATACAATATCACATCCGTCAATTGTGTTAGGTGCTATGTATAAAGGTTTGTCCCAAATACATACATTTAAATATCACTCGATTTGGACAGAATTTGATAGACTTTTACATACAAAATCTATAGACTCAAAATTTAAGTTGGCTAATACACTACGGTGGAACACAATTTTAGTAAAAACAAGTAAGGATAGTCTAAAGTCGGGCGGGGCCGACTATATTATGCCCTGCACCACTTTGAAGATCTAAATTTTCGATACCATATCACATCCGTCAAATGTGTTGGGTGCTATGTATAAAGGTTTGTCCCAAATACACCCTCACAAAAAATCGCTTCTGTAACATATACTCCCAAACATATTTTGCTTCAAGCATATACATTTTTGGGTATTGCCCAAACATTTATATGTTTGATCTCTACCAATATATAATATGTTTGAAAGCATATTGGTCAAAACAATATATGTTTGGGTAGTCTAAGTTCCAAACATTTCGTATTTTTGCATCCAAATTCAATAACGTTGTCTTCCAAAAAACAATATGTTATTATGTGACCATATAATATGTTTGGAAGCATTTTGCACCCAAAAATATTATATGCTTAAAAAAAATTCTCCCAAACAATATTGTGCTCAAAATTTTATTTATTTATTTATATATTTACAATCATAATGAATTATGAAAATAAACAGGTAATATAGGTGCTAACAACATAGGTTTTCGACCTGAATGCTCAAAATTTTGTTTCTGCCCAATTGTATATTCCCCGACATCTTTCTCACTTCCACGAGATTTTTTAGTTCTTAGCACCTTTTTCTGTAATACAAACATTGTAGAAGAAATTATTCAATTGTATGATTTTTTTTATTTTAATTTAATTACCTTTTGCCGGACGGGGATTCGAACAGCGGACCACACAGTTTGTAAGGATCAAAGAAGTAGCTGATCAATTGCCCAAGGACAAATAAAATGTTAATTTTGTAATAACAAGCAACAACCACCAACTTAATTCAATAAGTTAAATAACGCTCCAAGCTACTAAACACATATATGTTTATAGGCTATTTCTAAATTAATATATGTTTGCATTCAAGCATATTATATTTACAAACATTTTATGTCCCAAACATAATATGTTCTAACATATTAACATATATGTCCCAAACATGTTATGCTAGTTTATGAACATTATATGCTTGTACTCAAAAATATTGTGTTTAAAAATTTGTGTTCCAAACATGTAATGTTTATAGCCAAACATATGAAAAACAGTCTTTTTCAACCGTGTACATACATTTAAATATCTCTCGATCTGGACAGAATTTGATAGACTTCTACAAAATCGATAGACTCAAAATTTAAGTCGGCTAATGCACTAGGGTGGAACACAATGTTAGTAAAAAACAAGTAAGGAAAGTCTAAAGTCGGGCGGGCCCGACTATATTATACCCTTCACCACCATGTAGACCAACATTTGTGTTACCATTTCAACTACTTCAAATTTTCTGGGAGATATATAAAAGTTTGCATTTCAAGATACAAATACTTATAAGGGAGACAATTTTTGTACTTCTACAAAATCTCTAGAATTAAAATTGAAATCGGCTGACGCACAATGTTAATAAAAAATATGGGAAATATGAAGCGAGAGAAATTTTGATGCAATTGTACAAAAGAGCATTTGCGATTTATCAGGCGATACTTATGTATTCGAGATATAGGACAATTTGAATAACATTTACAATTTTTGCTACTCAGCAGTGACGATTTTACAAGGATATTGGTTAGATCTTGCCAAGATATGTGGTCAAGTGTGGGTTGTGATATATTATTTGGTCAAGTCAGACGACTTGGAGCCTTATTTAAAACTCAACCGTTCTGTGGAAAGTCTGGCATTACAGTGTATAGGATATGACTAAGATATGGGGAAATCATCACAGAATTTTGTGTAAAGTGTGGAAATTTGACCATATTTGTATAAACCGGAAGAACGAATATATGGAGGCTAAATCTGAACCAAATTAGATCAAACTTCACACTTAAATATCATATTAAATATATTCTCTGTGGAAACTATCCAGTCAATTGGAGGAAAATTCCATTTGAAAATGGGTCTAAAATATGAAACAGTCTACCATATTTCCCCAACTCTGGTGTACGTATATATGAGAGCTATATATAATCTGAACCGATGTCGACTAAATTTGACATGCATAGTTGGAACAATAATTCTGCTATCTCTGCAAAATTTCAGGTAAATGGGAGTTTAACTTTGGCCCCCGTGGTCATTTGATTATAAATCGGGCGAAAGATATATGTGGGAGCTATATCTAAATCTGAACCGATTTAAACCAAATTTGGCACACTTACCGATACTGTTAAACATACTCCTTGTGCAAAATTTGAACCAAATCACGGCAAAAATCTGGCTTTTGAGGCCATATAAGTTCAAATCGGACAAAAGATATATATGTGAGCTATATCTAAATTTGAACCGATTTCAACCAATTTTGGCACACTTACCGATACTGTTAAACATACTCCTTGTGCAAAATTTGAACCAAATCACGGCAAAACTCTGGCTTTTGAGGCCATATAAGTTCAAATCGGACGAAAGATATATATGGGAGCTATATCTATATATATCTATAGCTCTGAACCGATTTCAATCAAATTTACCAAACATTGGTAGAATGTCAATTCTACTGTTTGTGCCATATTTCGCGAAAATCGGTAGTAAACTTTGGCCTCTGTGATCATATGAGTCTAAATCGGACGAAAGATATATATGGGAGCTATATCTACATCTGAACCGATTTAGCTGATATTTTGCAAGTTTTTCGAGACTCATAAAATATTCAGATGTACTGAATTTGAAGAACATCGGTTGATAAACACGCCAATTATGACCATATAGGCGATAAATATATATGGCAGCTATATCTAAATCTGAACCGATTTTTTCCAAAATCAATAGCGATTGTCTTTGTTCCAAAAAACGACCCTATGACAAATTTGAGGACGATCGGACTTAAACTGCGACCTGTACTTAGCGCACTAAAATACATGAACAGACAGACAGACAGACGGCCGGACAGACAGACAGACGGACATCGCTAAATCGACTCAGAATTTAATTCTAAGACGATCGGTATACTAAACGATGGGTCTCAGACTTTTCCTTCTTGGCGTTACATACAAATGCACAAACTTATTACACCCTGTACCACAGTAGTGGTGAAGGGTATAAATATGGGAAACATTTAAATCTGAAGCAATTTTAAGGAAACTTCGCAAAAGTTTATTTATGATTTATCGCTCGATATATATGTATTAGAAGTTTAGGAAAATTAGTGTCATTTTTACAACTTTTCGACTAAGCAGTGGCGATTTAACAAGGAAAATGTTGGTATTTTGACCATTTTTGTCGAAATCAGAAAAACATATATATGGGAGCTATATCTAAATCTCAACCGATGTCATCCAAATTTGGCACGCATAGCTACAATGCTAATTCTACTCCCTGTGCAAAATGTCAACTAAATCGGAGTTAAAAATTGGCCTCTGTGGTCATATGAGTGTAAATCGGGCGAAAGCTATATATGGGAGATATATCTAAATCTGAACCGATTTCAACCAAATTTGGCACGCATAAATACAATGCTAATAGAATTAGCATTGTATTTATGCGTACTCCCTGTACAAAATGTCAACTAAATCGCAGCAAAAAATTGGCCTCTGTGGTCATATGAGTGTATATCGGGCGAAAGCTATATGGGGGATATATCTAAATCTGAACCGATTTCAACCAAATTTGGCACGCATAAATACAATGCTAATTCTACTCCCTGTACAAAATGTCAACTAAATCGCAGCAAAAAATTGGCCTCTGTGGTCATATGAGTGTAAATCGGGCGAAAGCTATATATGGGAGATATATCTAAATCTGAACCGATTTCAACCAAATTTGGCACGCACAGCTAAAATGCTAATTCTACTCCCTGTTCAACATTTCAACTAAATCGGAGTTAAAAATTGGCCTCTGTGGTCATATGAGTGTAAATCGGGCGAAAGCTATATATGGGAGATATATCTTAATCTGAACCGATTTCCACCAAATTTGGTCCGCATAGCTACAATGCAATTTGTACTCCCTGTGCAAAATTTCAACTAAATCGGAGTTAAAAATTGGCCTCTGTGGTCATATGAGTGTAAATCGGGCGAAAGCTATATGTGAGAGATATATCTAAATCTGAACCGATTTCAACCAAATTTGGCACCCAAAGCTACAATGCTAATTCTACTCCCTGTGCAAATTTTCAACTAAATCGAACCAAAAAATTGTCCTCTGTGGTCATATGAGTGTAAATCGGTCGATAGCTATATATGGTAGCTATATCTAAATCTGAACCGATTTCAACCAAATTTGGCACGCATAGCTACGAGCCCTAACCACATTTAATTCGTACACCAGCTATTTTTTCACTCTTTTGCCACAAACGCCTGAATTAATATTTAATTATGTTAATTACACCAACAAGTTTGTACTTTTCTGAAAGGTCGTTTTATTTGCTATACATTCATTTTATAAAAATCCTAAATACTGTATGAAAATGTTAAAAAAAAATAGATAAACAAAAAAGCCTTTATTATTTATTAAAAATTATTTGACCACTATTAATTCGTTCAGTGTATAAATTGCGCTCAGTCTAAATGAATAGATCAAAATGTAAACAAAAATTGCAAATGTACCGTTACAACAAGAGAATAGGAATGCAAAGAAGTAAAAAAAAATAATTTTTTCTCTTCATTTTATTGTAATTTGCATCATTTCTAACAATGACACGTGGTAAACCTCTTTGCGAGGAAATTCGAATTTTAATCATTGATAAGTTCAAATCGGGAAAGACGTATGGACAAATTTCTACCGATCTTAGAATTCCAAGATCAACAATACAAAGTATTGTTAGCAAATACAAAGTATGCGGAAATTTTGGCAATAATGTTTCCAACAGAGGTCGGACTTCCAAAATAAGTCTTCGGGATAAAAGAGCTTTGGCAAATATTATTAAACAAAATCGTCGTAGCACTATTCGCGATATAGCCTTAAAGTGGTCTGGAGCAATTGGAAAGCCCGTAAAACGTGAGTGGACCCGATTGCAACTGAAAAGCATAGGTTATAATTTCTATAAAGTAAGTTAAAGATTAACCCGTTATATTGAAATCAACTTGATAATTCATATATTTAATTATTTAGGCCAAGCAAAAGCCATTGCTTACAGCGGCCCAAATGAAAAACGTCTGTTATGGTCGAGAGAGACGCCCTTGGGTACAACGGCAATGGGACAGTATTATCTTCAGCGACGAATCCAAGTTCGATGTATGTGTTGGTGATGCAAGAAAAAGGGTAATACGTAAAAAAAACGAGGCATACCACAAAGACTGTTTAAAACGTACCGTCAAGTTTCCAGCTAGCGTTATGGTATGGGGATGTATGTCATCAAAAGGTGTAGGTCAGCTCCATTTCATAGATGGGATCGTAAATGCAGAAAACTACATTAGAATCTTGGAGGAAAATCTGATTCCGTCGGTATCGAAATTAGCAGACTGCGGGGAATACATATTCCAACAAGATGGAGCTTCTTCCCATACTGCCAAAAAAACGAAAAAGTGGCTGGAAGAAAATGGAATCGAGGTCCTGGACTGGCCTTCTTCCAGTCCAGACCTTAACCCGATAGAAAATGTGTGGGCTATTATGAAAAGAAAACTTTGAAATGATCCACAAAAGACTATTATAGGGTTAAAGTCAAAAATTCAGGAAATTTGGGACTCGATAACCCCAGAAGACTGTCAGAAACTAGTCAGGACTATGCCAAAGCGGATCGATGCTGTTCTAAAAAATAAAGGTGGCGTTACACAATTCTAACTATGAAAATTTGAGACTGAACGAATTAATAGTGGTCACAATATTTTTGTTTAAAATAATGAACTTTCGTTTATAATTGCTTTTTGAAAAGTCTGTTTTTTTAATATGTAACTTTTCTAATGTATTCTAAAAGAGAATAAAATGACATTTAAGAAAAGTAAAAATTTGTGTGTGTAGTCATTATAGTTCAGAAGATATACAAATTTTAATATTACATTGTTGAAAAATTTTCAGTGTACGAATTAATTGTGGTTAGGGCTCGTACAATGCTAATTCTACTCCCTGTGCAAAATTTCAACCAAATTGGAGTAAAACTCTGGCTTCTGGGACCGTATTAGTCCATATCGGGCGAAAGCTATATATGGGAGATATATCTAAATCTGAACCGATTTCAACCAAATTTGGCACGCATAGCTCCAATGCTAATTCTACTCCCTGTGCAAAATTTCAACTAAATCGGAGCAAAAATTGGCCTCTGTGGTCATATGAGTGTAAATCGGCCGAAAGCTATATATTGGAGCTATATATAAATCTGAACCGATTTCAACCAAATTTGGCACGCATAGCTACAATGCTTATTCTACTCCCTGTGCAAAATTTCAACTAAATCGGAGGAAAAAATTGGCCTCTGTAGTCATATGAGTGTAAATCGGCCAAAAGCTATATATTGGAGCTATATCTAAATCTGAACCGATTTCAACCAAATTTGACACACATAGCTACAATGCTAATTCTACTCCCTGTGCAAAATTTCAACCAAATTGGGGTAAAACTCTGGCTTCTGGGACCGTATTAGTCCATATCGGGCAAAAGATATATATGGGAGCTATATCTAAATCTGAACCGATTTCAATAAAATTTGGCACACTTGACTATAGTACTAATTGTTCTTCTTGTGCAAAATTTTAAGTAAATTAGGGTAAAACTCTGGCTTCTGGGGCCATATAAGTCCATATCGGGCGAAATATATATATATGGGAGCTATATCTATATCTGAACCGATTTCTTCCAAACTCAATAGGGATCTATTCTGAGCCAAAACACATACTTGTGCCAAATTTGAAGTGGATTGGACTAAAACTGCGACCTAGACTTTGATTACAAAAATGTGTTCACGGACAGACGGACATGGCTATATCGACTCAGGAGCCCACCCTGAGCATTTTTGCCAAAGACACCATGTGTCTATCTCGTCTCCTTCTGGGTGTTGCAAACATATGCACTAACTTATAATACCCGGTTCCACAGTGTGGCGCAGGGTTCTATTCTGAGCCAAAACACATTCTTGTGCCAAACTTGAAGTCGATTGGACTAAAACTGCGACCTAGACTTTGATTACAAAAATGTGTTCACGGCAGACGGACATGGCTATATCGACTCAGGAGCCCACCCTGAGCATTTTCGCCAAATATACCATGTGTCTATCTCGTCTCCTTCTGCACCCTCACAAAAAATCGCTTCTGTAACATATACTCCCAAACATATTTTGCTTCAAGCATATACATTTTTGGGTATTGCCCAAACATTTATATGTTTGATCTCTAGCAATATATAATATGTTTGAAAGCATATTGGTTTAAACAATATATGTTTGGGTAGTCTAAGTTCCAAACATTTTGTATTTTTGCATCCAAATTCAATAATGTTGTCTTCCAAAAAACAATATGTTATTATGTGACCATATAATATGTTTGGAAGCATTTTGCACCCAAAAATATTATATGCTTAAAAAAAATTCTCCCAAACAATATTGTGCTCAAAATTTTATTTATTTATTTATATATTTACAATCATAATGAATTATGAAAATAAACAGGTAATATAGGTGCTAACAACATAGGTTTTCGACCTGAATGCTCAAAATTTTGTTTCTGCCCAATTGTATATTCCTCGACATCTTTCTCACTTCCACGAGATTTTTTAGTTCTTAACACCTTTTTCTGTAATACAAACATTGTAGAAGAAATTATTCAATTTTATGATTTTTTTTATTTTAATTTTACCTTTTGCCGGACGGGGATTCGAACAGCGGACCACACAGTTTGTAAGGATCAAAGAAGTAGCTGATCAATTGCCCAAGGAAAAATAAAATGTTAATTTTGTAATAACAAGCAACAACCACCAACTTAATTCAATATCGCTCCCTGTTAAATAGCGCTCCAAGCTACTAAACACATATATGTTTATAGGCTATTTCTAAATTAATATATGTTTGCATTCAAGCATATTATATTTACAAACATTTTATGTCCCAAACATAATATGTTCTAACATATTAACATATATGTCCCAAACATGTTATGCTAGTTTATGAACATTATATGCTTGCACTCAAAAATATTGTGTTTAAACATTTGTGTTCCAAACATATAATGTTTATAGCCAAACATATGAAAAACAGTCTTTTTCAACCGTGTGGGTGTTGCAAACATATGCACTAACTTATAATACCCTGTTCCACAGTGTGGCGCAGGGTATAAAAAATGTTTGACAAAATTTTCTATAGAAATACAATTTTGACATAATTTCCTATAGAAATAAAATTTTGACAAAATTTCCTATAGAAATAAAATTTTGAGAAAATTTCCTACAGAAATAAAATGTTCTATAGAAATAAAATTTTGAGAAATTTTTCTATAGAAATAAAATATTGACAAAACTTTGTATAGAAATAAAAATTTGACAACATTTTCTATAGAAAAAAATTTGAGAAAATAGTCTATAGAAAAAAAAATTTGAAAAAATTTTCTATAGAACTAAAATTTGGTAAAATGTTTTTTAGAAATAAAATTTTTTAGAAAATTTTATACAGAAATAAAAGTTTGTAAAAATTTTCTTTAGAAATAAAATTTTGACAAAATTTTCTATAGAAATAAAATTTTGACAAAATTTTCTATAGAAATGCCCTTGTTAGTGCAAACTAAATTGTTGAAACATTTAAAATTCGACACATTGCCAATTCAAGGGATATTTATACACTAAAGAAATTGTCGGTAATAGGAGAGATCATAATAGATAATATTACAATTGAAATAAACTTCTAAAATGAAATAATAAAACATTTCTTTCGAAGGAACAAAACAAATTATAAACAAATAAGTTTTTTTTTTTAATTTAGTAGATTTCTGGTAAATATTTTTTCAAATTGTGGTAGTTTATTTTTGGAACGGGTGGTAACCGTGGTCACTACAATTTAATGTCACGTGCACACCTATAGAACGAAATTCCACTGTTTTACTTTAAGTTTTCTCGCTCATAAAATCTCTGTAGTTCGCTGTTTTAAGCTGAATGAGTTGCAGCAAACTAAAATGGTCTAAAATAATAAATAGTCCATTTTAAATTTCATCTTTAGGCTATCGTCCAGCAATTTTCTTTTTTCGATTTAACTCATTCTGAAATTAGGCCGATTCGAAATAATTGCCTTTATGGTTTAAAATAACATCAACAATAATGTATTATCAGGTATGAGGCTCAATGGTCTAGGGGTATGATTCTCGCTTTGGGTGCGAGAGGTCCCGGGTTCAAATCCCGGTTGAGCCCGTTGAATTTTTAATCAAAGTACATGATCAACTTATTCCCCGCATATTATTTAAGTGTATAGTTTTACCCAGGGTATTTGGATTCAACTTAAGATTTGATTAATAAAAATTAAAAGAGTTGAAAAAACACTTGGTTATCCATAGTTTTAGATTTATTATTCAATTTGATGTCTTCTTTAGGTGAAAATATTGAACGAAATAAATCGTTTTTAATAAATAACAAATAAAAGTAATTCATTCATCATCACCAAATAGTGGCATGCTGTGATACGACGGCATTTTTATATTTATAAACCATAGACAAGTGTGTGTGTGTGTGTTTTAGGTTATTTACCCACTATAATAGACCGAAGAACGAATTTTTCTACATAGCCCAGTGAGTAGTGTTTCAAAGCACCATACATTAGATAATGAGTTCGAATCTTACTATCATCGTCTTTTCAATGTCAACATATTTTTAAAATTAGTTTTGTTTGTTTTGATGTTTTTCTTGTTTAACATTAACCGGTTGTTTTCCAAAGAGTCTTTGGTAAACAAAAATGCATACTGTGAATAAATGTTAGATATTAAAAAACACAATATTTTGTTGATACTGTGGCGCTTCAATAAAATACGATGAATATTATTAGTAATTATTAGAAAAACCATCATGAGGCTCAATGGTCTAGGGGTATGATTCTCGCTTTGGGTGCGAGAGGTCCCGGGTTCAAATCCCGGTTGAGCCCGATTATTTTTTTTTTAACTTAAAAATATTACATATTTAGAAAATTGCATCTAAAATAGACTACCAACGTAATCGAGTTTGGAACTAAAATTTTTGTCTTAATAAAACAACAATTATAATTATGGTCAACTAACTTTTGTCTACCTATTTAAAACCCTCATATATGAATACTCAAAATAAATATTAGTATTATACGCAAAAAAGTTGATTGTTCCAAACAGTTTTTGTAAATCTTTTACAGAATAAATTAATACACTGCAGCTAAAATAGAATTAAAATTTTCAGTATCAGTCGGATATTTCAGGCTCATTTAGACTATTCAGTCTATTGTGATACCACAGTGGCGAAATTTACCAAAAATGGTAATTTTTTTACTGTTTGGTAGATTGGTAGAATTCTTGATGTTTTGGTAGATTTTGCAATAAACACACACGTTTGAAAAATGCTAAATTTCAACAATTTTTCAAACTTTTTTTCAAAGGATTAGGGAAATATTTAAGTTGAGAAATTGTTGAGAAAATCGCGTTCTCAACAAAAAACAGACATTACCCTCAACAGTGAAATTCAACACATTAGCAATTATATCTCAAGTGTTATCCTCAAATTGAAATGCATCGCTACTCAATAATTTGTCAAACAATTTTCGATGCGAGTTCAAATTCAAAATTAACATCGTTGCAAATACTTTTCAACCTAAATTTGTATGAATGATATCCCCACTTCAAATAGAAAGTCAAAGCCAAAATTCTATGAATTTTGTATAATTTATTCATTTTTATCAAAATAAAATATATAATAATACACTACACTACATAATACACTACAATACCAATTGATAAATTATAATCTTATTAAACATATCAACAAATAAGAAAAAAAAACAAACAAACAACAAAACTTTAAATATCTTAAACATTATTAGTAAACACTTTTGCATTGATAATTCGATTTCCTTCCTTTTGGTTCCTTCCTTTTATTAACATGCGAGCAATTTGAAATTAGGAACGTACTGGACCGCGTGTGAGAATTGATTTTCAGCAGAAGGAATTCACAAACTATCCATTTTAAACTGATAATAGCATATGAATTAAACTGACGATGTGATGCACATTTTCATCCAGAAGTTGTTGATTTCAACAATTTGTTGTTTTTAACAATTTTAATTGGTTGCACTTGTAATGTTTCTGGAAACTTTTTCTTGTCGATAAGCCACTCAATTTTCATTGGTCAGCTTCTTATTGTTTGCAAGAATGTAGCATCCAAAGATTTTAGTTTTCTGCAAAGAGATTTAAATTTATTGACTTCTTTAAAGTGTTGATTTAATTTTTCGTATTGACGTACCAATTATTATAAACTATTTGAAGCAGTTCCAGTTAATTGTCCACCATTTTTTCATTGGTCAGCTTTTTAATGTTTTCAAGAACGTAGAATCCATAATTTTAGTTTTCTGCAAAGAGATATACATTTAGTGACTTCCTTAAAGTTTTATTTCATTTTTTATTTTCACTTACCTATTTTTATATACTATTTGGTTATTTGTCTAAAATTTCCCATTTTTTTTTTATTTCTTGCAATTGACCACGAACTTCGTTGCACGAATAAGTATTGAAAACCACATGGTTTTTTCGTTGCATTTTAGGGTAGTGTTTTGTCAAAGTTTTCTCATATCATCTTCAACACCTTTTCAAAGATTTCGTCAAAATTTGGCAAATTGGAAGTAATTCGCAAACAATTTGAAGATGTATTGAAGATGAGCTATTTCAAGTCAAGTTGAATTTATGTTGAAAATTATATTTACCCTCAAACTGAAAAGTTGTTCCATTTGAAAAACGCTCATTCCGTGTTTATTGGGATTCCTCTCCATATATTTTCTATAACATAATTTCGACAAAATTTTCTATAAAATAAAATTTTGATAAAAATCTTCAATAGAAATAAAATTTTGCCAGAATTTTCTACAGAAAGAAAATTTTGACAAAATTTTCCATAGAAATAAAACGTTGACAAAATATTCTATAGAAATTAAATTTTGACAAAATTTTCTATAGAAATAAAATTTTACAAAATTTTCTTTAGAAATAATTTTTTTTTGTAGATTTTTCTCCAAATTTTGGTAGGTTATTTGTAGCTCGAGTGGCAACCGTGTCCACATTACGGTGAGACCACTTAGAGAAGAACTGCATAACAGTGATGCCAACTCCCGAAGGGAAAAAAGCACAAAAAATACCAGTAAATATATGTTATACCATAAACTCTAGATAGCTAAAATTCAATGTAACAGGTTGGCCGATAAGTCCCCGGTCTGACACATAGATGGCGTCGCTACACTCATAGAAAAAAGTCTGCTAAAAACAGCAGTCGATGTCTGCTTTTATATTTTAATACTTCAGGGTCTAATGAACAACAATTTATAAAATTTTTAGGTTATAAAATTTTCCCCAAAGCATATTTAAGAACGAAAAGTAGTTTTTGGTATATTTTTGCTCTGTAATATACTTACAAGCTCCTAAATACGATCAGCAGATATTCATAAAATATTGTGTTAATTATGTTAGGATACCTCCTAAGTTGACATTTTTATTTGTTTTAGCCAAAATAAAACATGTTTTAGTGTAATCGAGCTTAAAAAATAGCAGGAAATGTTTGCTATTTAGCAAACATTGACTGCTGTCCCTTTTTCAGCAGACTTCCTGCTGTTTTAGCAGAGTTTTCTGCTGTCCCTACTAACAAATTTCTTTGGGTGTAGTATTAAATGCATATTATTTTTATATAGTACCAACCTTCAAATGATTCGTGTCAAAATTTGACGTCTGTAAGTCAATTAGATTGTGAGATAGAGCGTCTTTTGTGAAGCAACTTTTGTTGTTGTGAAAAAATGGGAAAAAAAGGAATTTCGTGTTTTGATAAAATACTGTTTTCTGAAGGGGAAAAATACGGTGGAAGCAAAAAATTGGCTTGGTAATGAGTTTCCGGACTCTGCCCCAGGGAAATCAACAACAATTGATTGGTATGCAAAATTCAAGCGTGGTGAAATGAGCAAGCAGGACATTTGACCAAAAACAACAAAGTGTTGATGATTCTGAGCGGTGTTTGCAGCTGTTAACTCGTAATACACCCGAGTTTTTCCGTCGATATGTGACAATGGATGAAACATGGCTCCATCACTACACTCCTAAGTCCAATCGACAGTAGGCTGAGTGGACAGCGACCGGTGAAACGTCTCCGAAGCGTGGAAAGACTCAAAAGTCCGCTGGCAAAGTAATGGCCTCTGTTTTTTGGGATCCCCATGGAATAATTTTTATCGATTATCTTGAGAAGGGAAAAAACCATCAACGGTGACTATTATATGGCGTTATTGGAGCGTTTGAAGGTCGAAATCGCGGCAAAACGGCCCATAGGAAAAAGAAAAAAGTGTTATTCCACCAAGACAACGCACCGTGCCACAAGTCATTGAGAACGATGGCAAAAATTCATGAATTGGGCTTCGAATTGCTTCCCCACCCACCATATTCTCCAGATCTGGCCCCCAGCGACTTTTTCTTGTCTCAGACCTCAAAAGGATGCTCGCAGGGAAAAAATTTTGCTGCAATGAAGAGGTGATCGCCGAAACTGAGGCCTATTTTGAGGCAAAACCGAAGGAGTACTACCAAAATGGTATCAAAAAATTGGAAGGTCGTTATAATCGTTGTATCGCTCTTGAAGGGAACTATGTTGAATAATAAAAACGAATTTTGACAAAAAAAAATGTGTTTTTCTTTGTTAGACCGGGGACTTATCAGCCAACCTGTTACTACTTAAAAAGACTTTCAAAGACGTATTTTAGAAGTTTTGGGTGTTGATTTGATTTGAAGCATTTTTAATTTTATCTATCCAAGTGTACAGCTTTAAAACTGTTAATGCTTATTTTACTTTCATTCCATTAATTTTGATCAGTGCTTTTTCAGAGGAGAAAATAAAGGTGTCTACATTAATTTTGGAAATATTAATATTTGGAGGGAGTATAACATATTTCTTATTTAAATTATGAGTGTTTTTGTGAATATAATACAAACATTTTTAATGACATCTTTATCAAGTTCAGAAATTCTGCACTCGTCGCTAGACTTTTCAAAGAATACCCCAAATAACAATATTGATTAAAAAAGGATCAACACCACCTTCATAACAATCAACTTCTTTGTTTGGCACTAAAAAGGCAATTTGGCGCTTTTTGGAAATCAAATTGGCATCACTGGTTTGTATATTATTTTTGTAAAAGCGATATCAATTAATTAAACTTCACAGTCTTAACCCTGGAAAGTCATCCTTAGTCATTTTGACTACAGCCTATTTTAAGACGCTATAATTTGCATCATGAGCAAAAATGAGAACCAAAATTGAGTTTATTTTCTTATTCAATTTGTTTTTAATTAGCATAAAATTCATAAAATAATTGAATTAGTATAATTTAAATTTATCATTTCCCAATCATTAGAAACGCATTTTAGATTGGAAATTAAATTACCCGCCGTCACTTTGACGAAGGATGACTGTCTAGGGTTAATTGAGATATATATTCCTTTCCACAAATAGCACTTCTCCAAATGCGATTGTACCAACTTCTCTCTGCACCGCACCTAATAGTTTCTGCAATATTTCTAACAACATCTGATAAAAGGAAGAGGGGATCCAAATCTCTTTCAGTTTGAACAATAAACACAGAAATGAGTAATTCTTTGTAAAACATAAAAGAGGATTTTTTTCTGACGGCATTTTTGAGCTTTTAAGAATATTAGGATTATTAGGTATGTAAAAAACAAACCGTTGATTGTTTTTTTACACAATGTCTAACACAACGCGTCATGAATGGCCTTGAACATTCCCCATCCACTATATAGAGTTTGTAAGTTATATTCGGAATCTACTCTGTATGTCTTTTCATTTCTTATGTGGTTGAAATTAAAATTTTAAGGGGTCAATATATTCACTTCAGATTCCAAATTTTAGCTCAAGAAATCTTGTTCTGAGAGTGGTGTAAATCAGATTTATCACCACCATCTGGAATTATGATACCTTTTCAATACCTTTATCTTTCGGAGATAAAAGATCAAAAAATAGTATTGAATATACGCCTTCAGAAGGACAAGTAGCATCTGCTGACATTGATCATCGGACCATGTGTCCTCTATGGTTTTATAAACGATCCTCAAAAACTATTATTCCATGATAGAAGATATAAAAAACGTATGAATCACTTGGTGACTGCTTTATTTAACTATAACACTTAATTGCATTAGGTAAAAGAGAAATCTTAACAGCACGAGCATCATATTCTTCACCATCTATGGAATATGTTGGCATATCAAATTGCGTTGGTTGTATTTGCACAGTACGACTTTTCAGCAATAAAGATGGTTGCATCTTTTCCTTTATATGCATGATGAAATCAATTCCAGCTTCGATAGATTCAACAACTTCTGTATTTAATTCGAAAAAGTTTTGTGCATTCTGAAGACTGATAATGTCCATCTGCTTAGCTTGGACTTGACGTTCTTCTTTGAGGCCACATAACTCGTTGGCTACCGTTAATGAACTGACGGGAGCCACAGTTTTGGGAGCAAATAACTTCTTAAAAACTCTTTGGGTATGCGTTTTAGTTTCAGCGCATTTTGTACATCCGGGACACGGTGGTGTAATAGTTAAGTTTGCATTTATATTCCGAGACATTTCATTAGAAAAGGAAGTAAATAGCGCAGCTGCCTGATGTCTTAAAAATCCAAAATACCAATATTTGTCTTTCTTATTCTCTATATCCCTCAAGAGACCCCAAGAGAATCGTTGCAAGCCGTATATAGGGCGATGAGGCTCTTGATCATTTTCGTCGGGCAAAACTTCATATTTCAAGACATTCCTATAGCGTAGACGTTCTTGTAACAACGACAAAACACAGGAGGACAAGCACTTCACATACTCAACCTTCTTTTTCGAGTCAACGGGAAGCAAAGCCGAAACAGATTCATTGCGCTCTCCTAAAGGCAACAAAAGTATCGGGCATGGTTCGTCTTTGCGTCTTAGTAAACCGGTAACGGCTTCAGAGGAAGTACCATCACCACCAGCAATAACCAAGACATCGGGTAAACTTGGCAGTGATTCTATCAATGACTTGGCATGCCCAATTTCCTTGGTCTTGATAATTTCCACGGAATATCCAGCTAAATGCAAAATAGGCTCACAGTATTTACGAAAAATTTTCTCACACTTTTTATCATTGGCCACTGGGTTGATAACTACTACAGCCCTATACGGTCGGGATGAAGGCGTTTCGGGAAGATTACGACACACCTCCTGCATATGCGATGTTATCTGGTGTTCGGTCCACACATAGTTTGCTCCATATCCTGCCACTATGGAGGCAAAGGTTAATTTTTTCCAATGATTTCTACAGAATTGGAAAACTCCCATGTTTACGTTGTTCTTCTATATTTTTCGATTATGTCGTATAATGTGTGTGTTCAACTCGCATTTATCCTACGGTATATATCCAATTTTCATTTAAAACCATTAAAAATTATGTAAAAACTTAACAAACTTGCTTTGGCCTTTAAAATGGTATGGGCACATCACTTGGTCGGATAATAAAACAGCTGATTAAGTTGCCACCATCAAAAGAAATCCAATATGCGTTGCCAATCTATGTGATGGAGAGAGAAATAGACCGTCCTAATACAAAGCGGTGTTTAGTACACAGTATTGCCAGTATAAAATATAAATTGTTCGCTCAATACAAGCATTGGAGAAATACTCATATTCAATACTCTTTCAAATATATTTTCAAAGGTCTTTGCCAAATATCAAGATGTGAAATTGCTGAGAAAAAAACCCGTTCTCAACACAAAACACTCAATAATCCTAACCAATTTTTCTCAATCTTCAATTATTTTTGAAATAAGTTTTAAATTGAGACACATTGGAAATTAATGACGTTATCTTTTCTTGAAAAAATGGGCACTATGTTTAGTTTCTATATACAACAACAACAGTTTGAAAACTATTAGAATTCTATTGTGAAAATTATGCCACGCATGGTGGTAAATTGCGATAGTGCCAAACAACATAAACACATATGCTGTTGATAGTGACTTGAATAAATGAAAATTATATCATTTTAATTTTTTATCACTATTTTATACCAAAACAAGTAGGTACCAAATAGTATACTTCCCGAAGATACATTTAAAGTTTCTAGACATGGAGACTCCTCTAAGACTTCGTTGAAGTCAAATATAGGTATGTACCGGTCGTACATACCCTATTCCGATGTAAACCGAATCCGACACATATGTTTGTGGACTAATATACCTTCAGATTTTCAATTGCAGCCAAATTGAATAAAAATTGGGGCATCTACATGCTCAAATAATCAAATCTAAAGATCGGCCTATATGGGGCTCGTTCGACATACAGAAAAAGGCTATACGTTTCCGTATCTATTCACTTTTGCTTGATATGACAATAGGCCTGTTTTCTTTTAGTACTGGATGCAACATTTGTATGAGCTATACAAAACATCGTTTTGTCGCGTCTGTTTTTCCAAATTGCATTTTGATAAAGTGACGTTTTTTTCGATTCACAACCACGGTTGCAACAGTTGGTAGAATTTTGCAAAAATGGTAGAGGTAAGAGATACTTCACAAATTTTCTATACAAAAATGACATTTTGACAAAATTTTCTATAGGAATAAAATGTTGACAGAATTTTCTATACAAATAAAATTTTGACAAAAATTTTTATACAAATAAAATTTTGAAATAATTTTCTATGAAAATAAAATTTTGACAAAATTTTCTATAAAAAAAGATACAAATTTGAGAATATTTTCTATAGAAATACAATTTTGAAAAAATCTTCTATAGAAATAAAAATTTGAAAAAATTTTCTATTTCTATCTATTCTATCTATTTTCTATTTCTTTCTATATTCCAAATACTTCTCTGCAAGTAAGAGGTACTTCACAAATTTTCTATAAAAAAAAAATTTGGGAAATTTTTTATGAAAATCAAATTTTGACAAAATTTTCTATAGAAATACAATTTTGACAAAATTTTCTATAGAAATAAAATTTTGAGAAAATTTTTTTATGGAAATCAAATTTTGACAAAATTTTCTGTAGAAATCAAATTTTGGCAAAATTTTCTATAGGAATAAAATTGTACCAAATTTTCTATAGAAATAAAATTTTGCCAAATTTTCTATAGAAATAAAATTTTGAGAAAATTTTCTATAGATATAACATTTTGACAAAATTTTCTGAAGATATAAATATTTGAAAAAATTTTCTATAGAAGTAAAAGTTATAGAATTTTTTTCCACAGAAATAAAAATTGGACAACATTTTCTATAGAAATAAAATTTTAACAATATTTTCTACAGAAATTAAAATTTGACAATATTTTCTCTAGAAATAAAATTTTGACACAATTTTCTATAGAAATAAAATTTTCTATAGAAATAAGATTTTTCCAAATACTTCTCTACACTTCACAAATTTTCTATAAAAAGATAACATTTTGACAAAATTTTCTATAGAAATGCAATTTTGACAAAATTTTCTATAACAACAAAATTTTGGGAAAATTTTTTTTATGGAAATCACATTTTGACAAAATTTTCTGTAGAAATCAAATTTTACGAAATTTTCTATTGGAATAAAATTTTACCAAATTTTCTATAGAAATAAAGTTTTGCCAAATTTTCTATAGAAATAAAAGTTTTGGCGAAATTTTCTCTAGGAATAAAATGTTGCCAAATTTTCAATAGAAATAAAATTTTGCCAAATTTTCTATAGATATAAATATTTGCCAAATTTTCTATGGAAATAAAATGTCGACAAAATCTTTTATAGAAGTAAAAATTTGACAATATTTTCTATAGAAATAAGATCTTGACAAAATTTTCGTTAGAAATAAAATTTTCTATAGAAATAACATATTGACAATTTTTTTTTGTAGAAATCAAATTTTGGCGAAATTTTCTATAGGAATAAAATTTTGCCAAATTTTCTATGGAAATATGTTAAAATGTTGGCAAATTTTCTATAAACACAAAAAAATTTCACGAAAATTTTTCCAATTAAAATTTTAATTGAGTTTTAAAAAATATTCAATTAAAAATTTAATTGATTCAACAAATTTTTTCATTGAAACAAAAATCAATCACAAAAATAATAGTATCAATTAATTTAACTTTTTAATTGACCTTCAATTAATTTTTTACTATCATTTCTGTGATTGAAGACATTTCAATTAAAAATTAATTGGATCAATTAATTTCGTGATTGAATCAGAAAATTTTTGTTTGTGTGTAGAAATAATTTTTTAGAAAATTTTCTATAGCAATTAGGTGTGCTCGTGATTAATATTTTACTCACGCTCACGCACACTCACGACGGAGAAATCTTATTCACGCACACTGACGCACGATATTTGTTGGTAGGACTCACGCTCACGCACGGTCACGAAAAGAAAATTTGTACTCACGCACGAAAATCTTTTAAATGTCGTGACTCACAAAAAATATCGTGACTCACGAAAAATGTCGTGAATCACGAGAAACCTCGTGACTCACGAATAATTTTATGAGAAATTTACCTATAGAACCTGACTGAATATATGTGTATGATTAAAATCGAGAGCGTTATAAAACTTTTAACACTTAGGATGTCACTACAATTATAAATAAATTCAACTCGTAAGAATATTATGTTCGTAAGCGGGATTATTTTCGTGAGCGTGTTTTTCCGAAATTCGTTACTCACGCACACTCACGAAGATATTATTTTCGTGAGTCACGCTCACGCACGACATTTGTTTGGTTAATCATGCTCACGCACACTCATGCCGTTACCATCAGCGTAACTCACGACTCACCCGTTAGTCACGAAAATTTTCATGAGTCACGACAATTTCGTGTCACGTGCACACCTCTATTAGAAATAACATTTTGACAAAATTTTCTGAAGAAATAAATATTTGAGAAAAATGTCTATAGAAATAAAAATTTTAGAGTTTTTTCTACAGAAATAAAATTTGGATAACATTTTCTATAGAAATAAAATTTTGACAAAATTTCTGTAGAAATAAAATGTTAACAAAATTTTCTATAGAAATAAAATTTTGCAAAATACAAGGTTTTGTTTAGTAAGTTTTTGGTAAAAATGTCCCCAAATTTTGGTAGATGATTTTTAGCACGAATGGCAACCTTGTTTACAATAGCAATATATTGTGACTAATTATTCGATGTTATCATAAATAATCACAGAAGTAAATATTTGAGCATTTCATACTTTACCGTCCATATGCAAAAAAAAAATTATTAACAGTCGATCGAATGAATTTATATGGTAATAGTAGGCTTGAAGTTTAAGATTTCACTAGTTTTCTTCGATTGTTTTGAAACAACTGATAGCAGTGTTTCATATTTTTGGAGATGTCCTGGATAAACCAAAGATTATAGATTCAGGAAGATAGGAAATTAGCTACTGAGGAGATCGAACCATTTACCGGGTTAGTTTAATACTCGAACCAAAAGCGTATACGACAAGTATTGACATAGCATTAAAATGCAAATAAAAAGAAATTAATTACAATTTCAAATGCGAGCTAATTGGACATGAAGATTAAGGAATTGGTATTATTATGCTATTGAAAAGAAAATGCCAGATACCCATCTTACAAGCCTGACTATACATACACGCAAAGAAAAAAAAAAAAACGTTTGGAAAACGTGTACCGAAAACGTTTTTCTTTTGTTAGAGTTTTTTGAATTGCTACGAAAATTTTAAACTTTTATCACCAAAAAAATTCGTTTGTTACAAAATTTTTATTTTTTCAATAAAAAAGTTATTTTTGAAACAACAACACAGTCCATTTCGTTTATATCAAAAACTGTTCTTTTCAAACTTTAGGTCTTTAATAAGACACATTTTACAGTTAAAAATTTAATATACTACAATGTAATGTTGAACATTTTTTCGGAATCTTCTGGAATATATGTAAAAAAAAAAAACAAACAAACAAAAAAAACTTTGGTCGAAGCAGGGATCGAACCCACGACCCTTGGCATGCAAGTCGGACGTAGCAACCACTGCTCCACGGTGCCAAACTAAAAGTTTGTTTCTGTTAAATGAACTTTGTTTATTCGGTTCGTGGGCGCCGCAAGCTATGCTATATAAATATAACGTATATGGATATTTATCTATTGATGACCATAACTGGTACATAGCTCAGTGGTTAGTGTGTTGGCTTACAAAGTGCATGGTCCTCGGTTCGATTCTCCGTCCAGGCAAAAGGTAAAAAAAATTTAAAAATTTATAAAATCGTATAATTTCTTCTACATTGTTGGTACTACAGGAAAAGGTGTTAAGAACTAAAAAACCTCGTGGATGTGAGAAAGATGTGAGAGAAAAAGCAATTAGCAAGAAAACAATGTTTTTTTTTTTGGGGTTTGTCTTTATGAAATTGTTTTTACATCCTGGAAAAGAATAAACGTTTATCACAAAAAGTATATACTTTTCTTCCAAATACACTTCCATACAGCGAAAAGCAAATGAGAAATGAACTTTGTTTGTCTAAAATTTCGTTTGGGAGGAAAGAATTATTTTTTTGCATGTATGTTTCAGTGTTGGCTAATCCCCATTTCCATAGTCTCTAGTAAGATCTGGCTGGGTGAGGTGATTCAATTTGGGTCTTATATGCTAATTTCTTATGAAAATTACACACGAGAATCATTTCTCCAAGTTGAATCATTTTTTCACCACCACTGTGCATCATCTTCTCATATAGCTTCAATCCCTTAATGCTATTTTTTTTTTTCGAAATTAAGTGCACAAAATAAATTTCCATAAAGGGGAAAATGTAATTTTTTTGTTTTTGCCTTAAAATTTAACATTGTTTCATTAAGAAAATTAAATTTTTCATTTAAAAAATAAAAATGAAAAACAACTAAAAAATTACAAACATGTATTGAACTAACATGGTAAATGCAACATTTGGTATGACGCAAGACAATTTCCCATCTTTCTCAAGTTTATTGTCTTTGGGATAAACGAGTACTTTGTTTACTTTCAGTCCGTCACGGCTTAGGGTATCCAGTAATAAAAGAAAACAGCCCTAATAATTTCAATCTATCCAAAAACGCAATCGCAATATTATCGGGACATGGAGGACAAACATTTCGTTTAGTTTTAAGTGTTTGTAATCGGCTTTGCTTTATTAATTATAATGCAATCCCACAGTTACTCGATCGCGAATAACTATTTTCTTGAATAAACTGAAACGAAGAACTTTCAAATTATTGTTTATAAAAATTTCCAATTGATTTCTTACTCAGAGAATAAAAATAGAAAATTACCTTGAGCTAAATAAAGTGTTTGGCCTTATAAAATCATTTGTGTTTATAGCGAACAATTAAGAAAATAAAAATAATAGAAATTTAAACAAACACAATTTGTGTAAACTAGTTTAATTCAATTCAATGCGAAATTTTCTATAAATTTGATGAACCATTAAGCAAAATATACAATCAAAAACAAAATTTTAAACTGCAAAAACTAATTATCATCATGAATTTCTCAAGATATATTTTCATCGCTATTTCAACAATTTTGGCCCTGGCATCCGTAAATGCTGAGCCGGGCAAGCCATTAAATAGTAATCCTGTTTTGGTGAGTATATTCTAAATACTGAATAATTTGTTAAAAAAAAAAAAAAATAATTGTTAAAACAAAAACATTCTGTATATGTACCACAAAGGAATCTACAAATATTAACTTCAAATATATAAATTGATACTAATTAGAGACATTTCCTTATTTCAGGCTGCGAAAGTAAAACGTAAGTAGATTCAAAAAAAATTTTTTTAAAACACATGAGAAAAATCTACTAAAACAGGAAAAAACAGTTAGTGTTTGTTAAAATACGAAACCTATTATTCTAGTTTTATTACTAGGTTCACATTATGCCCGAAATCTACATAAAGTGGATATCGGCTGAAATCTCGATGGGGTAATATCAGCTGGCTCGTAGTGAATTTCATCAAAATCTCGTCTAAAATCCACTACACAGCCTTGTGGTTTTTAGGCGGGTATTAAGTTCGAGTTTAGCCGCTAAAACCGCCATTTTCTCACCATTACTTTTCTTAATTAATCGATTTTAAAGAATAAAAACTTTATAAAAGTTGCTCGGGGTTATTTCCCATCATGTCATATCAAGATTTGCATCAAAGACGC
The DNA here is from genome assembly GCF_050003625.1 of Haematobia irritans. Lineage (NCBI taxonomy): Eukaryota > Metazoa > Arthropoda > Insecta > Diptera > Muscidae > Haematobia > Haematobia irritans. The sequence continues at coordinate 208,703,972 of NC_134397.1, read as the reverse complement.
ATAATTTTATACCATTTTTATTAATTTATTTTTGGTTTTAGCCGCAAAACTCGAACTTAGTACTCACCTTTTGGCTAAAACGTACATTATTTAAACCCTGTTATTTTGATTAACTACCAAAAAAATTCTGTTAACGCTATCCAGAGAATAGGTATCTGCTTTCACTTTTTGTATGGCTGTAAAGCCTACACATTTCACGCATTGTCAGGTAGTCCATACACTACAACTATACAACAGCAGCAGCGTTGCCACAATAAATTATTTTTAAACCAACAGTTTTTCCAAAATTGGACCAAAATTCGTAACAGCGGACCATTTTTCCAAATTAAATTAATATAATTTAAAAGTTAAAATTTTTCCAAAATTGTATTTCAATAGAAAATTTTGTCAAAATTGTATTTCTATAGAAAATTTTATTTCTTTAGAAGATTTAGTAAAATTTTATTTCTATAGAATATTTTGTCAAAATTTTATTTCTATAGAAAATGTTGTCAAAATTTTATTTCTATAGAAAATGTTGTCAAAATTATATTTCTATAGAAAATTCTGTCAAAATTTTATTTCTTTAGAAGATTTAGTCAAAATTTTATTTCTATAGAAAATTTTGTCAAAATTTTATTTCTATTGAAAATGTTGTCAAAATTTTATTTTTATAGAAAATTTTGTCAAAATTTTATTTCTATGGAAAATTTTGTCAAACTTTTGTTTCTATAGAAAATTTTGTCAAAATTTTATTTCTATAGAAAATTTTGTCAAAATTTTATTTCTGTGGCAACCGCGATTACAATACTATGTTAGTCTTTGTAAGCGAATATAAGACTAAAAAAGACAATATTTAAAATTTAGGAGTTGACAAACAAAATTTTATTTTCTTTAAAATTAAATTTAAGGCAGCTCTTGACAATAATCTTCCAATGGAATTTTTGTTAAAATTTAGTGAAAAGTACTTTTTCGCTCAAAAAAGTACCTTTTTTGTACTTTCTTAAAAATTGTATTTTCCATTCCTGGTCCATACACTACAACTATACAACAGCAGCAGCGTTGTCACAATAAATTATTTTTGAGCCAACATTTTTCCAAAATTGGACCAATATTCGTAACAGCGAACCATTTTTCCAAATTAAATTAATATAATTTAAAAGTTAAAATTTTTCCAAAATTGTATTTATATAGAAAATTTTGTCAAAATTTTATTTCTATAGAAAATTTTATTTCTTTAGAAGATTTTGTCAAAATTTTATTTCTATAGACAATTTTGTCCAAATTTTATTTCTATAGACGATTTTGTCAAAATTTGTCATTTCTATTGAAAATTTTGTCAAAATTTTATTTCTATAGAAATTTTTGTACAAATTTTATTTCTATAGAAAATTTTGTCAAAATTTTATTGCTTTAGAAAATTTTGTCTAAATTTTATTTCTTTAGGAAATTTTGTAAAAAATTTTTATTTCTATAGAAAATTTTGTCTAAATTTTATTGCTTTAGAAAATTTTGTCAACATTTTATTTCTATAGAAATTTAACCAGATTTTTATTTCGATGGAAAATTTAGCAAAAACTTTATTTATATAGAAAATTTAACCAAAATTTTATTTCTGTAGAAAATTTTGTCAAAATTTCATTCCTTTACGAAATATAGCCAACATTTTATTTCCATAGAAAATTTACCCAAAATTTTATTTCTATAGAAAATTTAGCCAAAATTTTATTTCTATAGAAACTTTTGGCAAACTTTTATTTCTTTCGAAAATTTTGTCAAAATTTTATTTCTATAGCAAAATTTTGTCCAAATTTCATTTCTTTAGGCAATTTTGTCGAAATCCCATTTATGTACAAAATTTAGCCAAAATTTTATTTCTATAGAAAATTTTGTGAAACCTTTATTTTTATAAAAATTTTGTCGAAATTCCATTTCTATAGAAAATTTAGCCAAAATTTTATTTCTATAGAAAATTTTGTCCAAATTTTCTTTCTACAGAAAATTTTGTCAAACTTTTATTTCTATGGAAAATTTAGCCCAAATTTTATTTCTACAGAAAATTTTATCAAAATTTTATTTCTATAGAAAAGTTTGACAAAATTTTATTTCTATAGAAATTTTTGTCAAAATTTTAAAAATTGGGAAAAATTACCGATTTAACGAAAATGGACCAAAATTAACCTAATTTAAAATTTAATAATTTTTTGGACCAATTTTGTTCCGATCGGACCAAAATGGTAACCCTGAACAGCAGACAAAGACATATGTTCTTAGCAGACTTTTTTCTATGTTTTTGTTTGAGTATGCCCTTATAACATGTATTTAAATCATTTCTTAATTTATGTTTTTTTTTTTTTCTTTTTAGACCTCATTATGAATAAACTTCGTAAGTCTTATTTAAAAAAAAATCTATATAAAATAGAAAATTTTAAATAAACAAAATCGATTTTCATTAACTTATTTTTATAAATGTTATAAATAATTAAAACGATACATTTTATTTTTTTCACAGAAACTGGCGCCTAAGTGATGCTGATTATGCTGGTGTAATCCATCCTTCTTGTGATATGTGTATTTTCAATTTCTTACCTAAACAACTAACAATAAACAACAAAAAAATTAACAAAAGTTTTTATTGAAATGACACTTGGGAAATAAATATCAAAGGAATGGAAATATTTAATAAAATAACAGTTACACTAAAAAACTAAGTTTATTTTAAAGATGTGGACCTTCCTCCAAGGATTTTGGTTTGAATTCGAGCCAAAAGTGTTACTTCTTTAAAATGAGGAATTGTTTTAGGGAGCTGTCTAGCTGAAAAAAAACTGAAAAAAAAGGTTTTACGTGATATTAAAGATTGTGTAACCTAAATGTTAGGATGTCCAATTTACAAACTATTAAGGACAAATTTCTAATATTGGCTTCAATAAATTTATAAGATTTAGGACAGAAATTTTAGAAATTTGCCTCACTCGGTTAAAGTCATATGTCTTTGAACTGAGGCAAAATTTCCTTAAGCTAAAGAAACACATTTTAGATTTTGGAATTAGGGAAACATTTTTTATACTCTCCACCACAGGATGGGGGGTATATTAACTTTGTCATTCCGTTTGTAACACATCGAAAAGTTAATATACCCCCCATCCTGTGGTGGAGAGTATAAAAAATGTTTTCCTAATTCCAAAATCAAAAAATATACATATATATATATATATATATATATATATATATATATATATATATATATATATATATATATATATATATATATATATATATATATATATATATATATATATATATATATATATATATATATATATATATATATATATATATATATATATATATATATATATATATATATATATATATATATATATATATATATATATATATATATATATATATATATATATATATATATATATATTCTGGGTCGTGGTGGAATTCTGAGTCGATCTAAGCATGTCCGTCCGTCCGTCCGTCTGTTGAAATCACGCTAAATTCCGAACGAAATAAGCTATCGATTTGGTTTGCGGATCCTCTAAAAGAAGCAAATTTCATCCCATCCGGCTGATATTTGGTACATGGTCTCTAACAACCATGCCAAAATTGGTCAATATCGGTCCATAATTATAAACCGATCCTCAGATTTGACCTCCGGAGCCTCTTAGAGGAGCAAAATTCATCCGATACGGTTGAAATTTGGTACGTGGTGTTAGTATATGGTCTCTAACAACCATGCAAAAATTGGCCCATATCGGTCCATAATTATATATAGCCCCCATATAAACCGATCCCCAGATTTGGTTTGCGGATCTTCTAAGAGAAGCAAATTGCATCCGATCCGGCTGAAATTTGGTACATGATGTTGGTATATGGTCTCTAATAACCATGCAAAAATTGGTCCACATCGGTCCATAATTATATATAGCCCCCATATAAACCGATCCCCAAAATTTGGCTTGCGGAGCCTCGAAGAGAAGAGCCTCGAAGAGAAGCAAATTTCGTCCGATCCGGCTGAAATTTGGTACATGGTGTTGGTATATGGTCTCCAATAGCCGTGCAAAAATTGGTCCACATCGGTCCATAATTATATATAGCCCCCATATAAACCGATCCCCAGATTTGGCTTGCGAAGTCTCCAAGAGAAGCAAATTTCTTCCAATCCGGTTTTAATTTGGAGCATGGTGATAGTATATGATCCTTAACAACCGTGCCAGAATTGGTCCATATCGGCCAATAATAATATATAGCCCCCATATAAAACGTTCTCCAGATTTGACCTCCGGAGCCTCTTGGAGAAGCAAAATTCATCCAATTCGGTTCAAATTTGGAACATAGTGTTAGTATATGGCCGCTAACAACCATACCAAAATTGGTCCATATCGGTCTATAGTTATATATAGCTGATCTCCAATCACACAAAAATTGGTCCATATCGGTTCATAATCATGGTTGCCACTCGAGCCAAAAATAATCTACCAAAATTTTATTTCTATAGAAACTTTAGTCAAAATTTTATTTCTATAGAAAATTTTGTAAAAATTTTATTTTTATAGAAAATTATGTTAAAATTTTATTTCTATAGAAAATTTTTGTTAAAATTTTATTTCTATAGAAAATTTTGTCAAAATTTTATTTCTATAGAAAATTTTGTCAAAATTTTATTTCTATAGAAAATTTTGTTAAAATTTTATTCGGTTCATAATCATGGTTGCCACTCGAGCCAAAAGTAATCTACCAAAATTTTATTTCTATGGACAATTTTGTCACAATTTTATTTCAATAGAAAATTTTGTCAAAATTTTATTTCTATAGAAAATTTTGTCAAAATTTTATTTCTATAGAAAATTTTGTTAAAATATTATTTCTATAGAAAATTTGTCAAAATTTTATGTCTATAGAAAATTTTGCAAACTGAATTATATACGTATTTGATCGAGCTTTTTTGATTTAATATATACCACGTATGGACTTACATACAATTTAGAGGACGGTGTTAGGAGGTTTTAATATACCTTGCCTTCGGCAAGCGCACTGAAAAAACAGTGAACCCTTTTCCATTGCAAAATGAACTAAACTGTAGTAATATTGACCATGATTTAGCCCTTATGATTTTTTTCAACTTGTCTAGTTTATAATTTTCTTAAATTTTAGTTCATCTATAACATTGTAGTTTAGTTCGTTTTTACAACACCATAAGATTTATATACCCCTACCAAGTTAAAAAGTCAGTATTATTTTGGTTTACTTGCTTATTTTGTGGGAAACCCGATAATAAAAGTTGGTTAACAGTCTCTTTAAAATTTCGACGACTAGACTATTTTTAAATCAATCATTCCACAGTACAGAGAAATTAAATAATTAAAGGAACAACAAACCGTTTTACTATTATGAGAATTTTCATACATTAAAATTAAACTATCTTTAAACAAAAGTACTTTATTATAAAAACTTATGATGAAAGTTCTTAATACAATGTTTTTTGTGAATAAAAATTATGACCACGTGGAACAGAGAGTAGTTTATTTGAACCCGCTGTTTGGACATTTTGACTTATCCTTTGTTTATTCATCGTAGGTAGTTTTTTCACATATCTTGCTGGAAAAAATGGAAACAAAAATGAAAATTGTTAAAAATTAACACGATGTAATGAAATATAATTTTTAATTCTTCATTTTAGCTTGTAACTTACCATATTTGGGGCATTTTATCAAATGGTTTAAAGAATTCAACTTTTCTTTGGAAAACGTATCTCATAAAATTTGTACCTGAAACAATTAGAGAAATAATGAAGTATTCTAAATAAACCCATAAAACTGTGTTATCGATGTGAAAGATATAATAAAATAAATATTCTAGTTGAAAGAAAGCCAAAGTTTTAATATAAAACTTACCAATTCTCTATTAAATTGTACGCTGAGGGGAAATATAAAAAGTTGTCCAAATTTATTTGGGTTACTCTGAAATTAAATATTAAATAAAATTATTAAATAGGTTTTCAAAAAATCTAATAAAAAAATAATAATATGCATAAAAAACCAAATATTCTTGATAACCCTAGACAGTCATCATTCATCAAAATGACGACACGTAATTTCATTTTCGATTTAAAATGCATTTTAGTCTATTGGGAAATGGTAAATTTAAGCTAGACTAATTCGACCGTTTTATGAATTTTTGTTTTATACTACTTAAAACCAAATTGAATAAGAAAATAAATTCAAGTTTGGTTCACTTTTTCGCTCACGATGAAAATTATATCGTCTTGAAATCAGCCGTAGTCAAAATGACGAAGGATGACGTTAATGTACAAAAAATAAGGATGGCTGTCCAGGGTTAAAAGAAAGTTAAAGAATCCTTACCAATTCACTATTAAATTACAGGCAAAGCAGTACTAAAAATTTGTCCAAATTTTAAGGGGTTATTCTGAAATTAAATATTTATTTTTACATTAAAAATAATACATTAGTTTCCAAAAAATTTGATTAAAGAAATACTAAAATAAGGTATTAAAAACCTGTAATTTTTATTATAAAAAGGTCATAAAAACGTAAATATTCTAGCCAATTTTTAAAAGAAAACTTACCAATTCTCTATTTTTTAAATTTGTTCGAATCCATCTGGAGTTGCTCTGAAATTAAATATTGTTTTTACAACAAAGAAAAACATTAAACTGGTTTTCAAAAAAAAAATAATAATAATTAACAAATAATAATATACATAAAAAAATATTCTTTTTAAAAGAAAGTCATATTAAAAAAATACTTACCAATTTATGAATAAACTATACCTATAACAAACATTTTCCAAATTCATCTGGAATTGAATATTATTTTTTTACATAGAATAATAAAAATTTCAATACACTTTCAATTTCAACATATTTTCCTAAATGTTCTTAATAACTTTTTTCTAAACTACCGATAAAATATTAATAATTTTCACTTAAAAGGTTTAATAAACAAACACCAATATATGTCTCAAAAATCAAAAATATTCCATGCCTTTATATTCCCTTGTTGCATACCTACTTAAAAGATGCAACAGCCCACGCCAACGCCAACTATACAACTGAAGCATGCCAAACAAAACCAAGCAAAGCCAAAACATTCCTACAACAACAAAAACACATGTGCCTTTATTGAAAACAACACCTCATCCAGCCAAAAACCATAAACGAATAACAAACACACACACACAAACCACTAAATGAACAAAAATAAAAACAACCCCACGCTCATGTATACACAACAAAACTCAAGTAACATCATCTTTACATTAATCACATTCAACTATTCCGATAAAGATCTCTGTACTATGCATTAGTTCATCGCATCTGCTGACAATTTACTCTAAGAATAATATTGGTAAAGGCACACCAGTTTATGAACGATGAAATGTTTAACTTAAAATTTGCAAAATTTTGATGAAATGTTATCTCCCATTTTTGACGAAAATATCTATAAATTTAAATACATGTGAATTAAAAATATTTCATTGTGTAATTTTTTACCAACAATTATTAACTATAGGAATTGTCAGTAAGAAATTGCTATCCACTTTCAAGTTCATTTTTCGTAAAAAAATATTTTCTCATACAAAAAAATCTTGTAGTAAATTGCACTTATTATTTAGAAAATACTTTACATTTCACAAGTAGTTTTATAGCATGACAAACGAATTTTTAACTACCAGTTAAGAAATTTTTTGAGGAAATTTCCATCGTATTTTGTAGGCCATGAACTAAACGATTGCTACTTAGAATTTGTAAAATTTCCTTTCGAGTAGTTAATTTTCGTTCAAGATACGAAAAATGAACTAAAATTCTGGAAAATTCTTATAATAAATTATTGTAAAAATCTTCTTAAATTTACGAGACACTTTTTTTCTGTGCGTTACCGCAACTTACAACCTGTTTCTGTATGTCGATCGAGCTCTATCGATCGACTGGAATGCATAGAAAAAGCTGATTTCTGATTATAAATTCAGCTGTTTGTGTCAATTTCAGTCGATCGATTGAGCTCGTTCGACATAGAGAAACATGCTGTTAAGTAATTCGATTGTGGATGGCAGTGTTTAGAAGAAGTTTCTACGCAATCCATGGTGGAGGGTACATAAGCTTCGGCCTGGCGAACTTACGGAACTTATATACTTATATACTTGTTATTATTTTTTTACTTTTTTTGTAAAATTTAATTGTCCAAAACTTAAATTTTCATTTAAAATGGCGTAATTGCGTACTTTCTAATACTTATCCAAAGGACTGCATTGGATACAAATTGATGGGGAATTCCGCGATGCGCTTTAAAAGAAACATTTGTGAACTTGTCGAAAAGGACTACATCGGAAGTTGAATAAATCGATGAGGGATTCCGGGAAGAGCTTTAAAAGAAATGTTTGTGGAACAACTTCATTTTTTTTGCTGGGACGTTGTGTCAGTATTAGAGGTGTGCACGTGAGTAATAGTTTACTCACGCTCACTCACGACTGAAAAATCATACTCACGCACACTCACGCACGATGTTTTTTGGTAGGACTCACGCTCACGCACACTCACGAAAAGAAAATTTGTACTCACGCACGAAAACGTCTGACTCACGAAAAATACAGTGACTCACGAAAAATATCGTGACTCACGAATAATTTTATTATTCATTTACCTTACCGAAGTGTCTGAAAACATGAGCATTATTAAAATCGAGAGTGTTATTAAACTCTTAACATCCCAGGTGTCACTAACATTGTAATTGAATTTAACTCTTAAACGTTTTATATTGGTGAGCAGGTATATTTTCGTGAGTGTAATTCGTTACTCACGCACACTCACGAATATATTATTTTCGTGACTCACGCTCACGCACGACATTTTGGTTTGTAAATCACGCTCACGCACACTCACGCTGTTGTCTTGAGCGTGACTCACGACTCACGCACGAATCACGAAAATTTTCGTGAGTCGCGACAATTTCGTGTCACGTGCACACCTCTAGTCAGTATGTGCTTTCTAATAACCATGCAAAAATTGGTTTTGGTAGTCAAAAATAAAAACACCACACGACACTGGCTCTGTTAGGATATGGTCACACTAGGCAAATATTTGCCCAAAATGAGTGTAAAACTTTATTCCAGGACCATTTAAAAATATCTTGGAAAATACTCCCATCATGATACTTTTTACCCAATATGAGCTCAAAATTTTGTTTGGTTTGACTGCGGCAACGAATTCTTTCTTTATTTCTGTCAAATATTTGCCCAGTGTGATCGTACCGTTAGTCCGAGTGTTTTTCTCGTTGTAGTTTTACTAACGGTAAGATATCAGAGAGTGTTTTACTCAATGTCGTTTTTGCGAGTAATACCGCATGACAAAAAAATGCCGCCGGTTGCAGTTCTCTGGTGGAGGTCTACATTCAGCCTCTCTGAACTTTCGGTATACATTGTGTCAGTCTAGATTTTTTCTTGAAAATTAAATAACTATTAGATGACTGAGATCAACATGTCCATTGTAGTGTATCATTAAATAAATATCATAAAAAATTTAATTCATATCTTTAAAAACTCTTGCAATTTTTTGCAATTTATTAGTTTCTTTTTCTAGTTCTATATAGTATAACTCCAAACTAATATCACTGGACAAATAAAAGTCATGGCCATGACACATTTACGCAGGTAATTTTTTTTTTATTCAATTAAGATATTTCAAGTTATTTTCAATATTAAAAAAAAAACATACAAACAAAGAATTGTTTATATCATTGTTATTTTGGTATAAATAATAATATTTACATTTAATTTGTGCGATTGTCCTATTTCTCAAATGAAAATTAAATAAATAGACATTGCCGTTAAGTATAAATTTGTCTATAAATTCGATTTCAAACATAAAATACATTTTAATAGCTTCCAAAAACTGACAGTAAAACATGAATTTTCACAAAACTTTCCTTGTAATCTTTTCCATAATATTGGCCTTCAGTTGGGTTCAAGCTGCACCTGCACCAGAGCCTGTACCTGAACCACATTTTATAATGATTGTAAGTTGGGAAACTTTTTTTAATTTTTGTTAACAAATTGGCAGTCTGTAATACTGTTTTTTTGTTTTAATTCTTTCAGGCCAAAGCCATCATGAGTAAGTCCTAATTTACATTATACATTAAAGATAATATATCAAATCAATGTTGCCATATTAGTTACACTTAGAAATAAATAGTTTAGAAGGAGGCTGTAGGCCTCGCTCCCTGAAATTTTATCTCACTAATAGAACAATGTTTTGGCAAAGCAGAGTCATTGGCCAAATTTTAGTGAGCTTTTGTTTTGTGTGTAAATTCCATATCGGTTTGAGCAAATACCAAAACCTACCTGCCGATCATATTTGGATCAGTAAGTGCAGACTGGTTTGCCTATACAGAAAAAAATATTGGTTTAAATCACGTAATTAATGATCCAAATAATTTAAATTGCCTCAATCTCGGAATTTTTTATATCAATTACTGATACAATTAAAAAATAATGTTTTGATTAAAAAACAAGTATATACAGTGATAAGTTCGGGCCGGACCGTTTCTTAAATATCCATCACCATGAATCAAATGTAATAGTTTCCTCTGAAAGTCCCTCGTCGTAAAGGGTTACATGAAAATATATAGTATTTCAGGTGGATTTAAGAGTCATACTACCTCAAGAAGATATGTCCAAATAACAGGTTGGCCGATAAGGCCCCGGTCTAACAAAGAAAAACACATTTTTTTTTGTCAAAATTCGTTTTTATTATTCCACATAGTTCAATTCAAGAGCGATGCAACGATTATAACGACCTTTCAATTTTTTGATACCATTTTGGTAGTACTCCTTCGGTTTTGCCTCAAAATAGGCCTCAGTTTCGGCGATCACCTCTTCATTGCAGCCAAATTTTTTCCCTTCGAGCATCCTTTTGAGGTCTGAGAACAAGAAAAAGTCGCTGGAGGCCAGACCTGGAGAATACGGTGGGTGGGGAAGCAATTCGAAGCCCAATTCATGAATTTTTGCCATCGTTCTCAATGACTTGTGGCACGGTGCGTTGTCTTGGTAGAAGAACACTTTTTTCTTCTTCATAACGCCATATAATAGCCACTGTTGATGGTTTTTTCCCCTTCTCAAGATAATCGATAGAAATTATTCCATGCGCATCCCAAAAAACAGAGGCCATTACTTTGCCAGCGGACTTTTGAGTCTTTCCACGCTTCGGAGACGGTTCACCGGTCGCTGTCCACTCAGCCGACTGTCGATTGGACTCAGGAGTATAGTGATGGAGCCATGTTTCATCCATTGTCACGTATCGGCGGAAAAACTCCGGTGTATTACGAGTTAACAGCTGCAAACACCGCTTAGAATCATCAACACGTTGTTGTTTATGGTCAAATGTGAGCTCGTGCGGCACCCATTTTGCACAGAGCTTCCGCATGTCCAAATATTGAATAATGATATGACCAACACGTTCCTTTGATATCTTTAAGGCCTCTACTATCTCGATCATGTTCATTTTACGGTCATTCAAAATCATTTTGTGGATTTTTTTGATGTTTTCGTCGGTAACCACCTCTTTCGGGCGTCCACTGCGTTCACCGTTCACCGTCCTCCGTGCTCATTTCACCATGCTTGAATTTTGCATACCAATCAATTATTGTTGATTTCCCTGGGGCAGAGTCCGGAAACTCATTATCAAGCCAAGTTTTTGCTTCCACCGTATTTTGTCCCTTCAGAAAAGAGTATTTTATCAAAACACGAAATTCCTTTTTTCCATTTATTTCACAATAACAAAAGTTGCTTCACAAAAGACGCTCTATCTCACAAACTAATTGACTTACAGACGTCAAATTTTGACACGAATCATTTGAAGGTTGGTACTATATAAAAATAATATGAATTTAATCAGCCAACCTGTTATCAAAAAAAAAATTGACAGATAACAACTAAATTCGACGGAGGCCTTTTTGGTGCCTAAAATACCTACCTCTACACTGAAAAACAGTGAACCCACCTGGAAGAAAACTTTTGATTAATTTTAGAAAATTTTGAATAGTTTTAGAAATTTTTAACTAAACAGTATTACAAGCGCTGGCATCACGCCGATATCACAAAAATAAGTAAATATTTTTCGGCAAATTCAAGAAAATTTATTAGACATAAACAATTTTTTTCACTTTTTTAAGAAAATTTTGTAGTTTTAAGGAAAAAATTGGAGTTCAAAATTTCAAGAATGTCTTTAGTGACATACGAAGTTCATGATGGACGCTGTTGTAGTAAAATTTACAAATTTTAAGAAATAATGAACTATTTTCTGAGAAGTATGAATTTAGTACAACTTTTTACTTCATTTGTGTATAATTTTTTCCCGTCTTTTAGTTCATTTAACTAACGTACGCAAAAAATTATTAGAGTAAATTAAACTTTCTCCAAATATAATAATTTCATGAACTAAAATATAGTTAAATTGGCTTTAGTGAAATAGTGAGTTCACTTTTTTTTGAGTGTAGGTTTTTAATTTCAGGCAAATCGGGATATCGGTATATACACTAACAGAAAAAAATGCGTTCCACCATCGTGAACGGACGGTGTCAAAATGAAATGGGAACGTTCACAAAAAATCAAAACGGAATATCCACGATTTCTTCGACGGGCGTTCACGATTTCAGTGGTTTTTCTTTGGTCATGAAAAGTCTTAATATAATCGTTAGACATTGTTATGGTAACTAAGCCGGTGGTGTGATGTGCTAAGGCGACTGTTAAAGCGTATGGTGCAGACAACACAGGTTCATGTCACGGTAGCTGAAGTCTTTTTTTGTATCCTCCACCATAGGATAGGGGTATATTAACTTTGTCATTCCGTTTGTAACACATCGAAAGACCCCATAAAGTATAGATATTATGGGTCGTGGTGAAATTCTGAGTCGATCTAAGCATGTCCATCCATCCGTCTGTTGAAATCACGCTAACTTCCGAACGAAACAAGTAATCGACTTGAAACTTGGCACAAGTAGTTATTGTTATTGATGTAGGTCGGATGGTATTGCAAACGGTCATATCGGACCACTTTTACGTATAGCCCCCATATAAACCGACGCTCAGATTTGGTTTGCGGAGCCTCTTGGAGGAGCAAAATTCATCCGATTCGGTTGAAATTTGGTACGTGGTGTTAGTGTATGGTATCTAACAACCATGCAGGAATTGGTCCATATCGGTTCATAATTATATGTAGCCTCCATATGAACCGATCCCCAGATTTGAACTCCGGAGCCCCTTGGAAGAGCAAAATTCACCCGATCCGGTTGAAATTTGGTACGTGGTGAAATTTGGTACAATGCGCTTGTATATGGCCGCTAACAGCCATACCAAAATAGATCCACATCAGTCTATATCTACCAAAATTTTATTTCTACAGAAAATTTTAACAAAATTTTATTTCTACAGAAAATTTTGCCAAGATTTTATTTCTATAGAAAATTTTGTCAAAATTTTATTTCTATAGAAAATTTTGTCAAAATTTTATTGCTATAGAAAATTTTGTCAAACTGAACTATATACTATTTAATAGGCTTTTTTTGTTTAATATATATGTACCCCGTATGGACTAACTTACAATTGAGAAGACCTTGCCAACGGCAAGTGTTACCGCAACCCAAGTAAATCGATTGTGGATGACAGTCTTTAGTAGAAGTTTCTATGCAATCCATGGTGGAGGGTACATAAGATTCGGCCTGGCCGAACTTACGGCCGTATATACTTGTTTTAATTTTGTTTATAAATTCATCACCATTACGTTTTCAGATCGCATGGTGTCATTTTTTACGTTATCAGATTAACCCCGTCCGTTCTCAGTTTGACAACACATGTGTGTTGATTCACTTTCATGAACGGATCGTTTTGAAATGACCACGCCGTTCATGATTTTTGCTATGGGTGTAGGGCCTGTCCCAAAACATCACACATTCGGAACACGTATTTGTGTGATCCTCAAATACGTTCCGATTTCAAATAATGAGGTTGGTATATATGGTGGCTATATCAAAACATGGACCGATACACACTATATTCGGCACAGCTATTTATGGTTTTAAACTACCTGCAGATTTCCAATATCAGGCATATACGATAAAAACTACAGTTTCTACACCCTCAAAAAAAAAAAATCGCTTCTCTAACATATGTTCCAAACATATTTTGCAGGAAGCACATATATTATCGTATACTGCCGCAACATTAATATGTTTGTTTTATGTGAACATATTATATGTTTGGAAGCATTTTGAGCCCAAAAATATTATATGCTTGGAAGAATTTTCTCTAAAGAAGATTGTGCTCATTCCCTCACATAATTATCACTTCCACGAATTTTTTTGGTTCTCGGCACCTTTTTCTGTAATACAAATAATGTTGAAGTAATTATTCAATTTTATAAATTTTTAAAATTTTACCTTTCGCCTGGACGGATAATCGAACCGAGGACCATACAGTTTGTAAGCCAACACACTATCCACTGGGCTACGTAGCTGTTATAGTCACCAGTAGACAATTATCGTTATAAGTTACATTTATATAGCATAGTTTGCAGCGCCCACGAGCCCATGCAAACATAACGTTATTTAACAGAAACATACATTTGTTGGCCACGTGGAGCAGTGGTTAGCATGTCTGCCTTGCATGCAAAGGGTCGTGGGTTCAATCCCTGCTCCGACCGAACTACAATTTTATTTATTTGTTTATTTTTTTTTAATTTACAAATTTATATTTATACTATATTAAATTTTTATAATGAAACTTCGAAATGTGGGTTATTAAAGATTTACAGTTAGAAACAGAGTTTGATATAAACGAAATGGACTCAGCTTTTGCATAAAATATTATTTTTTTTTTGTTGCAAAAATAACAAATTTGTAACAAAAAACAGTTTTTGGTATAAAAGTTTAAAATTTTGGAAGGAATTGAAAAACTAACAAAAGAAGAACGTGGAGTCGAGCATAAACATACATAAATAATTTTATTATATACACATAAATTTATTTAGGCGTGAACAGTTTTTTACTAGCAGTTAACACCATTTTAAATGCATTTAAATCGTATCGTGTTTTGTACTTAATTTCAGTTTTACCTTTAAGGGCGGTATTAAGTTGTCATTATCGCTCTAAAATGACCCTGTTTTGCCTTTTACTTTTCTTTAATAATTCATTTAAAAAAAAATAAACTTTTTCATTTGAAGGTGTCCGTCAACTCCTCTAATAAATCAACTCCAACTAATAAATGGGGAACTTAACTTTGTTTTTATACATTTTACTGTTTAATTTTTCACTATTTCCTCCTTGTTTCATTTTACTGTCCCAACTCTAAAAGGAGTATAGTGCCCTTTCGTTATTTTTATGAAGATCCATTTGTAATTTTTGTATATTTTCCAACGTTTTTTAATTTCCTTTGCCTGAATATTTTGACTTACTAATCGTACGTTCCGATTTCGATTAACGAACTAAGAAACAAATTGTGCCCATAATGCCAAAATGATAAACAAAACAAATGTCCACACATACATAAAATGCTGCTCTCAAGGCGAAAACATATGCTGTTTTCTTTCAAATGCCTATTCTCTTGGTTCCGAATGTCTATTTTCTTTACTCCGAATACTCATTCTAGTATTCAAATTAAATAATATTTAGACTTAAGCATATCAAATTTTTGGCCTTATCATAAAACAGTTTTCCGAAACAACAACGTTTAGTAATTTATTATTTTTTTCTTTATTTTCATATTTTTACAGAGGCTCTTAGGGATAAATGCGGTTGGTATTCCTTAAAACATTTAATTAAAGCATCTAATATCATATATTATTTTTCTTACAGCACCTCCAACTACAACTACTACAACAACGACGACTACAACAACAACTACCGAAGTTCCACCTGTTATTGAATGATTATATGTATAAGATTTTTTAATAAATACAAAAACATTAAATTTTATATCAATCGATTTTTATGTTGAATTTTACCAAGGGTCTAGAACTTTGCATCAGCTATGCCACAATAAAATTTTAGTTTGGACCAATATTTTTCGGACACTCTAGCTTTTAGGATACAACAAGAAAAAAATTTAACGTCTTAATTCTGCGAAATCAAGTATGTTGCATTTTACATATCATAACGTAGTTTAAACAAGTATATACGGCCGTTATTTTCTATAGAAATAAAATTTCGACAAAATTTTCTATGGAAATAAAATGTTGGCAAAACTTTCTATAGATATAACATTTTTAAAAACACAATTTTGACAACATTTTCTATAGAAATAAAATTTTTAGAAATACAATTTTGACAAAATTTTCTATAGAAATAAAATTTTGACAAAATTTTTTATAGAAATGAAATTTTGACAAAATTTTCGATAGAAATAAAATTTTGACAAAATTTTCTATAGAAATAAAAATTTGACAAAATTTTCTATGGAAATAAAATTTTGTCAAAATTTTCTGTGGAAATAAAATTTTGACAAAATTTTCTATAGAAATAAAAATTTTGAAAATTTTTTTTAATAGAAATAAAATTTTGACAAAATTTTCTATGGAAATAAAATGTTGGCAAAACTTTCTATAGATATAAAATTTTTAAAAACACAATTTTGACAAAATTTTTTATAGAAATAAAATTTTCAGAAATACAGTTTTGACAAAATTTTCTATAGAAATAAAATTTTGACAAAATTTTTTATAGAAATGAAATTTTGACAAAATTTTCGATAGAAATAAAATTTTGACAAAATTTTCTATAGAAATAAAATTTTGACAAAATTTTCTATAGAAATAAAATTTTGTCAAAATTTTCTGTGGAAATAAAATTTTGACAAAATTTTCTATAGAAATAAAATTTTGACAAAATTTTCTATAGAAATAAAAATTTTGACAATTTTTTTTTATAGAAATAAAATTTTGACAAAATTTTATATAAAAATAAAATTTTGACAAAATTTTTTTTTAGAAATAAAATTTCGACAAAATTTTCTTAATTCTGCGAGATCAAGTTTGTTGAATTTAAAATATAATAACGTAGTTTAAACAAATATATACGGCCGTTATTTTCTATAGAAATAAAGTTTCGACAAAATTTTCTATAGAAATAAAATCTTGACAAAATTTTCTACAGAAATAAAATTTTTAGAAATACAACTTTGACAACATTTTCTATAAAAATAAAATTTTGACAAATTTTTTTATAGAAATAAAATTTGGACAAAACGTTTTATAGAAATAAAATTTTGACAAAATTTCTTATAGAAATAAAATTTTGACAAAATTTTTTATAGAAATAAAATTTCGACAAAATTTTCTATAGAAATAACATTTTTTGAAATACAATTTTGACAAAATTTTCGATAGAAATAAAATGTTGACAGAATTTTCTATAGAAAAAAAAATTGACAAAATTTTTTATAGAAATAAAATTTTGACATAATTTTCTATAGTAATAAAATTTTGGCAAAATTTTCTATAGTAATAAAATTATGACAAGATTTTCTATAGAAATAAAATTTTGACAAAATTTTCTATAGAAATAAAATTGTTGCAAAATTTTCTATAGCAATAAAATTTTGACAAAATTTTCTATAGAAATAAAATTTTGACAAAATTTTCTATAGTAATAAAAATTTGACAAAATTTTCTATAGAAATAAAATTTCGACAACATTTTTTATAGAAATAAAATTTTGACAAAATTTTCTATAGAAATAAAATTTTGACAAAATTTTTTCAATTCTGCGAAATCAAGTTTGTTGCATTTAAAATATAATAACGTAGTTTAAACAAATATATACGGCCGTTATTTTCTGTAGAAATAAAGTTTCGACAACATTTTTTATAGAAATAAAATGTTGACATAATTTTCTATAGTAATAAAATGATGACAAAATTTTCTATAGAAATAAAATTTTGACAAAATTTTCTATAGAAATAAAATTGTGACAAAATTTTCTATAGAAAGAAAATTGTGACAAAATTTTCTATAAAAATAAAATTTTGGTAGATTGTTTTTGGCTCGAGTGGCAACCAAGATCATGAACCGGTATG
Source organism: Haematobia irritans (assembly GCF_050003625.1). Classification (NCBI taxonomy): domain Eukaryota; kingdom Metazoa; phylum Arthropoda; class Insecta; order Diptera; family Muscidae; genus Haematobia; species Haematobia irritans. Next base: position 208,685,906 of record NC_134397.1, on the reverse strand, counting down.
GACCAATTTTTGTGTGATTGGGGATCGGCTATATATAACTATAGACCAATATGGACCAATTTTGACATGGTTGTTAGCGGCCATATACTAGGTTAGGTTTGGTTATGTGGCAGCCCGATGTATCATGCTCACTTAGACTATGCAGTCCTTTGTGATACGACAGTGGTGAACTTCTCTCTTATCACTGAGTGGTGCCCGATTCCATGTTAAGCTCAATGACAAGGGACCTCCTTTTTATAGCCGAGTCCGAACGACGTTCCACATTCCAGTGAAACCACTTAGAGAAGCCTTGAAACCCTCAGAAATGTCACCACCATTACTGAGGTGGGATAATCCACCTCTGAAAAACTTTTTGGTGTTCGGTCGTAACATGAATCGAACCCACGACCTTGTGTATGCAAGGCGGGCATGCTAACCATTGCACCACGGTGGCTTCTGGCCATATACTAACACCACGTTCCAAATGTCAATCCGATCGGATGAATTTTGCTCTTCCAAGAGGCTCCGGTGGTCAAATCTGGGGAACGGTTTATATGGGGGCTATATATAATTATGGATCGATATGGACCAAGTTTTGCATGGTTATTAGTGACCATATACTAACATCACGTACCAAATTTCAACCGAATCGGATGAGTGTTGCTTCTCTAAGAGGCTCCGCAAGCCAAATCTTGGGGGGTCTATGGGGGCTATACGTAAAAGTGGTCCAATATGGTCCATTTGGAATATCATCTCACCTACACCAATAGCAACTACTTATGACAAGTTTCAAGTCGATAGCTTGTTTTGTTCGGAAGTTAGCATGATTTCAACAGACGGACGGACGGGCAATATTTCGATTTGTTACAAACGGAATGACAAAGTTAATATACCCCCATCCTACACTGAAAAAAATAATTTCGTGAGGTCAAAGATTTCATGTCTTTAAAATACGAATACAAATTTTGCTTAGCATAGAAGACGCATTTCTCTAAAATAAAGTTATTTTCCTTGTCCAAAAGTCGATAAACTTTTCAATGAAATCGTATTGTCCTTATAATTAAGTGATTTGACTTAAAAATGGGTATCATAACATGAAAGAAAAAATGTTTGGGCTAAGGTCAACTTGACTTTAATAGTTCAGAAAAATTCTTTAAATTTAATGAAATTGTCTTTAAATTTGTTGTCTTTTTGCATCTTGACTACAAAGCCAAAAATCATTCAAATATAGGACATGTTTTTCAAAACTTTATTTTAAAGAAGTTTTTTACTTCAAACATAGCATAATTTCTACTGGAAGTCGAGTCCTAATTTGGAAAATAGAGTTGCCGTTAACTCGTTTTTAAAGGACTTTGATAGCATATGAAGAAAAAAAGCTGAGAAAGCGAAAAATTAAAATTTGCTTCCTAGAAGCAAGTACACAAAACCTAAATTTAAAAGAGAATTGTGTCTTAAAAGTATCCTTACTTGTATTCTCCGCTTTTTTGGCTCGGACTCAATACCAAATTTTTTAAAGTAAAGACAAAATCTTTGGAACCGAGTATGCTTTTTTTCAGTGTATGGTGGAGGCTATAAAAATATGGTTTTCTGGAAAATCTATAGTACTTCTGTGTAAACTGAAACCAAAATTGAAATGAAATTTTTCCCAAAAATGCAAAAACCTACAAATTGGAGATTAAATAATTTTTACCACAAATAAAAGTAATGTTGGTAAAAATTTGTGTAGTGTAAGAATACTCGTACTTGCTACGATGAATTGAAATAAAGAGAGAAGAACCACTGTGCAATCCTGCCCATGATATATTGGCATCAGAAAAAAGATTGTGATGAGAACTTTCTTGTTCGTACCATAGTTCGTGTGTTACCTACACTGAAAAAAAAAACATGTCCGGTTCCAAAGATTTTGTCTTTACACTAATGATTTTGGTATTGATTCCGATCCAAAGAAGCAGAGAATTTGAAGTAAGGAAACTTGCTTTTCTTTCAAATTTGAGTTTGAAAGGAAACATATTTTAATTTAGTTAGTTAGTTTAGCTTTTTTCTTCATGAGCCCAATCAAAGTCCTTTAAAAATGTGTTAACGACAACATAAATTTCCAAATTCAGACTCGACTTAAAATAGGAATTATGCTATATTTCAAGTATAAAATGTCTTTGAAATAAAGTAATGAAAAACATTTACTATTTTTGAATACCTTTTTGCTTTGTATGCAAGATACAACAAGTATATACGGCCGTAAGTTCGGCCAGGCCGAATCTTATGTACCCTCCACCATGGATTGCGTAGGAACTTCTACTAAAGGCTGTCATCCACAATCGAATTACTTGGGTTGCGATAACACTTGCCGATGGCAAGGTATCGTAAAACTTTTTATAACTGTCTTCTAAATTGTAAGTTAGCCCATACGGGGTATATATTAAACAAAAAAAGACCGATTAAATACGTATATAATCTAGTTTGACAAAATTTTCTATAGAAATAAAATTTTGACAAAATTTTCTATAGAAATGAAACCTTGACAACATTTTCTATAGAAATAAAATTTTGACAAAATTTTCTATAGAAATAAAAATTTGACAAAATCTTCTATAGAAATAAAAACTTGACAAAATTTTCTATAGAAATAAAATGTTGACAAAATTTTCTATGGAAGTAAAATGTTGACAAATTTTTCTACAGAAATAAATTTTTTACAAAATTTTCTATAGAAATAAAATTTTGACCAACATTTCTATAGAAATAAACTTTTGACAAAACTTTCTATAGAAATGAAATTTTAACAAAACTTTCTATAGTAATAAAATTTGACAAAATTTTCTATGGAAATAAAGTTTTGGTAGATTATTTTTGGCGATATGGACCAATTTTTGTGTAATAAGTCATCGGCTATATATAACTAAAGACCGATATGGACCAATTTTTACATGGCTGTTAGAGGCCATATATTGACAAAATGTACCAAATTTCAACCGTATCGGATGACTTTTGCTCCTCCAAGAGGTTCCGGACGTCAAATCTGGGGACGGTTTATATGGGAACTATATATAATTATGGACCGATATGGACCAATTTTTGCATGGTTGTTAGAGACCATATACTAACACCATGTACCAAATTTCAACTGGATCGGATGAATTTTGCTCTTCTAAGAGGCTCCGGAGGTCAAATCTGGGGATCGGTTTATATGGGAGCTATATATAATTATGGACCGATATGGACCAATTTTTGCATGGTTGTTAGAGGCCGTATACTAACATCAGGTACCAAATTTCAACCGTATCGGATGAATTTTGCCCCTCCAAAAGTCTCCGGAGGTCAAATCTGGGGATCGGTTTATATGGGGGCTATATATAATTATGGACCGATATGGACCAATTTTTGCATGGTTGTTAGAGACCATATACTAACATCAGGTACCAAATTTCAATCGGATCGGATGAAGTTTGCCCCTCCAAGAGGCTCCGGAGGTCAAATCTGGGGATCGGTTTATATGGGGGCTATGCGTAAACGTGGTCCGATATGGCCCATTTTCAATACCATCCGACCTACATCAATAACACCTACTTGTGCCAAGTTGCAAGTCGATGGCTTGTTTCGTTCGGAAGTTAGCGTGATTTCCACAGACGGACGGACAGCCGGACAGACGGACAGACGGACGGACGGACGGACGGACGGACATGCTTAGATCGACTCAGAATTTCACCACGACCCAGAATATATATACTTTATGGGGTCTTAGAGCAATATTTCGATGTGTTACAAACGGAATGACAAAGTTAATATACCCCCATCCTATGGTGGAGGGTATAAAAAGTCAACAAACTTGAAGACGATTTCATTAATATTAAAGCAGTTTTCAGAATTATTAAAGTCACATTTGGGCGACCGTGGGTGTCCACCTTTCTCTGTATATATATTTATATATATTTTTAATAATGTTATATATATTTATATACAGTGAAACCTCTGAAAGGTGGACACCCACGGTCGCCTAAATTTTGACCACCTTTGAGAGGTGTCCAATTTTGAAAGGTTAATTTTAATGTGTTAATATAGCAAACGTCCCCAGACAACTGTCCATGTTTGGGGGGTGTCCAAGTTTAAGAGGTTTCACTGTGAATATAATTAACGTACTAACAAAGACAAAATATTATATTTTTTCTTTATATTTTATTAGGTCAATTATAAGTTATTTTTACAATCCCATGCTCTGGAAATAAAAATAATTGATTATAATAAACTTATTAATAATTGTATGTAGAATATAAGATTCTATTTTCATACAAACATCTAAAATGTTTTCAATGTTGTCTACATCAGATGTGATTCCATTATCGAGTTCAGCATGAACTGAGCTCATGGTCTCCACCAAAGAGGCATCTATAATAAAACAATGGAAGAATTTCATTTTGCTTATTGCTAAAAATTGTGTCTATAACAAAATATATCCATTGAAAATATCGCTGTATCTACTTTCTATAGCAAATATGGACTATCTACTGCATTCGTATTAAAAACAAAATCGTTAATAACTATTTGTTCATATGTTTCATTTGAAATTTATAACAAAGCAAAACGAATTTATTTTTATAATATTTTTAGCATTTTGTTTGCATAAATTTATTTGCATGATTTTCAGATACGTTAACTTCTTTTATTGAAAAATGTATTTGAAAATCTACGTAAGCATGCATATTTTAAACTATGTTAGGTGGATAAACAAATGTGCAAACTGTTGTTCAGACTTATAAACATCTTGAAATGCCACGAGTTTTCAGAAGGTCATATTTTAGGCAAGGTTTACCTAGAACCTTTAAGGAAAATTTTTTATGCAGGTGTGCATTTTTGCAAAGGCAATTGATAATAAACGACGCAACGATAATCCATTTTATTTGAATTTTGTTTTAATCTCAAAAGAAATCTTTCTTTATTAAAATTTTCGTTGCTCAAAAAAACTCTTCTTTCAGTTAAGATATGCTAATCTATTGTCATATCAATCAATTGTTTTAGCCAGTACAATTTCAAATTTCGTACAAAGTTTATATCAGAATACTTCTAATCACAAAAATTTAAATTTAAACTTAACCTCAGATATAACTATTTTTGCGTTAGCCGAGATGGGGAATAATATCAATGGTGAAAATTCGTTTAATATACACGGATGAAAAAGACTGTTTTTCATATGTTTGGCTATAAACATTATATGTTTGGAACACAAATTTTTAAACACAATATTTTTGAGTGCAAGCATATAATGTTCATAAACTAGCATAACATGTTTGGGACATATATGTTAATATGTTAGAACATATTATGTTTGGGACATAAAATGTTTGTAAATATAATATGCTTGGATGCAAACATATATTAATTTAGAAATAGCCTATAAACATATATGTGTTTAGTAGCTTGGAGCGCTATTTAACAGGGAGCGATATTGAATTAAGTTGGTGGTTGTTGCTTGTTATTACAAAATTAACATTTTATTTTTCCTTGGGCAATTTATCAGCTACTTCTTTGATCCTTACAAACTGTGTGGTCCGCTGTTCGAATCCCCGTCCGGCAAAAGGTAAAATTAAAATAAAATAAAAAATCATACAATTGAATAATTTCTTCTACAATGTTTGTATTACAGAAAAAGGTGCTAAGAACTAAAAAATCTCGTGGAAGTGAGAAAGATGTGGGGGAAAATACAATTGGGCAGAAACAAAATTTTGAGCATTCAGGTCGAAAACCTATGTTGTTAGCACCTATATTACCTGTTTATTTTCATAATTCGTTATGATTGTAAATATATAAATAAATAAATAAAATTTTGAGCACAATATTGTTTGGGAGAATTTTTTTTAAGCATATAATATTTTTGGGTGCAAAATGCTTCCAAACATATTATATGTTCACATAATAACATATTGTTTTTTGGAAGACAACATTATTGAATTTGGATGCAAAAATACAAAATGTTTGGAACTTAGACTACCCAACCATATATTGTTTAGACTAATATGCTTTCAAACATATTATAAAGGGTGATTTGTTAAGAGCTTGATAACTTTTTTTTAAAAAAAAACGCATAAAATTTGCAAAATCTCATCGGTTCTTTATTTGAAACGTTAGATTGGTCCATGACATTTACTTTTTGAAGATAATTTCATTTAAATGTTGACCGCGGCTGCGTCTTAGGTGGTCCATTCGGAAAGTCCAATTTTGGGCAACTTTTTCGAGCATTTCGGCCGGAATTGCCCGAATTTCTTCGGAAATGTTGTCTTCCAAAGCTGGAATAGTTGCTGGCTTATTTCTGTAGACTTTAGACTTGACGTAGCCCCACAAAAAATAGTCTAAAGGCGTCAAATCGCATGATCTTGGTGGCCAACTTACCGGTCCATTTCTTGAGATGAATTGTTCTCCGAAGTTTTCCCTCAAAATGGCCATAGAATCGCGAGCTGTGTGGCATGTAGCGCCATCTTGTTGAAACCACATGTCAACCAAGTTCAGTTCTTCCATTTTTGGCAACAAAAAGTTTGTTAGCATCGAACGATAGCGATCGCCATTCACCGTAACGTTGCGTCCAACAGCATCTTTGAAAAAATACGGTCCAATGATTCCACCAGCGTACAAACCACACCAAACAGTGCATTTTTCGGGATGCATGGGCAGTTCTTGAACGGCTTCTGGTTGCTCTTCACTCCAAATGCGGCAATTTTGCTTATTTACGTAGCCATTCAACCAGAAATGAGCCTCATCGCTGAACAAAATTTGTCGATAAAAAAGCGGATTTTCTGCCAACTTTTCTAGGGCCCATTCACTGAAAATTCGACGTTGTGGCTCGTTAGTAAGTCTATTCATGATGAAATGTCAAAGCATACTAAGCATCTTTCTCTTTGACACCATGTCTGAAATCCCACGTGATCTGTCAAATACTAATGCATGAAAATCCTAACCTCAAAAGAATCACCCTTTATATTGGAAGAGATCAAACATATAAATGTTTGGGCAATACCCAAAAATGTATATGCTTGAAGCAAAATATGTTTGGGAGTATATGTTACAGAAGCGATTTTTTGTGAGCGTGTAGGGTCTGTAATAAATTTTTGATACTTATGGACATGTGGGTCCATAGATTTAATGTTACAATTTCAAGTGCATTTGATGGAATCTTCTCTCAAGCCAATTGGTTCAAATGCTATGGTTACCGAAATTAGATTTGAAATTTGTAACATAACATTTTATATTCGTAGGAAAATATTTTGCTTCCATTTCTAGAGGAAATTTTAAACTTCTTTCATTTCATATGGTTCGAGACCTACATTCAGTAGTTTTATACAGTGTACGATTAATAATAATAATCAGTCTATATATAGTCCCATATATACTCGTATATGTATTAATTTTAATTTCTTCAGATTTAAAATTTCAAGCAAATCTGATGAAAATTGAGGCATTTACCCGATATATACCAAATTTAACATATCTGTTTACTATGGTAAAATACCTCTACACGGACGAAACAGATTGTTTTTCATATGTTTGGGTGTAAAAATAAACTAAAATTGTTAGCACATTATTTTTAAGCGCGACCATATAATGTCCATAAGTTAGCATAACATGTTTGCGACATATATGTTAATATGTTAGAGCATATTATGTTTGGGACAAAACATTTTTTATACCCACCACCATAGAATGGTGACGGGGGTATAATAAGTTTGTCATTCCGTTTGTAACGCATCGAAATATCGATTTCCGACTATATAAAGTTTATATATTCTTGATCAGGGAGAAATTCTAAGACGATATAGGTTAGGTTAGGTTAGGTGGCAGCCCGATGTATCAGGCTCACTTAGACTATTCAGTCCATTGTGATACCACATTGGAGAACTTCTCTCTTATCACTGAGTGCTGCCCGATTCCATGTTAAGCTCAATGACAAGGGACCCCCTTTTTATAGCCGAGTCCGAACGCCGTTCCACATTGCAGTGAAACCACTTAGAGAAGCTTTGAAACCCTAAGAAATGTCACCAGCATTACTGAGGTGGTATAATCCACCGCTGAAAAACTTTTTGGTGTTCGGTCGAAGCAGTATGCAAGGCGGGCATGCTAACCATTGCACCACAGTGGCTCCCAAGACGATATAACGATGTCTGTCTGTCTGTGTGTTGTAATCACGCTACAGTATTAAATAATAAAGCAATCGTGCTGAAATTTTGCACAAACTCGTCTTTTGTCTGCAGGCAGGTCAAGTGCGAAGATAGGCTATATCCGTCCAGGTTTTGATATAGTCCCCATATAAACCGACCTCCCGATTTGGGGTCTTGGGCTTATAGAAATCGTAGTTTTTATCCTATTTGCCTGAAATTGGAAATCTAGAGGTATTTTCGGGTCATAAAGAGGTGTGCCGAAAACGGTGAGTATCGGTCCATATTTTAGTATAGTATATAGTATGTGTAGTATAGTATACACACCGATTTCCCGATTTTACTTCTTGGGCTTCTAGAATCCGAAGTTTTTATCCTATTTGCCTGAAATTGGAAATCTTGAGGTATTTTCGGGTCATAAAGAGGTATGCCGAAAACGGTGAGTATCGGTCCATATTTTAGTATAGCCCCCATAAGAACGATCTCCCGATTTAACTCCTTGGGTTTCTAGAAACCGTAGTTTTTATCTGATTTGCCTGAAATTGTAAATATTCTGGTATTTTAGGCTCATAAAAACGTGTATCGGATTAAGTTTTTATCTGTCCATTTGGTAATGCCTCCATATAGACCGACTTCACTTCTTGAGGGTGTAGAAGGCGCACTGATCATGAAAATTGCTTGAAACTCAATGTAAAATTTCCAGATTTTACTTCTACAGATTTAAGATTTCAAATCAAGACGTTATTTTATAATTTTCTTGCACACTTACAAGAGATGTTAATGATTCCTCTAAAACTCAAACAAAAATGGTTCTTATAAATCCAGAATCTGATATAGTCCTCATAGGTGAAATCTTTAAATTTATCTTCGGCAAGTGTCCTCAAGTCCTCAAGCCCTCCGGAAATTTCAAAGGAAACCCTAATATTTGGTTCATGGTGGTGGGTATTTAAGATTCGGCCCGGCCGAACTTAGTGTTGTATATACTTGTTTAAATATAATATGTGATGATGCAAACATATATTAATTTAAAAATTGCCTATAACCATATATGTGTTTAAACATTTATGTGTATAGAAAAAATTTTCTACAGAAAAGAAAATTTGACAAATTTTTTTTTTTTTTGAAAATTGTGACAAAATTTTCTATAGAAATAAAAATTTGACAAAATTTTCTATAGAAATAAAATTTTGACAAAGTTTTCTATAGAAATACAATTTTGACAACATTTTCTATAGAAATGACATTTTGACAAAATTTTCTATAGAAATAAAATTTTGACAAAGTTTTCTATAGAAATACAATTTTGACAAAATTTTCTATAGAAATGACATTTTGACAAAATTTTCTGTAGAAATAAAATTCTTAAAACATTTTATATAAAAAAAATTTTGATACAATTTTCTAAAAAAAATACAAATTTGATAAAATTTCCTATAGAAATAAAATGTTGACAAAATTTTGTATAGAAATAAAATTTGGCAAAATTTTCTATAGAATTAAAATTTTGACAAAACTTTCTAGGTTGGCTGATAAGTCCCCGGTCTGACACATAGATGGCGTCGCTAGTATTAAATGCATTTTATTTTTATATAGTACCAACCTTCAAATGATTCGTGTCAAAATTTGACGTCTGTAAGTCAATTATTTGTGTGAGATAGAGCGTCTTTCGTGAAGCAACTTTTGTTATTGTGAAAAAAATGGAAAAACGAAATTTCGTGTTTTGATAAAATACTGTATTCTGAAGGAAAAAAAATGCGGTGGAAGCAAAAACTTGGCTTGATAATGAGTTTCCGGACTCTACCCCAGGGAAATCAACAATAATTGATTGGTATGCAAAATTCAAGCGTGGTGAAATGAGCACGGAGGACGGTGAACGCAGTGGACGCCCGAAAGTGGTGGTTACCGTCGCAAACATCAAAAAAATACACAAAATAATTTTGAATGACCATAAAATGAAGTTGATCGAGATAGCAGAGGCCTTAAAGATATCAAAGGAACGTGTTGGTCATATCATTCATCAATATTTGGATACGCGGAAGCTCTGTGCAAAATGGTTTCCGCGCGAGCTCACATTTGACCAAAAACAACAACGTGATCGGTGTTTGCAGCTGTTAACTCGTAATACACCCGAGTTTTTCCGTCGATATGTGACAATGGATGAAAGATGGCTCCATCACTACACTCCTGAGGCCAATCGACAGTCGGCTGAGTGGACAGCGACCGGTGAACCGTCTCCGAAGCGTGGAAAGACTCAAAAGTCCGCTGGCAAAGTAATGGCCTCTGTTTTTTGGGATGCGCATGGAATAATTTTTATCGATTATCTTGAGAAGGGAAAAACCATCAACAGTGACTAATTTATGGTGTTATTGGAGCGTTTGAAGGTCGAAATCGCGGCAAAACGGCCCCATATGAAGACGAAAAAAGTGTTGTTCCACCAAGACAACTCACCGTGCCACAAGTCATTGAGAACGATGGCAAAAATTCATGAATTGGGCTTCGAATTGCTTTCCCACCCACCGTATTCTCCAGATCTGGCCCCCAGCGACTTTTTCTTGTTTTCAGACCTCAAAAGGATGCTCGCAGGGAAAAAAATTTGGCTGCAATGAAGAGGTGATCGCCGAAACTGAGGCCTATTTTGACGCAAATCCGAAGGTGTACTACCAAATGGTATCAAAAAATTGGAAGGTCGTTATAATCGTTGTATCGCTCTTGAAGGGAAATATGCTGAATAATAAAAACGAATTTTGACAAAAAAAATGTGTTTTTCTTTATTAGACCGGGGACTTATCAGCCGACCTGTTATGTGTATAGAAAAAATTTTTGATAGAAATGAAAATTTGACAAGATTTTCTATAGAAATGAAAAGTTGACAAAATTTTCCATAGAAATAAAATTGTGACCAAATTTTCTATAGAAATAAAATTTTTAAAACATTTTATATGAAAATAAAATGTTGACAAAATTTTCTATAGAAATAAAATTTTCTAAAAAAAATACAATTTTGACAAAATTTCCTATTGAAATAAAATTTTGACAAAATTTAGTATAGAAATAAAATTTTGACAAAACTTTCTATAGAAATAAATTTTTTTGTTTGGTAGTTTTTTGGTAAAATTTTTCTCCAAATTTTGGTAGATTATTTTTGGCTCGAGAAAGGGTAGCGACAGTAATACTAAGGCATACTTGATTTTATGTAGGTACTTGTGTTGACCTGCGCATCTTAATTGTTCGAAATGTGGTATAGTATTGTTTTACTTTATAATGTGTAAGATATGTTTTACCCCAAAAATAAACCCACACAAATAAATGTTACACCTAAAATCTCCCCAAACGTGAAAAACAATTCCTAAATTTGCATCACTGAGGTGGGATAATCCACCGCAGAAAAGCTGTTTGGTGTTTGGTCGAAACTGGGTTTGAACCCACCACCCTGTGTATGCAAGGCAGGCATGCTAACCATTGCACGACTGGTGAATGTGATATGTTGCGATGTTCTATTGTAGAATTTACCAGATGATGATCTGGAGTGATCTGAGTGGGGTTGACATATTAAGTTGATATATTAAAACTTCGATCAAAACTAAAAGAATTTAATATTTGAACAACGCCCGTAAACAATAACACCATCTGAATTAAATATTTTGATATAGGGCAAAATTCCGGTTTGCACCAACAGTATTATTGAAAATTCAAAACATGAAAGAAAGTCAGCTTTGAAAATGGTATAAAATGAAATAATATTTGTATAATATAAAAAAATATATTTTTTTATTATTTATATATTTCATACTTATATACATAAATAAAATACAAGCATAAAGTGGAAACAGCTATGAAATCGTAGGTGTTAAGTTTTAACAATTATTTAAAACAGATTTTTGGGTTTTATAGAGCATGTGCTAACAAACATTTTTATAAATATGTACAATAATTTATTTGATTGTTATGAAGTATCCGGTTTATTTTATTTTTACGCGGTTTAGTAGTAAATACAACGACAACTTCTATTAGAATACAAAAATTAAAATGTATACTCTTATAGAGAGGATAGTTCTTCAATAACTATATAAGTGGAGTATTATTAATGGAAAAACATCAGTCTCTATCTCACCTAAAGATACACAACTAGCCAACATGAAATTTTTGAACATTGCTGTTATTGGTGCCACTTTGGTATTGGTCATTAGCTCCGTCCAAGCTGCTCCTGCCCCCGAACCAGAGCCACAACTTGGGGGACTTTTGGATCTTGGTAGCCTCCTTGGTGGAGTTGTTAATACAGCTGGTGGAGTTCTTAATACTGTTACTGGACTTACTAGTGGACTTGGACTTGGTCGTTAAATTTCATATGGGTAAGCATTAGAATTCTGACCATTTATTGTGCCATTCCTAGATACCTAGATTTTTTGAGACTCTAGATTTTAGGTGATCACGATATCACAACTATTGTTTGCAGACCCCCTATTATATATCAACTCATTTGTTTCTGTTTTAATTTGTATTTACAGGTCTTTTATATAAAATTTACATAAATAATGAAATAAAAAAAATACTTATTTAAAAATTATAATATGCATTTCATTTTAAACTACACACCAATAGAAAGCATCAAAATTGAAAAATAATAAGAAAACAAAAATAGAAGATCTTCTTAGTACTCGTTAAAAAATATCCAAACCTTTAACAGAATTTGCAAAAAAAAACTGCCCCGCCCGACGTAACTGAATTGGAAATGTATTGTCATGTTTCACGGATAAGTTTTTTTTATACACGGGACTTTCAATGTAATGCCAGATGCCATCTAGTTCTGTTGGAACATCTTCAACTTCTCTTCTTCATACATAGTTTGTAAAGTTCAGCGTTTTTTTTTTTTTTTTTTAATTTTTGCTTTAATTTGTTCATTTAGAAGAAATATGTGTGTAATATTGATAAATAGATACATAATAACCCGAGGCACACAATGAATTTTGTAAAATCCAATTTTTTTAAAACGTGCCCAGCAAAAAAGCGTCGCCTAAAAAGTAGTTCAAATGTCCTTTTTGGATCCGGAAGTGGTGCAAAATTTGGGCAGAAACAATAAATTAAACATGGGCTTGTCATAGGACGGATCTCCACCATTTCAACAGCCGTTGCACTGAATTTGCATCACTTCTTAAGTTGTGATCCAAATTCAGTGTTTTGGATGTGAATTAAAAATGTTGTGATATTTCGCCAAATAAATAATTTTTATAATATTTTATATGATATTAAATGCACGTCTGTCTAGAACGTTTGACATTCATTGTTTTTAATTCGCAATTTTTCTATAATAGATTTAGCATTTTTTCGATAAAATTTTATATAATTTGTGCCATTTCATAAATTCTTGCTCTGTTTTTAACCTATTTGAAACAAAAAAAGGTAAAATACCCATTAAAATAGCTAGTTACAAACAAGTATATACGGCCGTAAGTTCGGCCAGGACGAATCTTATGTACCCCCCACCATGGATTGCGTAGAAACTTCTACGAAAGACTGTCATCCATAATGGAATTACTTGGGTTGTGGTATCTTAAAACTTCTTAAGATCGTTAGTCCATACGTGGTATATATCAGACAAAAAAGTTATGTATAGGTAAGACTACAAATAATTACGATCGATATGGACTTTTTGCACGATACGTAGAGAGCCAGAATTGAAATATGGGGGTCGCTTATATGGGGGCTATATACAATTATGAACTTGATATGGACCAATTTTTTTGATTGGGGATCGATTTATTGTGACTGGGGATCGATTTATCTGAGGGCTATATAGACCAGCGTTGCCAGAATTGTTTCACAAAAACCCTCTATATTTGTCCAAAAAACTAGCCAAAAAAAGCTAAAAATTTTTAAAAAAAATAGCTAGAAAAAAAGCTAAAACTTTTTGTATCAAAAGTTTGAAATTTTTGATTGAAATTTAACAAACTTAAAGGCTTTATTTCACTTATAATGCATATTATTTTAATTGTATTCATTTTAATTCAATTTCTGTGAGACTGTAAGAAAATCTAAGTCATATTAGCTCTGTTTGCTTATTCGATTACTATCACAAGTTTTTACTGGAAGCCCTTCGTTTATATTTCCTAGTAAAACATTTTTCCCAGTAAACTTGCTATTTTCAATGTGCGATATATTGCAGAATGTCACATAGAACTTCATTAGAAAATATCAATATATTTCGTTTTAACTGAATTAATGATAAATTCGTGAACGTGTACAATTCTCCTAATATTACCCAAGAGAATAAAACCCATTCTAACTGTCTTGCAAGTTTATATTGAATAACTTTTATTCGTAAATTTTCGTAAATGTAAATCCATTCCATTAATATATAGCAGATTTGTTTTGATCCTATCACTACGAATTCTTTATTGAGTTTTTTTTATGTTAAAAAAAATAATACCACATTCAAAACTTTATTTCATTAATTATTTCTATGTTCGGTTCCAAAGATTTTGTACACTAATGATTTTGGTATTGATTCCGAGTCAAATTTGAATTTATTCGTGTTTTCACCTTTTTCTTCATGAGCTCTCACAGTGCTTTAAAAACGTGCTAACGACAACTTAAATTTCCAAATTCAGACTCGACTTTAAGTAGAAATTATTCTATGTATACGTTTTTAAAATAAAATGTTGAAAAACCTCTTCTATTTTTGAACACTATTTGGTTTGTGGTCAAGATACAAAAACTCCACAAATTTAAAGACTATTTCATTAATTTTAAGAATTTTTAGAATTGACCCTAGCCTTCTTTCATGAAAAAAGGACAAAACGACTTTATCGGCTTTTGGACAAGGAAAACAGTTTATATAAAAGAAATTCACAAATGCTATTATAACCCAAATTCGCGTTCGTATTTTAAGGACATGAAATCTTTGGCCTCTCCACAATATTTTTTCAGTGTACAAAGCAATTCACATCTACTATTTTAATCTAGTAATATCATAATAACTTTAGAATATTATAATAACATAAAAAGGATAAACGAGTCAAATGCTAATATTCCTAATAATTTACTGACAGTTTATATAAGGAATTTGGATGGTAATAGTAGATTTAAAGTTTACGATAACTTTTGTGAATACGATGAAAACAACTTTGCAACAAGGTGTATTTGGTGCAAAAATGCCCGCATAATGGCTGGAATAATTATTACTGTTTCAATTGAGCTTTGAAATATGTGGAAAACCTTATTCTGGCAGCAAGGCTTAGATAAAAAGGAAGTTTTATCCATATTTCAATAGGAACATGTCGAAAATAAAATAAGCCAAAAATCGCTAAAAGGGTAATGAAAAAAAGCCAGAAAAAAAGCTAAAAGCTAAATGCATTTTTTCCCCGCTAAACGTCTTCAAAAAAAGCCAAATCTAGCGGGAAAAAAGCTAAATTGGCAACGCTGCTATAGACCGATATGGACCTAGTTAAGCATGGTTGTTAACGGCCATATACTATCACAATGTACAAAATTTCAACTGACTCGGATGAAATTTGCTCCTCCAAGAGGCTCCAAAACCAAATCTCGGGATCGGTTTATATGGGGACTATATATAATTATGGACTGATATGGACCATCTTGGCATGGTTTTTAAATATCATATACTACCACCACGTACCAAATTTCAACCAGATCGGATGTATTTTGCTTCTCCAAAAGGCACCGGTGATCAAATCTGGGGATCGGTTTATAGGGGAGCTACATATAATTATGGACTGATATGAACCAATTCCTGCATGGTTGTTGGATACCATAAACTAACATCATGTACCAAATTTCAACCAAATCGGATGAATTTTGCTCTTCCAAGGGGTCCGGAGTTCAAATCTGGGGATCGGGCCTATATATAATTATGGACCGATTTCGACCAATTTTTTCATGGGTGTTTGAGGCCATATATTAACACCACGTACCAAATTTCAACTGATTCTGATGAATTTTGGTCTTCCAAGAGGCTCCGGAGGTCAAATCTGGTGATCGGTTTATTTGAGGGCTATATATAATTAAGGACCGATTTGGCCAAATTTTTTCATGGTTGTTATAGACCATGTACCAATTTTCAGCCGGATCGGATGAAATTTGCTTCTCTTTGAGACTCCGCAAGCCAAATCGGGGGATCGGTTTATATGGGGGCTATATATAATTATGCACCAATATGGACCAATTTTTGCATGGTTATTAGAGACTATATACTAACACCATGTACTGAGTTTCAGCCAGATCGGATGATATATGCTTCTCTTAGAGGCCCCGCAAGTCAAATCAGGGGGCCCGTTTATATGGGGTCTATACGTAAAAGTGGACCGATATGGCCCATTTGCAATACCATCTGACCTACATCAATAACAACTACTTGTGCCAAGTTTCAAGTCGATAGATTGTTTTGTTCGGAAGTTAGCGTGGTTTCAACGGACATGCTCACATCGACTCAGAATTGCACCACGACCCAGAATATATTAATACTTTATGGGGTCTTAGAGCAATATTTCGATGTGCTACAAACGGAATGACAAAGTTAATATACCCCCCATCCTATGGTGGAGGGTATAAAAATTGAATAAGAAGAACTTCCTATGTAGTTAAAATAAAGAACATCGTTGGGAGGACATTTTTGGAAGTGCTGTTAAAATTGTGACTATAAGCCAACTTCGAAATTGTTTTGATGGGGTGGTTCAAACAACGTTGCTTCTTTACTTATTTAATTTCTCGATGAATTTTTCTTAGAGTGGGCTTTTTTGTCGCAACAAAAACATATTCAATCTCTTTCTGGACATCTTCCAAAAGGATGTTTCGTTGTACAAGGAGAACACTTTTGCATGGATGTTTGCCGGTGTTTGAATTTATTTACCACAACAGTGGGAGCTCGTATTTAATCAAAGACAATAAACTTGAGGAAGATGGGAAATTGGCTACTGAGGAGATCAAACCATTTACCGTGTTAGTTTCATACTCGAACCAAATGCGTATACGACAAGTATTGCCATAGCATTAAAATGCAATCAAAAAGAAATTAAGTGCACGAAATAAATTTCAATAGAGGGGAAAATGTAATTTTTTGTTGTTGCCTAAAATTTAACATTGTTTCACTAAGAAAATTAAGTTTTTCATTTAAAAAATAAAAACGAAAAACAAATAAAAAATTACAAACATGTATAGAACTAACATGGTAAATGCAACATTTGGTATGACGCAAGCCAATTTCCTATCTTCCTCAAGTTTATTGTCTTTGGTATTTAATCCCCTTTTGTTTTTTGTCGACGAGGTCAATGGACAGCGCCAGTTGCAAATTACTGCCCAAGACACATTTGCTACAGGTAACAGCTTTGTTTGCAAGCTAAATATTGCTACTTACTCTATAGACCAATCTGTTGCGAAACACATAATTCAAAAAGGCTCCAAATTTACAATGGGCTGCCACTAGCTTTAGATTAACTTTGAATTCTCTTCGACACAGTTGTAAAATTTGAATCTATCCGCAACTAAATTTGTTTTCCAAATCCTTAAATGCCTTGTCGGTAGTTTTTTCGAGCAGATTAATACACTTGATCCGATTGTAAGTTTCCGGAACCACTAATGTCAAAAACAAGCCCACTTTGTTGACATCATCAATTTTATTTATTTTAAACAATTGTTCGAATCGTTCCAAATATTCCTCGAAATCCTCCTGTCCAAACGTAAAATACTCGATGGAACTAATAAATGCCATTTCACAAATAAATTTTATAGTTAAATGCAGCTTCTTCTAATGAGTTTCAAACTTCTCGTCGCCAAATAGTATATGAATTTTACTTATTTGTTCTATATATATAAAAAAAACTATTGATGTTTAGTGATATACCAGTATACGTTTTGTATTATTGTATCAAAGTATGTATAGTAGGTTAGGTTGGGCATAGTTGCAAGCCGATATTTCAGGCTCACTTAGACCATTCAATCCACTGTTATATCATAGTGATGCGCTTCTCTCTTATCACTGAGTGCTGCCAGATTTTATGTTCAGCTCATTGACAATGGAACTCCTTTTAATAGCAGCATCCGAACTGCGTTCCATATTGCGGTGAAACCACGCAGAGAAGATTTGAAACACTGACATCCAGCATTACTGAGAGGAGGCAATCCACCGCTGAACTTTTTTTTTGTGTTTTTAGCTTATTTTTTTGTTTTCTTTATTTGTAAGATGTATTATAATATTGGAAAAGTGATTGTTCAATGTTGCGATGTTCTATTGTAGAATTTTCCAAATGATGATCACCGACTGTTGTAGAAATATTAAGTTAATATAACAGGTTGGCTGATAAGTCCCCGGTCTGACAAATAGATGGCGTCGCTAGTATTAAATGCATATTATGTTTATATAGTACCAACCTTAAAATGATTCGTGTCAAAATTTGACGTCTGTAAGTCAATTAGTTTGTGAGTTAGAGCGTCTTTTGAGAAGCAACTTTTGTTATTGTGAAAAAAGGGATTTCGTGTTTTGATAAAATACTGTTTTCTGAAGGGAAAAAATACGGTGGAAGCAAAAACTTGGCTTGATAAAGAGTTTCCGCACTCTGCCCCAAGGAAATCAACAATAATTGATTGGTATGCAAAATTCAAGCGTGGTGAAATGAGCATGGAGGACGGTGAACGCAGTGGACGCCCGAAAGAGGTGGTTACCGAAGAAAACATCAAAAAAATCCACAAAATGATTTTGAATGACAGTAAAATGAAGTTGATCGAAATAGGCCTCTGCTATCTCGATCAACTTCATTTTACGGTTAAAGATATCAAAAGAATGTGTTGGTCATATCATTCATCAATATTTGGATATGCGGAAGATCTGTGCAAAATGGGTGCGGTGTGCACAGAGCGCGCGGCGCGAGCTCACATTTGACCAAAAACAACAACGTGTTAATGATTCTGAGCGGTGTTTGCAGCTGTTAACTCGTAATACACCCGAGTTATTCCATCGATATGTGACAATGGATGAAACATGGTTCCATCACTACACTCCTGAATCCAATCGATAGTCGACTGAGTGGACAGCGACCGGTGAACCGTCTGCGAAGCGTGGAAAGACTCGAAAGTCCGCTGGCAAAGTAATGGCCTCTGTTTTTTGGGCTGCGCATGGAATAATTTTTATCGATTATCTTGAGAAGGGAAAAACCATCAACAATGACTCTTATATGGCGTTATTGGAGCGTTTGAAGGTCGAAATCGCTGCAAAACGGCCCCATATGAAAAATAAAAAAAGTGTTGTTCCACCAAGAAAACGCACCGTGCCACAAGTCATTGAGAACGATGGCAAAAATTCATGAATTGGGCTTCGAATTGCTTCCCCACCCACCGTATTCCCACATCTGGCCCCAGCAACTTTTTCTTGTTCTCAGACCTCAAAAGTATGCTCGCAGGGAAAAAATTTGGCTGCAATGAAGAGGTGATCGCCGAAACTGAGGCCTATTTTGAGGCAAAACCGAAGAAGTACTACCAAAATGGTATCAAAAAAGTGGAAGGTCGTTATAATCGTTCCCAGCAAAAAAATTTGGAAGTTCTTCCAAAGGCACAACTTTAAAAGTACTTCCAGAAGATGCACTCCCAATGTTGTTCTTTATTTTAACTACCCAGGAAGTTCTTTTACTTCAATTTTTTATAACTTGGTTTTTTCATACTTTTAAAGGGCAATTTTAACTTTTTTTGTTTCAAATAGGTTAAAAACAGAGTAAGAATTCATAAAATGGTACAAATCATTTAACTTTTGTCGGAAAAAATGCTAAATCCATTTTGAAAAATTTGCGAATTTTTGAAAATATTTGATGCCAAACGTTCCACACAAGCGTAAGAATGCATTAAAACTCATATTTTTAAAAATTATTTATTTGTGAAATATCACAAAATTTCTTAATTCACATCCAAAACATTGTATTCGGATCACACCTAAAGAAGTGATGCAAATTCAGTGCAACGGCTGTTGAAATGGAGGACTTCCGTCCTATGACAAGTCCATTTTAAATTCATCGCTTCTGCGTCAATTTTGCATCACTTCCGGATCCAAAAAGAACATTTTCATTACTTTTTTGGCGACGCTTTTTTTGCTGGGGTTGTATCGCTCTCGAGGGGAACTATGTTGAATAATAAAAACGAATTTTGACAAAAAAATATGTTTTTCTTTGTTAGACCGGGGACTTATCAGCCAACTTGTTATAGGAACCTCGAGCTATATTGTAAAATTAAAAGAATTAAAAATTAAATCAAATGCTGTTTACCAAACAATAACACCAACTGAATTAAATATTTTGATATATGGCAAGGTTTCAGTTTGGACCCACATTATTGTTGAAATATCGAAACATGAAAGAAAGTTCACATTTTAAAATGGTATAAAATGAAATAATATTTGTATGATATCAAAAAAAAACAATTTTTTTTATTATTTATACTTATAAATAAATTACAAGCATAAAGGAGAAAATCCACGACTGAAATTTTTTTGCTGTTTGTTTGGTCGAAAATGAGATTGAAGCATTGGCGTAGTTTTGTTTTGGATTATTTAATAGTTTCGCTTGGAATTATTCACACTTTACGTCCTAGAATTTAGTACTTTTTCCCTTTTTTGAAATTTTTAAGTAGAAAATTTCAAAAATTTTTGGGGTAGGACCCCTGAGAGAATCATTGCACCAGTGTGCCAAAGTTGCAGTTAGCATCAACAGTATTGTTGAAAATTCGAAACATGGAAGAAAGATCAACTTTGAAAATGGCATAAAATGAAATAATATTTGTATGATATACGATAACATATAAAAAAAAAAATATTATTAACTATTTATATCATCCCAGCAAAAAAAGCGTCGCCAAAAAAGTAATGAAAATGTTCTTTTTGGATCCGGTAGTGGTGCAAAATTGACGCAGAAGCGATGAATTTAACATGGGCTTGTCATAGGACGGAAGTCCACCATTTCAACAGCCTGTACACTGAATTTGGATCACTTCTTTAGGTGTGAACCGAATTCGATGTTTTGGATGTCAATTAAAAAATTCTGTGATATTTAGTCAAATAAATAATTTTTATAATTTTTTATAATTTTTAATGGATTCTAACGCTTGTCTGAAACGTTTGACCTCAAATATTTTAAAAAATTCACAATTTTTTCAGATTGGATTTTGTATTTTTTTTCGACAAAATTTAAATAATTTGTACCTTTTTATGAATTCTTAAACTATTTTTAACCAATTTGAAATAAAAAAAGTTAAAATTACCCATTAAAAATATGAAAAAAGCATGTTATAAAAATTGAATGAAAATAACTTCCTACACACTCACAAAAAATCGCTTCTGTAACATATACTCCCAAACATATTTTGCTTCAAGCATATACATTTTTGGGTATTGCCCAAACATTTATATGTTTGATCTCTTCCAATATATAATATGTTTGAAAGCATATTAGTCTAAACAATATATGTTTGCGTAGTCTAAGTTCCAAACATTTTGTATTTTTGCATCCAAATTCAATAATGTTGTCTTCTAAAAAACAATATGTTATTATGTGAACATATAATATGTTTGGAAGCATTTTGCACCCAAAAATATTATATGCTTAAAAAAAAATTCTCCCAAACAATATTGTGCTCAAAATTTTATTTATTTATTTATATATTTACAATCATAATGAATTATGAAAATAAACAGGTAATATAGGTGCTAACAACATAGGTTTTCGACCTGAATGCTCAAAATTTTGTTTCTGCCTAATTGTATATTCCCCCACATCTTTCTCACTTCCACGACATTTTTTAGTTCTTAGCACCTTTTTCTGTAATTGTAGAAGAAATTATTCAATTTTATGATTTTTATTTTATTTTAATTTTACCTTTTGCCGGACGGGGATTCGAACAGCGGACCACACAGTTTGTAAGGATCAAAGAAGTAGCTGATCAATTGCCCAAGGAAAAATAAAATGTTAATTTTGTAATAACAAACAACAACAACCAACTTAATTCAATATCGCTCCCTGTTAAATAGCGCTCCAAGCTACTAAACACATATATGTTTATAGGCTATTTCTAAATTAATATATGTTTCATCCAAGCATATTATATTTACAAACATTTTATGTCCCAAACATAATATGTTCTAACATATTAACATATATGTCCCAAACATGTTATGCTAGTTTATGAACATTATATGCTTGCACTCAAAAATATTGTGTTTAAAAATTTGTGTTCCAAACATATAATGTTTATAGCCAAACATATGAAAAATAGTCTTTTTCATCCGTGTAGTAGTTAAAATAAAGAACATCATTGGGAGTACATCTTCTGGAAGTGCTTTTAAAGTTGTACTTTTGGAAGAACTTCCAAATTTTTTTGCTGGGATATTTATATTTATATTTATAAATAAAATACAAGCATAAAGGGGCTAAAGCTATGAAATCGTAGGTCTTAACGTTTAACAATTATGTAAACACAGATTTTTTGGGCTTTGTATATCATGTGCTAACAAACATGTTTATAAATATGTACAATAATTTATTTGATTGTTATGAAGTCTCTGGTTTATTTTGTATTTACGCTGGTTAGTAGTTTCGTTTACATTGTTTTTAAACAATTTTTCTTATGCAAATACAATCACAACTTCCTTTGGAATACAGAAGTTTAAAAGTATATTCTTATTGAGAGGACAGGACTTCAATACCTATATAAGTGGAGTGTTATTAAGGGAAAATCATCAGTCTCTATCTCAGCTAAAGATACACAACTAGCCAACATGAATTTTTTGAACATTGCTGTTATTGGTGCCACTTTGGTATTGGCCATTAGCTCCGTCCAAACTGCACCTGCCCCCGAACCAGAGCCACAACTTGGGGGAGTTTTGGATCTGGGTGGTCTCCTTGGTGGAGTTGTTAATACAGCTGGTGGAGTTCTTAATACAGTTACTGGACTTACTAGTGGGCTTGGACTTGGTCGTTAAATTTCATATGGGTAAGCATTAGAATTCTTACCACCCATTATGCTATTTCTAGATACCTAGATGATCTCATTTGTTTCTGTTTTAATTTTTATTTACAGGGTTTTGATAGGGAATTCACATAAACAATTAAATAAAAACATTTTTATTTAAAAATTATATTACGCATTTCATTTAACAGTATACCAATAGTAAGTAGCAAACACACTTAAAAAGAAAAAAAAAATAGGAGATCTTCTTAGCAAGTAGTAAAACAATATCCAAGCGTTTGAAAGAATTTTGAAAAGCAAAAAAAGAAATGTCATTTGTGAAAATGCCTATGTGAGAGCAATATATAAATTAGAAACTGTTTGAATCTTGTAACGAGAATCTAGTTGGTAAGCCGCGTCCGACGTAACTGAATTGGAACATTTCCATTGTTTCACGAATAATTTTCAATTTAATGCCCGATGGCGTCTAGATCTGCTGGAACAATTGACTTCATCTTCTTCATATATAGTTTGTAAAGATCAGCTGTTTTTTTTTCTTTCAATTACGGTTTTGATTAGTTCACCTTGAAGAAATATGTGTGAAATATTGGTAAATATATACATAATAATCTGAGACATATATTGAAGTTTGTAAAGACGTGGGTCAAACAATGCAAATTTGTGCCCGTGACGCACTGGCTGTAGATAACAGCTTTGTTTGCAAGCTAGTGCTTCTTACTACACAGACCAATCTGTTGCGAAGTGTCTCATTCAAAAATTCTGCAAATTTACATTGGGTTGTCAACAGCTTTAAATTATGTTAATAATAAATTCTTTAAGACATAGTTGTAAAATTTGAATATTCCCGCAAACATTGTACAGGCAACCAAATCTTTTAATGCCTTGTCGGTAGCTTTTTCGGGCAGATTAATACTCTTGATCCGATTGTAGGTTTCTGGAACCACTAATTTTGACAAAATTTTATATAGAAATAAAATTTTGACAAAATTATCTATAGACATAAAATTTTGACAAACTTTTCGATAGAAATAAAATTTTGACAAAATTATATATAGAAGTAAAATTTTGACAAAATTTTCTATAGAAACAAAAATTTTGGACAAAATTTTCTATAGAAAGAAAACGTTTGACAAAATCTTGTAGTGAAGTAAAATTTTGACAACATTTTTTATAGAAATAAAATTTTGACAACATTTTCTATACAAAAAAAATGTTGACAAACTTTTCTATAAATATACAATTTTGACAAATTTTTCTATAGAAATAAAATGTTAACAAAACTTTCTGTAGAAATAATATCTTGAAAACATTTTCTATAGAAATAAAATTTTGACAAAATTTTCTATTGAAATAAAATGTTGACAAACTTTTCTATAAAAATAAAATTTTGACAAAATTTTCTATAGAAATAAAATTTTGACAAAATTTTCAATAGAAATAAAATTTTGACAAAATTGTCTATAGAAACTTTGACAAAATTTGCTATAGAAATAAAATGTTGACAAAATTTTCTATAGAAATAAAATTTTGACAAAATAGTCTATAGAAACAAAAGTTTGACAAAATATTCTATAGAAATAAAATTTTGACAAAATTCTCTATAGAAATAAAATTTTGACAAAATTAGCTGTAGAAATCAAATTTTGACAAACTTTTCTACAGAAATAAAATTTTGACAAACTTTTCTATAAAAAAAAATTGACAAAATTTTTATAGAAATCAAATGTTGACAAAATGTTCTATAGAAATCAAATGTTGAAAAAATTTTCTATAGAAATAAAATGTTAACCCTTTCGCTACCGATGTCCACATAGAAGGAAAGATACCAAATTCTATTTTCCCACTTAGTTTCGATTTGTTTCTCGATGCTATTTTAAAGTAGAAGCTTTAGTCTAAATAAGCTATAAATATTTTCCATATTGGTGAAGCCTAAAATGCATTTTTATAAACTTCTTTAGCAATAAACGAAAGATACGAAAATTTGAGAAAATTTTTCTACTGTATGTTTCTGGTAAATTGACATTCATACAAAAACTATAGCTGATACTTTTTCGGTTTTTTTTTGTACTTTTTCTCACACTTTGAAGGATATTATAGGTCAAGAAGCGCTTTTGTTCGTAAGGCCATTTGGTCACAATTCAAGAATCAAGTTTCCAGAACAAGCTCATATAGCTCTTGAAGTAATTGAGGTAGGTTTTCAAAATGGCAATTTTTGTTCTACATGCTGTTAGTACAAGTAAAAACAGAAGAAAAATTTAAGTTTTTAACATTAGGTTTATTTCGGCAGTGAAAGGGTTAACAAAATTTTCTATAGAAATAAAATTTTCACAATATTTTCTATAAAAATAAAACCTCGACAAAATATACTATAGAAATAACATTTTGACAAAACTTTCTGTAGAAATAAAACCTTGACAAAATTTTCTATAGTAATAAAATTTTGACAAAATTTTCTATAGAAATAAAATGTTGACAAAATTTTCTATAGCAATACAAATTTGGCAAAATTTTCTATAGAAATAAAATTTTGACAAAATTTTCTATAGAAATAAAATGTTGACAAAATTTTCCATAGAAATAAAATTTTGAGAAACTTTTCTATAGAAATAAAATATTGACAAAATGTTCAATAGGAATAAAATTTTTACAGATTTTTTTTTATAGAAATAATATTTTTACAGAATTTTCTGTAGAAATAAAATTTTGACAAAATTTTCTATAAAAAAAAAACCTTGACAAAATATTCTATAGAAATAAAATTTTGACAAAACTTTCTGTATATATATAAAATTTTGACAAAACTTTCTATAGGAATAAAATGTTGACCAAATTTTGTATAGAAAAAAAATTGACAAAATTTTCTATAGAAATAAAATATTTTCTATAAAAATAAAATCTTGACGAAATATTCTATAGAAATAACATTTTGACAAAACTTTCTGTAGAAATAAAGCCTTGACAAAATTTTCTATAGTAATAAAATTTTGACAAAATTTTCTATAGAAATAAAATGTTGACAAAATTTTCTATAGAAATAAAATGTTGGCAAAATTTTCTATAGAAATAAAATGTTGGCAAGATTTTCTATAGAAATAAAATTTTGACAAAATTTTCTATAGAAATAAAATTTTGAAAAATTTTTCTATAGGAATAATTTATTTACAGAATCTTTTTTATAGAAATAACATTTTTACAGAATTTTCTGTATAAATAAAATTTTGACAGAAATTATTATAGAAATAATATTTTGCAAAATAAGATTTTTTGTTTGGTAGATTTTGGTAAAATTGTCTTAAAATTTTGGTCCATTATTTTTGGCTCGAGTGGCAACAGTGGTCCTAACCCCGAATAGGAGTAGTTGCTGATAGTGTATGTAAGGCGTATGTACACGATAAAGATACTGTGAACACTACCTTTTCCAGTTCACTCTTTAAAAAAGTTATAGAGCACACTATATCGGCGAAAAAATAATCAGAGACTTGACACAGCTTGAAAATGGGACTGGAAACATATTAAGGAATTTCTGAAATAAAAATTATACGATTGAATGAATAAGTTAGAGCGCCTAGCAAGACTATTGACATAGGCTTATGCGACTGTCATGAGGGGAAACTTGTAGCTATATATCAAAGTCATTATTTGTTTTTAAATGTATTTTATGTAATATTATATAATATAACCTTTAAATTTTCCGCTCGATTTAACTAACCTTTCAAAATAACGAAAAGACCTGGAAATATATCGTTCGGAAAACCAAACTTCGAACGTATTTATAAATGTTATATGCTGCGATGTTCTATTCTAAAATTTTTCAAATGATGACCACCGAGTGGTGTTGAAATCTTAACTTAGTATATAAAAATACAAATAAACCATGAGCTTAATTTAAAAACTAAAAGAATTTAAAATTTGAACAAAGGCCGTAAACAATAACTACAGCTGAATTAAATATTTTGATATAGTGCAGAGTTTCACTTTGAACCCATAGTATTGTTGGAAATTCAAAACACAAATGAAAGTTCAACTTTGAAAATGGTATGATATGAAATAATATTTGTTTAATATAAAATATCAAAAAAACCACATTTTTATTATTATTTATTTATTTCGTATTTAAATTTATAAATAAATTACAAGCATAAAGGGGATAAAGCAATGAAATCGTAGTTCTTAAGCTTTACCAATTAAGTAAACACAGATTTTTTGGCTTTATAGACTAACAAACATGTTTATAAATATGTATGTATAATATTTTTTTTTTTTTTGAAGTCTCCGGTTTATGTTATATTTACACGATTTACGGCCATTTTCTTGTAACTCCGTTAGGCTTTAACTGCCAGTTAACAGAAAGTAAATTGCAAATATCTTCTCTCCGGTTAACTTTAACTGAAAAATTTTCAGCAGTTAAATTTCTAACTGGCATGTGGAATATATAAGCAAGACGACAGATATGTCCATGGTACGGTTTAAAAGTTCGTTAGCTAACGGAGCACTAACGGAGCTTCATGAAAATGGGGGTTAGTAGTTTTGTTTACATTGTTTTTAAACAATTTTTCTTACGCAAATACTATCACAACTTCCTTTCGAATACAAAAAATTAAAAGTATATTCTTAGTGAGTGAGGATAGGTCGTCAATGCCTATATAAGTGGAATATAATTAGTGGAAAATCATCAGTTTCTATCGAACCCAAAGATACACAACTAGCCAACATGAAATTTTTCAACATTGCCGTTATTGCTGCCACTTTGGTCTTGGCCATCAGCTCCGTCCAAGCTGCACCTGCCCCCGAACCAGAGCCACAACCAGAGGGACTTTTGGATCTGGGTGGTCTCCTTGGTACAGTTGGTGGAGTTCTTAATACAGTTACTGGAGTTGTTGGTGGACTTACTGGTGGACTTGGTCGTTAAACTACCATTACAATTCTAACCACTAATTGTGCTATTCCATGGATAGTATACCCTAGGTTTTAGGTGATGTTGATATCACGACTATTGTCTGAGACTCCATATCACTCTTATATATAAACTCATTTGTTTTTATATTAATTTTTATTTGTAGGTCTTTTATATGGAATTCATACTATACATAAACAATGCAATGAATAATATATAAATATACAAATAACTTTTAAAATTTATGATATGCATTTCATTTTATAGTACAGAGGAATAGCAAGGATCAAAACTGAGACATAAAAAAATAACAACAAGTAAGGAAAGTCTAAAGTCGGGCGAGACCAACTATATTATACCCTGCACCACTTTGTAAATCTAAATTTTCGATACCATATCACATCCGTCAAACGTGTTGGGGGCTATATATAAAGGTTTGTACCAAATACATACATTTAAATACCACTCGATCTGGACAGAATTTGATAGACTTCTACAAAATCTATAGACTCAAAATTTGTGTCGGCAAATGCACTAGGGTGGTAGTACAAAAAATATGGGAAACATTTAAATCTGAAGCAATTTTAAGGAAACTTCGCAAAAGGTTATTTATTATTTATCGCTCGATATATATGTATTAGAAGTTTAGGAAAATTAGAGTCAATTTTACAACTTTTCGACTAAGCAGTGGCGATTTTACAAGGAAAATTTTGGTATTTTGACCATTTTTGTCGAAATCAGAAAAACATATATATGGGAGCTATATCTGAATCTGAACCGATGTCAACCAAATTTGGCACGCATAGCTACAATGCTAATTCTACACCCTGTGCAAAATTTCAACTAAATCGGAGTTAAAAATTGGCCTCTGTGGTCATATGAGTGTAAATCGGGCGAAAGCTATATATGGGAGATATATCTAAATCTGAACCGATTTCAACCAAATTTGGCACGCATAGCTACAATGCTAATTCTACTCCTTGTGCAAAATTTCAACTAAATCGGAGTTAAAAATTGGCCTCTGTGGTCATATGAGTGTAAATCGAGGAAAGCTATATATGGGAGATATATCTAAATCTGAACCGATTTCAACCAAATTTGGCACGCATAGCTACAATGCTAATTCTACTCCTTGTGCAAAATTTCAACTAAATCGGAGTTAAAAATTGGCCTCTGTGGTCATATGAGTGTAAATCGGGCGAAAGCTATATATGGGAGATATATCTAAATCTGAACCGATTTCAACCAAATTTGGCACACATAGCTACAATGCTAATTATACTCCCTGTGCAAAATTTCAACTAAATCGGAGCAAAAAATTGGCCTCTGTGGTCATTTGAGTGTAAATCGGGCGAAAGCTATATATGGGAGCTATATCTAAATCTAAACCGATTTGGCTGATATTTTGCAAGTTTTTCGAGACTCATAAAATATTCGGATGTACGGAATTTGAGGAAGATATACACGCCAATTATGACCAGATCGGTGAAAAATATATATGGCAGCTATATCTAAATCTGAACCGATTTTTTCCAAAATCAATAGGGATCGTCTTTGAGCCGAAACAGGACCCTGTACCAAATTTTAGGACAATCGGACTAAAACTGCGAGCTGTACTTTGCACACAAAAATACATCAACAGACAGACAGACAGACAGACGGACAGACAGACGGGCATCGCTAAATCGACTCAGAATTTAATTCTAAGCCGATCCGTATACTAAAAGGTTGGTCTATGATTACTCCTTCTTGGCGTTACATACAAATGCACAAACTTATTATACCCTGTACCACAGTATTGGTGAGGGGTATAAATATGGGAAACATTTAAATCTGAAGCAATTTAAGGAAACTTCGCAAAAGTTTAGTTATGATTTATCGCTCGATATATATGTATTAGAAGTTTAGGAAAATTAGAGTCATTTTTACAACTTTTCGACTAAGCAGTGGCGATTTTACAAGGAAAATTTTGGTATTTTGACCATTTTTGTCGAAATCAGAAAAACATATATATGGGAGCTATATCTGAATCTGAACCGATGTCAACCAAATTTGGCACGCATAGCTACAATGCTAATTCTACTCCCTGTGCAAAATTTCAACTAAATCGGAGTTAAAAATTGGTCTCTGTGGTTATATGAGTGTAAATCGGGCGAAAGCTTTATATGGGAGATATATCCAAATCTGAACCGATTTCAATCAAATTTGGCGTACATGACTATATTACTAATTGTACTCCTAGTGCAAAATTTCGGATAAAACTCTGGCTTCTGGGTCCATATAAGTGCATATCGGGCGAAAGATATATGTGGGAGCTATATCTAAATCTGAATCGATTTCAACTAAATGTGGCACGCATAGCTACAACGCTAAATCTACTCCCTGTGCAAAATTTCAACCAAATTGGGCCAAAACTCTGGCTTTTAGGACCATATTAGTCCATATCGGGCGAAAAATATATATGGAAGCTATATCTAAATCTGAACCGATTTCAATCAAATTTGGCACACATGACTATATTACCAATTGTACTCCTAGTGCAAAATTTCAACCAAATTGGGGTAAAACTCTGGCTTCTGGGACCATATTAGTCCATATCGGGCGAAAGATATATATGGGAACTACATCTAAATCTGAACCGATTTCTTCCAAAATCAATAGAGATCTATTCTGAGCCAAAACACATACTTGTGCCAAATTTGAAGTCGATTGAACTAAAACTGCGACCTAGACTTTGATTACAAAAATGTGTTCACGGACAGACGGACATGGCTATATCGACTCAGGAGCCCACCCTGAGCATTTTTGCCAAAGATACCATGTGTCTATCTCGTCTACTTCTGGGTGTTGCAAACATATGCACTAACTTATAATACCCTGTTCCACAGTGTGGCGCAGGGTATAATAAATAAGAGAAACATTTAAATCTGAAGCAATTTTAAGGAAACTTCGCAAAAGTTTATTTATGATTTATCGCTAGATATATATGTATTAGAAGTTTAGGAAAATTAGAGTCATTTTTACAACTTTTCGACTAAGCAGTGGCGATTTTACAAGGACAATTTTGGTATTTTGACCATTTTTGTCGAAATCAGAAAAACATATATATGTGAGCTATATCTAAATCTGAACCGATTTCAACCAAATTTGGCACGCGTAGCAACAATTCTAATTCTACTCCCTGTGCAAAATTTCAACTAAATCGGAGCAAAAAATTGGCCTCTGTGGTCATATGAGTGTAAATCGAGCGAAAACTATATATGGGAGATATATCCAAATCTGAACAGATTTCAACAAAATTTGGCACGCATAGCTACAATGCTAATTCTACTCCTTGTGCAAAATTTCAACTAAATCAGAGCAAAAAATCGGCCTCTGTGGTCATATGAGTGTAAATCGAGCGAAAGCTATATATGGGAGTTATTTTTTTTATTATTGATTGATTGATTTATTGAATTATATGCCAATACAACAAGATAATTATCTTAAATGTTACAGTATTGGAATTACAATGTTATCATAATCTCTATGTTATTTATATGTTGATTAAAATTATTTATAAATGAAGAACAAACAAACTTGATAAACATTTAATATTTAAATAAAATAACATTTGAACTAATACAAATGGAAAGATGCAACAATTTTATAATATTTTATAATAAGAAAAAAAATAATATTTATCTTTCTTGTGTTAGATGTAAAAAGAGTTTATTCTTGAAACATTGCGCGTTGCTAATAGTTTGAATAAGATTTGGGAGATGATTCCAGAGACGGATTGATCGTATGAGAAAAAAGTTTTGTGATGATATTCGACGGTATGATATTTGTATGATGTTCTTTCCTCTAGATGACCTAGCAAATTGTAGTCTAAGGTATAGGTATGAGGGATTCCTTGTATAAATTATTTTCTGTAAAAATAGCAGAGATTTGTAGTCTAAGTACTTTTCCCAAGGCATTTTTAACACTTGAAGTGAAAACGATGAAATAGGATCAAACTTTCTAAGTCCGAATATATATCGTATGGCATTGTTGAAGGTGGTTTGGAGTTTCCTTTCAGAGTTTGCGTCACAGCCTTCAAAGATCTCAGCACCATAAAGCAGCGTAGGTCAAATGTAGGTACTTACTAGAAGTATTCTTATGTTCAGAGGTGTATAGGATTGAGACATACAAAGGTTTCTTAGCATTGAGTAGGTTTTGCCACACGCAGCGATGATATGATCCGACCAGGTTAAGTTTTCGTTAAAAATTACGCCTAAGTTTTTGGCTTTATTAGCAATTTCAATTGCGGAGTCGCAGACAGCAGTTGAGGTTTATGGTAGAATTCTTATTTCGAATAATTATTGCTTTCGACTTGCTTGGATTTAGTAGTAAACCATTTTTTTGTGGCCCAGTTATTGATCCTGGCAAGATCCAAATTGATATTCTGTACGCAAACATCAAAACAAGCCGAATTACTACACGCAAAGAAAAAAAAAAAGTTTGGAAAACGTGTACCGAAAACGTTTTTCTTTTGCTAGAGTTTTTTGAATTGCTTCGAAAATTTTAAACTTTTATCACCAAAAAAATTCGTTTGTTACAAAATTTTTATTTTTTCAATAAAAAAAGTTATTTTTGAAACAACAACACAGTCCATTTCGTTTATATCAAACACTGTTCTTTTCTGACTTTAGGTCTTTAATAAGACACATTTTACAGTTCAAAATTTAATATACTACAATGTAATGTTCAACATTTTTTCGGAATCTTCCGAACATATCTGGAATATATGTTTAAAAAAAAAAACAAGTATGTACGGCCGTAAGTTCGGCCACGCCGAATCTTATGTACCCTCCACCATGGATTGCGTAGAAACTTCTCCGAAGAACTGTCATCCACAATCGAAATACTTGGGTTGTGGTATCTTAAAACTTCTTAACATCGTTTTCTAAATTATGAGTTAGTCCATACACGCAAAAAAATAATTCTTTCCTCCCAAACGAAATTTTAGACAAACAAAGTTCGTTTCTCATTTGCTTTTCGCTGTAAGGATGTGTATTTGGGAGAAAAGTATATACTTTTTGTGATAAACGTTTATTCTTTTCCAGGATGTAAAAACAATTTCATAAGGACAAACTCAAAAAAAAATTGCATTTCCCTCAAATTGCATTTTCCCTCACATCTTTCTCACATCCACGATGTTTTTTAGTTCTTAACACCTTTTCCTGTAATACCAACAATGTAGAAGAAATTATACGATTTTATAAATTTTTAAATTTTTTTTACCTTTCGCCTGGACGGAGAATCGAACCGCGGACCATGCACTTTGTAAGCCAACACACTAACCACTGAGCTATGTACCACGAACCGAATAAACAAAGTTTATTTAAGAGAAACAAACATTTAGTTTGGCACCGTGGTGCAGTGGTTGCTACGTCCGACTTGCATGCCAAGGGTCGTGGGTTCGATCCCTGCTTCGACCAAAGTTTTTTCTTCACATATATTCCAGATATGTTCGGAAGATTCCGAAAAAATGTTCAACATTACATTGTAGTATATTAAATTTTGAACTGTAAAATGTGTCTTATTAAAGACCTAAAGTCAGAAAAGAACAGTGTTTGATATAAACGAAATGGACTGTGTTGTTGTTTCAAAAATTTATCTGAGGGATATATATAACTATAGACCGATATGGAACTAGCTAGGATGGTTGTTAACGGCCATATACTAGCACAGTGTACCAAATTTCAACTGACTCGGATGAAATTTGCTCCTCCAAGAGGATCCAAAACCAAATCGGTTTATATGGGGGCTATATATGATTATGGACTGATATGGACCACTTTTGGCATGGTTGTTAAATATCATATACGATCACTACGTACCAAATTTCAAGCAGATCTGATAAATTTTGCTTCTCCAAAAGGCACAGGAGGTCAAATCTGGGGATCGGTTTATATGGGAGCTATATATAATTATAGGCTGATAGGAACCAATTCCTGCATGGTTGTTGGATACCATATACTAAAATCACGTACCAAATTTCAACCGAATGGGAAGAATTGTACTCTTCCAAGGGGCTCTGGAGGTCAAATCTGGGGATCGGTTTATATGGGGCCTATATATAATTATGGACCAATTTCGACCAATTTTTGCATGGGAGTTTGATATATATTATATATTAACACCACGTACCAAATTTCAACTGAATCAGATGAATTTTGGTCTTCCAAGAGGCTCCGGAGGTCAAATCTGGTGATCGGTTTATATTCGGGCTATATATAATTATGCACCAATTATGCTTATTATTATGCTATATATAATTATGTGGACCAATTTTGGCATGGTTGTTAGAGACCATATACTAACACCATGTACCAAATTTCAGCCGGATCGGATGAAATTTGCTTCTCTTAGAGGCCTCGCAAGCCAAATCGGGGGATCGGTTTATATGGGGGCTATATATAATTATGGACCGATGTGGACCAATTTTTGCATGGACCAATTTTTGCATGTACCAAATTTCAGCCAAATCGGATGAAATTTGCTTCTCTTAGAGGCCTCGCAAGCCAAATGGGGGTATAGGTTTATATGGGGGCTATATATAATTATGGACCGATGTGGACCAATTTTTGCATGGTTGTTGGAGACTATATGCTAACACCATGTACCAAATTTCAGCCGGATCGGATGAAATTTACTTCTCTTAGAGGCCTCGCAATCCAAATTTGGGGGTACGTTTATATGGGGGCTATACGTAAAAGTGGACCGATATGGCCCATTTGCAATACCGTCCGACTTACATCAATAACAACTACTTGTGCCAAGTTTCAAGTCGATAGCTTGTTTCGTTCGGAAGTTAGCGTGATTTTAACAGACGGACGGACATGCTCAGATCGACTCAGAATTTCACCACGACCCAGAATATATATACTTTATGGGGTCTTAGAGCAATATTTCGATGTGTTACAAACGGAATGACAAAGTTAATATACCCCCATCCTATGGTGGAGGGTATAAAAACAAAAAAAAAACTTTGGTCGAAGCAGGGATCGAACCCACGACCCTTGGCATGCAAGTCGGACGTAGCAACCACTGCTCCCCGGTGCCAAACTAAATGTTTGTTTCTGTTAAATAAACTTTGTTTATTCGGTTCGTGGGCGCCGCAAGCTATGCTATATAAATATAACTTATATGGATATTTATCTATTGATGACCATAACTGGTACATAGCTCAGTGGTTAGTGTGTTGGCTTACAAAGTGCATGGTCCGCGGTTCGATTCTCCGTCCAGGCGAAAGGTAAAAAAAAAAATTTTTTAAATGTATAAAATCGTATAATTTCTTATACATTGTTGGTATTACAGAAAAAGGTGTTAAGAACTAAAAAACCTCGTGGATGTGAGAAAGATGTGAGGGAAAATGCAATTAGCAAGAAAACAATGTTTTTTTTTTTTGAGTTTGTCTTTATGAAATTGTTTTTACATCCTGGAAAAGAATAAACGTTTATCACAAAAAGTATATACTTTTCTTCCAAATACACATCCTTACAGCGAAAAGCAAATGAGAAATGAACTTTGTTTGTCTAAAATTTCGTTTGGGAGGAAAGAATTATTTTTTTGCGTGTAGTTATGTATAATTGAACGTCGTCCGCGTACATTTGAATACCGGCATATTTTACTTCATCGGGTAGATCATTTGCATATATAGAATAGAGCAGTGGACTAAGAATGGAGCCTTGAGGGACGCCCCTTCTGAGCGGTAGTAAGCATGAGTTTTGCAGTCCATTAGTGGTGTATTGAGATCGATGTGATAAATAAGATGATATTAGTCTCGTTGCTGTTGATGAAAAATTAAAGTTATTTGACAATTAAGTATAGAATGGTTCACACAGTCGAACGCTTTTGAGTGGTCAAGTAAAACCAATACAGTGACTTATTGTCGAGTCCTTCACGAAGCGTTTCAACCACTCGGTTAGGGCAGTGAGACAGCTGTGGTTTGGTCTGAAACCTGACTGACGCCCAGTTAAAAGATTATGTTCTGTCAGATAGCTTTGTACTTGAGCAGGCATAAGTTTTTCAAAAACTTTGGACAAGTATGGTAATATTGCTATAGGCCGAAACTCGTTGTCATTTTTGGGTATGGGAATTACTTTAGCAATTTTCCATGCTGCAGGAAAAGTACTAGTCATTATTGACGTATTGAAAATGTGGGTTATGTATTTTGTTATATATGGAATAAGTAAATTAACGAATTTAGGGTTAATTTCATCAAAGCCAATGGCATTGGATTTTATGGACTTAATGCTGTTGTAAACTTCTAATTCATTGACCATATGAAAGGAAAATTCCGAGTTCCTCTCCATTTCAGGAAATGAGTTGTCATTGTGTCTTATATGTACCACTGGAATGTTCATAAATTTGGCATTAAGTTCGTCGACATTGATGTTATGATTATGTTTTTGTTGTAGAATACCAATTTTACGGATTTGCGACCACTTTTGCTTGCTTCCTACTGCATTATTGAATTTAGTTTTGTAATAGATTCTTTTCTGGTGTTGGACCTTGGATACTACTGCACGTCCAGCCTGCTTGAATAACTTGTGGTTTTCAGTCGTTTTGTACCGTTTCCAGAGTTTATATGCATATTCACGGCGAGATATTAAGTTTTTGGTTTCAGAGTTGAACCATGGTTTCGATTCTGGTTTAGATTCCTTACATTTGATTTGAACATGGATGTTATACAGCGAGTTAATATTTGTATTGAGAAACGATAGTTTCTCATCAACCCCTACGCAACAGTAAATATCATCCCAATTCATCATATCTAAATCTGAACCGATTTGGCTGATATTTTGCAAGTTTTTCGAGACTCATAAAATATTCGGATGTACGGAATTTGAGGAAGATCGGTTGATTTACACGCCAATTATGACCAGATCAGTGAAAGATATATATGGCAGCTATATCTAAATCTGAACCGATTTTTTTCCAAAATAGGGATCGTCTTTGAGCCGAAACAGGACCCTATACCAAAATTTAGGACAATCGGACTAAAACTGCGAGCTGTACTTTGCACACAAAAATACATCAACAGACAGACAGACGGACATCGCTAAATCGACTCAGAATTTAATTCTAAGCCGATCCGTATACTAAAAGGTTGGTCTATGATTACTCCTTCTTGGCGTTACATACAAATACACAAACTTATTATACCCTGTACCGCAGTAGTGGTGAAGGGTATAAAAATAGAAGATCAAAATTTTATTTTCATAGACAATTTTATTTCTATAAAAAGTTTTGCCAAAATTTTATTTCTACAGAAAATTTTGTTAAAATTTATATTCTTAAATTTTGTCAAAATTCAATTTCTATTTCTGATTGATTATCGTTGACGTTTTTATTTTATTTTTAAGTAATACTTATCATAGTTTCGGCTATAGTATCGCTTAAAATTCGATTTCTATAGAAAATTTGGTCAAACTTTTATTTTTTGGACATTATTTTTTATCTATACATTTTTTTAATTTTATTTGCGTAGAAAATTTTGGCAAATTTTTTTTTCTATAGGAAATTTTGTTAAAATTTTATTTCTATAGAATTTTTTTCAAAATTTTATTTCCACAGAAAATTTTAAAAATTTGGACAAATTACCGATTTGACAAAAGTGGACCAAAATCAACCAAATTCCATTTGCTCCGACCATCGGACCAAATTTAAAATTTAATAATTTTTTGGACCGGTCCGACCGGACCAACCTGGCAACCCTGGTGCGAGTGCAACACGAGCAATACAATTCAGCAACCAATTTTTTTACAGTTGCATATGAAGGAGCCTAACACATTCACCATATCATTATGAATTTCTTGTCCCGATAAACCTGTTTTATGTAAATATTTAAAATTGCGGATGCGTCTTTTTTGAACACTTGTTTCTAAATGAAAGAGTTGCCAGATCGAAACAAGATTTAACATGTGTTCATAACAGAGATGGAAGTTTCCAAAACACTAAACATTTTTCTGTTTATACCTCGCTTTTTGTGCTAGGCTAAGAAGTTTCCGAACTGCCCTCATATGTGTTTTGGGTCAAAATGGAACCCTACTGATTTTGGTTCAGATTTAGATATAGTTCCCATATATTTCATTCGCCCGATATGCACTTATATGGTTCCAGATGCCAGAGTTTTATCTTGATTTACTTTACATTTTCTATAGGTAGTAGAATTTATGTTCTGGATACACGCAAAGAAAAAAACGTTTGGAAAACGTGTACCGAAAAAGTTTTTCTTTTGTTAGGGTTTTTTCAATTGCTTCGAAAATTTTAAACTTTTATCACTAAAAAATTCGTTTGTTACAAAATTTTTATTTTTTCAAAAAAAAAAAAATATTGTTGTTAGTTCAACACAGTCCATTTCGTTTATATATATATATATATATATATATATATATATATATATATATATATATATATATATATATATATATATATATATATATATATATATATATATATATATATATATATATATATATATATATATATATATATATATATATATATATATATATATATATATATATATATATATATATATATATATATATATATATATATATATATATATATATATATATATATATATATATATATATATATATATATATATATATAAACTTTCTTTAATTAAAATTTTATTATTTTAAGGAAATTTGTCCTTAATATTTTATAAAAACTTAGAATTTAGTTTGCGTAATCTTTAATATCACATAAATACGTTTTTCACTCGAGCACAATATTTCTTTTAATTGCGAAATGAAATAAGGATTTGTAAAGGTTTTTAAAAAATTCGCCCAAAAAAATTGGAAGCTGTTCCACAAACATTTTTTTAAAGCGCATCCCGGAATGCCCCATCAAGTTTTTTCCACATCCGATGCAGTCCTTTTGGACAAGTCCACAAACATTTCTTTTAAAGTGCATCCCAGGATCCCCTATAGGAGATGAGTTACAATTCATCGCCATGACGAAAAATTCATCATCAAAATTCATATCAAGCACTGTTCTTCTCTGACTTTAAATCCTTAATAACACACAGTTTGCAGTTATATACGAGGGCAGTTCGGAAACTTCTTAGCCTAGCACAAAAAGCGCGGTATAAACAGAAAAAAGTTAAGTGTCCTGGAAACTTCCATGTCTGTTATGAAGACATGTTAAATTTTGTTTCGATCTGGCAACTCCTTCATATAGAAACAGGTCTTCAAAAAAGACGCATCCGCAATTTTTTTTACAATGGAAAAATTAGAAATGCGTGCTGTCATTAAATATTTACATAAAAAAAGGTTTATCGGGACAAGAAATTCATAATAATATGGCGAATGTGTTAGGTGAAAGTGTTCCTTCATATGCAACAGTAAAAAATTGGGTTCCTGAGTTGAAACGTGGTCGTACAAGCATTGAAGATGAACCATGTGGTGTACGTCCAAAAATAGCAACAACAACAGAAATTGTAGTCATGATATGGTATTAAATAATCGACGAATAAACGTGCGCGAAATTGCTAATATCATGGGCATCTCAAATGATCGTGTCCATTTAATTTTGCATGAAGAACTACAGATGAAAAAGCTTTCTGCAAGGTGGGTGTCGCACTTGTTAACAGTCGATCAAAAATGCATAAGAATGAACATTTCTCAAGATTGTTTGCATCGTTTTAAGCGAAATAAAATGGATTTTAAGCGTCGTTTCATAACTGTTGATGAGACATGGATCCAGCACTACACTCCAGAGACAAAAGAACAATCCAAACAATGGACTGAAGCTGGAGGAAGTGCCCCAAAGAAGGCAAAAACAATTCAATCGGCTGGTAAGGTTATGGCAACGGGTTTTTGGGACTTCAAAAGTATTTTATTGATTGACTATCTGCAACAGGGTAAACCAATAAATTCAGAGTACTATTGCAACCTTTTGGATCAATTAAATGTACAAATTCGAGAAAAGCGTCTTGGCTTACAACACAAAAAAATAATTTTTCATCAAGACAACGCACCAGCGCACAAGAGTGATTTAACAATGGTTAAAATCAACGAATTAAATTAAATTAATGCTTGACCACCCACCTTATTCTCCTGATTTAGCTCCCAGTGACTTTACTTGTTCCCAAAGCTAAAAAAAATCCTTGCTGGCAAGTGTTTTACCTCAAATGAAGATGCAATTACAGTTGTAAACCACTATTTTGAAGACCTTTAGGAGAACTATTTTAATCAAGGGATAGAATTGCTAGAAAAGCGTTGGACTAAGTGTATTAAAGTTTCAGGAGATTATATTGAAAAATAAAAATAATTTTGAAAAACTAACTATTCTCTTTCATTGATAGGCTAAGAAGTTTCCTAACCGCCCTCGTAGTAAAAATTTAATATAGTAGCATGTAATGTTGAACACCTTTTCGGAATCTTTCGAACATATCTGGAATATATGCTATGTAAGGCGGACGTACCAACCACTGCTTTACGGTGCCCAACTAAATGTATGTTTCTGTTAAATAAAATTTGTTTAATGGGCTCGTTGGCGCCGCAGACTATGCTACGTAAATATAACTTTTAACGATCATTGTCCATTCATAACAATAACAGCTACGTAGCCTAGTGGATAGTGTATTGGCTTACAAATTGCATGGTCCGCGGTTCGATTCTCCTTCCAGGCGAGAGGCGAAATATAAACAAGTATATACGGCCGTAAGTTCGGCCAGGCCGAAGCTTATGTACCCTCCACCATGGATTGCGTAGAAACTTCTACTGAAGACTGTCATCCACAATCGAATTACTTTGGTTGTGGTATCTTAAATCGTTTTCTAAATTGTGAGTTAGTCCATACGTGGTACGAGTATATATTAGACAAAAAATGTATGTGTAGGTAAGTCTACAAATAATTACGAATCGATATGGATTTTTGCACGGTACGTAGGGAGCCAAAATTGAAATATGGGGGTCGCTTATATGGGGGCTAAATATATACAGTTATGAACTTGATATGGACCAATTTTTGTGTAATTGGGGATCGATTTATCTGAGGGCTATATATAACTATATACCGATATGGAACTAGTTAGGCATGGTTGTTAACGGCCATATACTAGCACAATGTACAAAATATCTACTGACTCGGATGAAATTTGCTCCTCCAAGAGGCTCCAAAACCAAATCTCGGGATCGGTTTATATGGGGGCTATATATGATTATGGACTGATATGGACCTCTTTTGGCATGGTTGTTAAATATCATATACTACCACCACGAACAAAATTTCGCCGAGATCGGATGAATTTTGCTCTTCCAAGGGGCTCCGGAGGTCAAATCTGGGGATCGATTTATATGGGGGCTATATATAATTATGGACCGATTTCGACCAATTTTTGCACTGGTGTTTGAGGCCATGTATTAACACCACGTACCAAATTTCAACCGAATCGGATGAATTTTGCTCCTCCAAGAGGTTCCGGAGGTCAAATCTGGGGATCGGTTTATATGTGGGCTATATATAATTATGCACCGATATAGACCAATTTTTGCATGATATTTAGAGACTATATACCAACACCATGTACCAAATTTCTGCCGGATCGGATGAAATATGCTTCTGTTAGAGGCTTCACAAGCCAAATCTGAGGGTCCCTT
Source organism: Haematobia irritans (assembly GCF_050003625.1). Lineage (NCBI taxonomy): Eukaryota > Metazoa > Arthropoda > Insecta > Diptera > Muscidae > Haematobia > Haematobia irritans. Next base: position 208,644,300 of record NC_134397.1, on the reverse strand, counting down.
TATATGGGGGCTATACGTAAAAGTGGACCGATATGGCCCATTTGCAATACCATCCGACCTACATCAATAACAACTAGTTATATTTTTCGACAAATTGAAGAAACTTTTTTAGACACAATTTTTTTTCACTTGTTTCTTGTAATTTGAAAGAAAAACTTGGAGTTCAAAATTGAAGAATGTCTTTAGTGACATACGAAGTTCATGATGGGCACATTTGTAATAAAATGTACAAAATTTGAAAAAATAATTAAGTAAAACTTCTTACTTAATTTGTGTATAATTTTTCCCCGTTTTTTAGTTCATTTAACTAACGTACGCAAAAAATTATTAGAGTGAAGGAAACTTTCTCCATATATAATAATTCCATAAACTAAAATAAAGTTAAATTGGCTTTAGGGAAATAGAGAGTTCACTTGTTTTTTTGTGTTGAGTGCAGTTCTCTACAGAAATAAAATTTTTGGCAAAACTTTCTATAGAAATAAAATTTTGACAAAATTTTCTATAGAAATAAAATTTTGATCGTCTATTTTTATACCCTCCACCATAGGATGGGGGGTATATTAACTTTGTCATTCCGTGTGTAACACATCGAAATATTGCTCTAAGACCCCATAAAGTATATATATTCTGGGTCGTGGTGAAATTCTGAGTCGATCTGAGCATGTCCGTCCGTCCGTCCGTCTGTTGAAATCACGCTAACTTCCGAACGAAACAAGCTATCGACTTGAAACTTGGCACAAGTAGTTTTTATTGATGTAGGTCGGATGGTATTGCAAATGGGCCATATCGGTCCACTTTTACGTATAGCCCCCATATAAACGGACCCCCAAATTTGGCTTGCGAGCGCTCTAAGAGAAGCAAATTTCATCCGATCCGGCTGAAATTCGGTACATGGTGTTAGTATATGGTCTCTAAAAACCATGCAAAAATTGGTCCACATCGGTCCATAATTATATATAGCCCCCATATAAACCGATCCGCCGATTTGGCTTGAGAGGCGTCTAAGAGAAGCAAATTTCATCCGATCTGGCTGAAATTTGGTACATGGTGTTAGTATATGGTCTCTAACAACCATGCAAAAATTGGTCCACTCGGTCCATAATTATATTTATATAGCCCCCATATAAACCGATCACAAGATTTGACCTCCTGAGCCTCTTGGAAGACCAAAATTCATCTGATTCAGTTGAAATGTGGTACGTTGTGTTAATATATGGCCTCAAACTCCCATGCAAAAATTGGTCGGCATCAGTCCATAATTATATGTAGGCCCCATATAAACTGATCCCCTTGGAAGAGCAAAATTCTTCCCATTCGGTTGAAATTTGGTACGTGATGTTAGTATATGGTATCCAACAACCATGCAGGAATTGGTTCCTATCAGCCCATAATTATATATAGCTCCCATATAAACCGATCCCCAGATTTGACCTCCGGTGCCTTTTGGAGAAGCAAAATACATCCGATCTGCTTGAAATTTGCTACGTGGTGATCGTATATGATAATTAACAACCGTGCCAAAAGTGGTCCATATCAGTCCATAATCATATATAGCCCCATATAAACCGATCCCGAGATTTGGTTTTGGAGCCTCTTGGAGGAGCAAATTTCATCCGAGTGAGTTGAAATTTGGTACATTGTGCTAGTATATGGTCGTTAACAACCATGCGTTACTAGGTCCATATCGGTCTATAGTTATAAAGGGTGATTCTTTTGAGGTTAGGATTTTCATGCATTAGTATTTGACAGATCACGTGGGATTTCAGACATGGTGTCAAAGAGAAAGATGCTCAGTATGCTTTGACATTTCATCATGAATAGACTTACTAACGAGCCACAACGTCGAATTTTCAGTGAATGGGCCCTAGAAAAGTTGGCAGAAAATCCGCTTTTTTATCGACAAATTTTGTTCAGCGATGAGGCTCATTTCTGGTTGAATGGCTACGTAAATAAGCAAAATTGCCGCATTTGGAGTGAAGAGCAACCAGAAGCCGTTCAAGAACTGCCCATGCATCCCGAAAAATGCACTGTTTGGTGTGGTTTGTACGCTGGTGGAATCATTGGACCGTATTTTTTCAAAGATGCTGTTGGACGCAACGTTACGGTGAATGGCGATCGCTATCGTTCGATGCTAACAAACTTTTTGTTGCCAAAAATGGAAGAACTGAACTTGGTTGACATGTGGTTTCAACAAGATGGCGCTACATGCCACACAGCTCGCGATTCTATGGCCATTTTGAGGGAAAACTTCGGAGAACAATTCATCTCAAGAAATGGACCGGTAAGTTGGCCACCAAGATCATGCGATTTGACGCCTTTAGACTATTTTTTGTGGGGCTACGTCAAGTCTAAAGTCTACAGAAATAAGCCAGCAACTATTCCAGCTTTGAAAGACAACATTTCCGAAGAAATTCGGGCTATTCCGGCCGAAATGCTCGAAAAAGTTGCCCAAAATTGGACTTTCCGAATGGACCACCTAAGACGCAGCCGCGGTCAACATTTAAATGAAATTATCTTCAAAAAGTAAATGTCATGGACCAATCTAACGTTTCAAATAAAGAACCGATGAGATTTTGCAAATTTTATGCGTTTTTTTTTTAAAAAAAGTTATCAAGCTCTTAACAAATCACCCTTTACATAGCCCTCAGATAAATCGATCCCCAATCACACAAAAATTGGTCCATATCAAGTTCATAATTGTATATAGCCCCCATATAAGCGACCCCCATATTTCAATTCTGGCTCTCTACGTACCGTGCAAAAAGCCCATGTCGATTCGTAATTATTTGTAGACTTAACTATACATAACTTTTTTGTCTAATATATACCACGTATGGACTAACTCACAATTTAGAAAACGATGTTAAGAAGTTTTAAGATACCACAACCCAAGTAATTCGATTGTGGATGACAGTCTTTCGTAGAAGTTTCTACGCAATCCATGGTGGAGGGTACATAAGATTCGGCCTGGCCGAACTTACGGCCGTACATATTTGTTGTTATTTTTTTGTATGTCTCAGTTTTGATCCTTACTATTGCTATGTAATGTAAAATGAAATGCACATCATAAATTTGAAAAGTTATTTGTATATTTATATATTATTCATTGCATTGTTTTTGTATAGTATGAATTCCATGTAAAAGACCTACAAATAAAAATTAATATAAAAACAAATGAGTTGATATATAATATGGAGTCTCAAACAATAGTTGTGATATCAAGATCATCTAAAACCTAGGGTATACTATTCATGGAATAGCACAATGAGTGGTTAGAATTGTAATGCTTACCCATATGTAGTTTAACGACCAAGTCCACCAGTAAGTCCACCAACAACTCCAGTAACTGTATTAAGAATTCCACCAACTGTACCAAGGAGACCACCCAGATCCAAAACTTGTTGTGGCTCTGGTTCGGGGGCAGGTGCAGTTTGGACGGAGCTAATGGCCAATACCAAAGTGGCACCAATAACAGCAATGTTCAAAAATTTCATGTTGGCTAGTTGTGTATCTTTAGGTTCGATAGAAACTGATGATAATAAACACTAATAAACTGCACTTATATAGGAATTGAAGACCTATCCTCTCTCACTAAGAATATGCTTCTAACCTTTTGTTTCCAACAAAGTTGTGGTTGTATATGCATAAGAAAGTTTGTTAAAAAAAAAAATACAAACAAATGTACTAAACCGTGCAAATAAAGGGTGATTTGTTAAGAGCTTGATAACTTTTTTTAAAAAAAAAACGCATAAAATTTGCAAAATCTCATCGGTTCTTTATTTGAAACGTTAGATTGGTCCATGACATTTACTTTTTGAAGATAATTTCATTTAAATGTTGACCGCGGCTGCGTCTTAGGTGGTCCATTCGGAAAGTCCAATTTTGGGCAACTTTTTCGAGCATTTCGGCCGGAATAGCCCGAATTTCTTCGGAAATGTTGTCTTCCAAAGCTGGAATAGTTGCTGGCTTATTTCTGTAGACTTTAGACTTGACGTAGCCCCACAAAAAATAGTCTAAAGGCGTCAAATCGCATGATCTTGGTGGCCAACTTACCGGTCCATTTCTTGAGATGAATTGTTCTCCGAAGTTTTCCCTCAAAATGGCCATAGAATCGCGAGCTGTGTGGCATGTAGCGCCATCTTGTTGAAACCACATGTCAACCAAGTTCAGTTCTTCCATTTTTGGCAACAAAAAGTTTGTTAGCATCGAACGATAGCGATCGCCATTCACCGTAACGTTGCGTCCAACAGCATCTTTGAAAAAATACGGTCCAATGATTCCACCAGCGTACAAACCACACCAAACAGTGCATTTTTCGGGATGCATGGGCAGTTCTTGAACGGCTTCTGGTTGCTCTTCACTCCAAATGCGGCAATTTTGCTTATTTACGTAGCCATTCAACCAGAAATGAGCCTCATCGCTGAATAAAATTTGTCGATAAACACATTTCGAACCGAACACTGATTTTGGTAATAAAATTCAATGATTTGCAAGCGTTGCTCGTTAGTAAGTCTATTCATGATGAAATGTCAAAGCATACTGAGCATCTTTCTCTTTCACACCATGTCTGAAATCCCACGTGATCTGTCAAATACTAATGCATGAAAATCCTAACCTCAAAAGAATCACCCTTTATAACATAAACCAGAGACTTTAAATGAGTTAAATAAATTATTGTACAAATTTATAAACAGGCTTGTTTGCAAAAAAAAAAAAAAAATCCAAAAAATATGTATTTGTTTTTGATATTCTCTATATCCCTCAAATATATATATATATATATTGAATATTTCATTGTATACCCTATTCAAAGGTGAACTTTCTTTTGAATTTTCGAAAATACGGTTGATGCAAACTGGAAATAGGAAAATATTTAATTCAGTTGTGGCTATTGTTTGGTAATCGACCTTTGTTCACAGTTAATATACCCCCTTCCACCATAGGATGGGGGGTATATTAACTTTATCCTGCTGTTTGTAACACATCGAAATATTGCTCTAAGACCCCATAAAGTATTTTGTTATTGATGTAAGTCGGATGGTATTGCAAATGGGCCATATCGGACCACTTTTACCTATAGCTCCCTATAAACCGATCCCCAGATTTGATCTTCAGAGCCCCCATATAAACCCACCCCTAGATTTGGCTTGCGGAGCCTCTAGGAGGAGCAAAATTCATCCGATTCGGTTGAAATTTTATACGTGGTGTTAGTATATGGTCTCTAACAACCATGCAAAAATTGGTCCATATCAGTCCATAATTATATATAGCCCCCATATAAAAGGATCACCAGATTTGACCTCCGGAGCCTTTTGGAGGAGCAAAATTCATCCGATCCGGTTGAAATTTGGTAAGTGGTGTTAGTATATGGCCTCAAACACCCATGCAAAAATTGACCCACATCGGTCCATAATTATATATAGCCCCCATATAAAAGGATCACCAGATTTGACCTCCGGAGCCTCTTGGAGGAGCAAAATTCATCCGATCCGGTTGAAATTTGGTAAGTGGTGTTAGTATATGGTCTCTAACAACCATGCCAAAATTTGTCCATATGTGTCCATAAATATAAATAGCCCCCATGTAAACCCACCCCTAGATTTGGCTTGCGGAGCCTCTTGTAGGAGAAAAATTCATCCGATCCGGCTGAAATTTTATACGTGGTGTTAGTATATGGTCTCTAACAACCATGCAAAACTTGGTCTATATCGGTCCATAATTATATATAGCCCCCATATAAACGGATCACCAGATTTGACCTCCGGAGCCTCTTGGAGGAGCAAAATTCATCCGATCCGGTTGAAATTTGGTAAGTGGTGTAACTATATGGTCTCTCACAACCATGCAAAAATTGGTCCATATCGGTCCATAATTATATATAGCCCCCATATAAACCGATCACCAGATTTGAACTTCGGAGCCTCTAGGAGGAGCCAGGGATCCGGAGCGGAGCGTGGAGCGGAGCGGAGCAAGCCCTTTTTTTGCCGGAGCGGGAGCGGCATTTCTAAAATCCGGAGCGGAGCGGGAGCGGAGCGGTTTACAAATGAAAAACCGCTCCGCTCCGAATAAAATATTACTTGAATGAAATGTGTAACTTTGAAATTACTTAGTACTTAGCGTAGTGTGAGTAAACGTTTAAAATGTACTATATGTATTTTTGTACGTACGTACATTGAAGAAAACACAAAGTGTTTTTTTAGTAATTGTTTTCAAAAACGGCAAATGTCAAAATATGTCTCTAGTATGTGTTGTAAAAGTAACAACAGTACTTTCGATCAATATTTCATCCCGTATTACTACAAAGATGTTTGTAATGAACGCCAAAAAAATTGCATTGCAACGATCTTATTTATATTTAATGTTTTAGTTTTCTACACTGAAAAAAATATTGTCGTGAAGGTAAAGATTTCATGTCCTTAAAATAAGAATACAAATTTTGCTTAACATGGAAGACGCATTTCTCTAAAATAAAGTTTTTTTCCTTGTCCAAAAGTCAATAAACTTTTGAATGAAGTTGTAATGTCTTATAATAAAGTGATTTGACTTAAAAATGTGTATCATAACATAGATAAATTTTTTGAGGTAACGTCAACGTGACTTTAATAATTAAGAAAAATTCTTTAAAATTAATAAAATTGTATTTAAATTTGTTTCCTTTTTGCATCTTGCCTACAAAGCAAAAAATCGTTAAAAAATAAGACAAGTTTTTCAACACTTTATATTAAAGACGCTTTTTACTTGAAACCTAGCATAATTTCTACTGGAAGTCGAGTCTTAATATGGAAAATAAAATTGTCGTTAACTCGTTTTTAAAGGATTTTGATAACAGCTGACGAAAAAAAATCTAAAAAAAATTAAAAATTAACATTTGCTTCCTAGAAGCAAGTACATAACCACCAAATTTAAAAGAGAATTGCGTCTTTAAAGTATCCTTACTTGTATTCTCCGCTTCTTTGACTCGGAATTAATACCCAAACTGTTAAAGTAAAGACAAAATCTTTGGAACCGGGCATGCGTTTTTTCAGTGTAAGGACATTCATATTTGCTTTACTATTGTACTATACCCTAGCATTCTCTTATTTCTGATATTAGTTCTGGAAAATTTAATTAAAATTATGGATAGTTTCAATTTTGGTTGAAAAAATGTGCGCATATACATTTATTTTAATTTTTTCTCACATTGAAAACTAATGACTTGATTTGTATTATTGCATGTTATCTACTTTTTGTGAGAACGAACATTTCTTAAAAACGCTGTTCGAAAATGTATTTTTACAATAAAGGGGAAAAAAGCGAAATTAGGTAACACTAGATCTGAGTAAGAATATTCGTAGGTATACCACGGAGTGATTTCGATGGAGGTTGTAGCAAACATACACTGAATAAAAGCATACTCGGTTCCAAAGATTTTGTCTTTACTTTAAAAAATTTGGTATTGATTCCGAGCCAAAGAATCGGAGAATACAAGCAAGGACACTTTTAAAACACAATTCTCTTTTAAATTTAGGTTTTGTGTACTTGCTTCTAGGAAGCAAATTTTAATTTTTCGCTTTCTCAGCTTTTTTTCTTCATACACTGAAAAAACAGTGAACCCTTTTCCATTGCAAAATGAACTAAACTGTAGTAATATTGACCATGATTTAGCCCTTAAGATTTTTTTCAACTTGTCTAGTTTATAATTTTCTTAAATTTTAGTTCATCTATAACATTGTAGTTTAGTTCATTTTTACAACACCATAAGATTTATATACACCTACCAAGTTAAAAAGTCAGTATTATTTTGGTTTACTTGCTTATTTTGTGGGAAACCCGATAATAAAAATTGGTTAACAGTCTCTTTAAAATGTCGACGACTAGACTATTTTTAAATCAATCATTCCACAGTATAGAGAAATTAAATAATTAAAGGAACAACAAACCGTTTTACTATTATGAGAATTTTCATACATTAAAATTAAACTATCTTTAAGCAAAAGTACTTTATTATAAAAACTTATGATGAAAGTTCTTAATACAATGTTTTTTGTGAATAAAAATTACGACCACATGGAAAAGAGAGTAGTTCATTTGAACCCGCTGTTTGGACATTTTGACTTATCCTTTTTTTATTCATCGTAGGTAATTTTTTCACATATCTTGCTGGAAAAAATGGAAACAATAATGAAAATTGTTAAAAATTAATACCATGTAATGAAATATAATTTTTAATTCTTCATTTTAGCTTGTAACTTACCATATTTGGGGCATTTTATCAAATGGTGTAAGGAATTCAACTTTTCTTTGGAAAACGTATCTCATAAAATTTGTACCTGAAACAATTAGAGAAATAATGAAGTATTCTAAATAAACTCATAAAACTGTGTTGTTATCGATGTGAAAGATATAATAAAATAAATATTCTAGTTGAAAGAAAGCCAAAGTTTTAATATAAAACTTACCAATTCTCTATTAAATTGTACGCTGAGGGGAAATATAAAAAGTTGTCCAAATTTATTTGGGTTACTCTGAAATTAAATATTAAATAAAATTATTAAATGACTTTTCAAAAAATCTAATGAAAAAAATAATAATATGCATTCCTAGACAGTCATCAAAATGACGACACGTAATTTCATTTTCGATTTAAAATGCATTTTAGTCTATTGGGAAATGGTAAATTTAAGTTATACTAATTCGACCGTTTTATGAATTTTTGTTTTATACTACTTAAAACCAAATTGAATAAGAAAATAAATTCAAGTTTGGTTCACTTTTTCGCTCACGATGAAAATTATATCGTCTTGAAATCAGCCGTAGTCAAAATGACGAAGGATGACGTTAATGTACAAAAAATAAGGATGGCTGTCCAGGGTTAAAAGAAAGTTAAAGAAAACTTACCAATTCACTATTAAATTACAGGCAAAGGAGTACTAAAAATTTGTCCAAATTTTAAGGGGTTATTCTGAAATTAAATATTTATTTTTACATTAAAAATATTACATTAGTTTCCAAAAAAATTAATTAAAGAAATACTAAAATAAGGTATTAAAAACCTGTAATTTTGATGATAAAAAGGTCATAAAAACGTAAATATTCTAGTTGAAAGAAAGCCAATTTTTAAAAGAAAACTTACCAATTCTCTACCTTTTTAAATTTGTTTTAATCCGTCTGGAGTTGCTCTGAAATTAAATATCGCTTTTACAAGAAAGAAAAACATTAAACTGGTTTCCAAAAAAAAAAATAATTAACAAATAATAACATACATAAAAAATATTCTTTTCAAAAGAAAGCCATATTAAAAAAATACTTACCAATTTATGAGTAAACTATACGCTGAGATATAACAAAAATTTTCCAAATTCATCTGGAATTGAATATTAATTTTTTTACATAGAATAATAAAAATTTCAATACACTTTCAATTTCAACATATTTTCCTAAATATTCTTAATAACTTGTTTTCTAAACTACCGATAAAATATTAATAACTTTCATTTAAAAGGTTTAATAAACAAACACCAATATATGACTCAAAAATCCAAAATATTCCATGCCTTTATATTCCCTTGTTGCATACCTACTTAAAAGATGCAACAGCCCACGCCAACGCCAACAATACAACTGAAGCATGCCAAACAAAACCAAGCAAAGCCAAAACATCCCTACAACAACAAAAACACATGTGCCTTTATTGAAAACAACACCTCATCCAGCCAAAAACCATCAACGAATAACAAACACACACACACAAGCCACTAAATGAACAAAAATAAAAACAACCCCACGCTCATGTATACACAACAAAACTCAAGTAACATCATCTTTACATTAATCACATTCCACTATTTCGATAAAGATCTCTGTACTATTCATTAGTTCATCGCATCTGCTGACAATTTACTCTAAGAATAATATTCGTAAAGGCACACCAGTTTATGAGCGATGAAACGTTTAACTTAAAATTTGCAAAATTTTCATGAAATGTTATCTACCATTTTTGACGAAAATGTCTATAAATTTAATTACATGTGAACTAAAAATATTTCATTGTGTAATTTTTTACCAACAATTATTAACTATAGGAATAGTCAGTAAGAAATTGCTATCCACTTTCAAGTTCATTTTTCGTAAAAAAAATATTTTCTCATACAAAAAAATCTTATAGTAAATTGCACTTATTATTTAGAAAATACTTTACATTTCACAAGTAGTTTTATAGCATGACAAACGAATTTTTAACTACCAGTTAAGAAATTTTTTAAGGAAATTTCCATCGTATTTTGTAGGCCATGAACTAAACGATTGCTACTTAGAATTTGTAAAATTTCCTTTCGAGTAGTTAATTTTCGTTCAAGATACGAAAAATGAACTAAAATTCTGGAAAATTCTTGTAATAAATTATTGTAAAAATCTTCTTAATTTTACGAGACACTTTTTTTTCTGTGTATGCTACCAAAGTCCTTTAAAAACGAGTTAACGGCAACTTTATTTTCCAAATTAGGACTCGACTTCCAGTAGAAATTATTCTATGTTTGAAGTAAAAACTTCTTTAAAATAAAGTTTTGAAAAACATGTCCTATACTTGAACGATTTTTTCTTTGTAGTCCATATGCAAAAAGACAACAAATTTAAAGACAATTTCATTAAATTTAAAGAATTTTTCTGAATTATTAAAGTCAAATTGACCTTAGCCTATAAATTTTTTGTTTCATGTTAAGATACCCATTTTTAAGTCAAATCATCAAATATTACAAAACCTTTTCTCTATGTCTGTTGCAAAACAAAAAAAAACTTTCGGAGAGTAGTTACTTCTACTCTGTGTATAGACTTTCAATTCCAATCAGCGTTGTCGTTTTGGTCCGATCGGACCAAAATTGGTCCAAAAGATTTCTAATTTTTAAATTTGGTCCGATGGTCGGACCAAACAGAATTTGGTCCATTTTGGTCCATTTTCATAAATTTGGTTTCTATCACATATTAAATAGTAGATGGTGCACCGCAAAGAATATTGTCGGGAGGCCAAATATTTCACATGCTTAAAATACGAATTTTGCTTAGAATAGAAGACGTATTTCTCTGATATAAAGTTGTTTCCTTGTCTAAAAGTCTCTAAACTTTTCAATGAAGTCTGTTTGTCCTTATATCTAAGTGATTCTACATAAAAATGTGTATCCTAACATGAATGAAAATTTCGTTTTAATGAACTCAAAATGGATTTAATATTTCTGAAAAAATCTTCAAAATTAGTAAAATGTTTCAACACATTGTTTTAAAGTCATTATACCCTAAACCACATAGTGGTTAGGGTATAATAAGTTTGATCTGCCAGAAAATGTGCCTACCAGAAATATTGATTTTAGACCCCATAAAATATATACCGATCGACTCAGAATCACCTCCTGAGTCAATCTAGCGCTTGGTGTCCGTCCGTCCGTCTGTCCATGTATTTGTTGTTCACAGGATTCCGGTGGCAATTATTAACCGATTTTGATGAAATTTGGTAAAGGGAGTTTTTGGGCACAAGGACGAACGCTATTGAATTTGGAAGAAATCGGATCAAATTTAGATATAGCTCCCATATATATGTATCGCCCAATTTCAACAAATGGGGTCACGCTGTGCTTTTTTTCAAACGGATCGTCGCCAAATTTGGCAAAAGGTAATCTTTTTCATCGCCCTTCAAGTCTGCAAAATTTCATACAAATCGGTTCAGATTTAGATATAGCTCTCATATATATGTATCGCCCGATTTTCCCAGATTTAGCTATAGCTCCCATATATATGTACCGCCCGATTTTTCTCGAAGAGCGGAGCGATTTTTTTTCTCGGAGCGGAGCGATTTTTTTTTTCTCCGGAGCGGGAGCGGAGCGGAGCGAAAAAAATGGACCGCTCCGGATCCATGGGAGGAGCAAAATTTATCCGATCCGGTGGAAATTTTATACGTGGTGTTAGTATATGGTCTCTAATAAACATGCAAAAATTGGTCTATATCGGTCCATAAATATATATAGCTCCCATATAAACGGATCACCAGATTTGACCTCCGGATCCTCTTGGAGGAGCAAACTTCATCAGATTCGGTTGACATTTGGTACATTGTGTTGGTATGTGGCCGCTAACAACCATGCCAATCCTGGTGATTATCGGTCTATTGTTACATATAGCCCTCAGATAAACCGATCGTGTGATTGGGGAAATATGGGTTCATAATTGTATATACGAGGGCGGTTCGGAAACTTCTTATCTTATCAATGAAAGAGAATAGTTAATTTTTCAAAACAATTTTTTTATTTTTCAATATAATTGGCTGAAACTTCAATACACTTAGTCCAACGCTTTTCTAGCAATTCTATCCCTTGATTAAAATAGTTTTTCTAAAGGTCTTCATTTGAGGTAAAACGCTTGCCAACAAGGAGTTTTTTTTTAATCGGGGAACAAGTAGAAGTCATTGGAAGCTAAATCAGGAGAATAAGGTGGGTGGTCAAGCAACTCGTATTTTAATTCGTTGATTTTAGCCATTGTTAAAACACTCTTGTGCGCTGGTGCGTTGTCTTGATGAAAAATTATTTTTTGTGTTGTAAGCCAAGACGCTTTTCTCGAATTTGTACATTTAATTGATCCATAAGGTTGCAAAAGTACTCTGAATTTATTGGTTTACCCTTTTGCAGATAGTCAATCAATAAAATACCGTTGAAGTCCCAAAAACCGTTGCCATAACCTTACCAGCCGATTGAATTGTTTTTGCCTTCTTTGGGGCACTTCCTCCAGCTTCAGTCCATTGGTTGGATTGTTCTTTTGTCTCTGGAGTGTAGTGCTGGATCCATGTCTCATCAACAGTTATGAAACGACGCTTAAAATCCATTTTATTTCCCTCAAAACGATCCAAACAAGCTTGAGAAATGTTCATTCTTATGCGTTTTTGATCGAATGTTAACAAATGCGCCACCCATCTTGCAGAAAGCTTTTTCATCTGTAGTTCTTCATGCAAAATTAAATGGACTCGATCATTTGAGATGCCCATGATATTAGCAATTTCACGCACTTTTATTCGTCGATCATTTAATACCATATCATGCACTTTGGCTACAATTTCTGTTGTTGTTGCTGTTTTTGGACGTGCGCTACGTGGTTCATCTTCAATGCTTGTACGACCACGTTTCAACTCAGGAACCCAATTTTTTACTGTTGCATATGAAGGAGCACTTTCATCTAACACATTCACCATATCATTATGAATTTCTTGTCCCGATAAACCTTTGTTATGTAAATATTTAATGACAGCACGCATTTTTATTTTTCCATTTAAAAAAAAAAAAAAAATATTGCAAATGCGTCTTTTTTGAACACCTGTTTCTATATGAAGGAGTTGCCAGATCGAAACAAAATTTAACATGTGTTCATAACAGAGATGGAAGTTTCCAAAACACTTAACTTTTTTCTGTTTATACGGCGCTGTTTGTGCTAGGCTAAGAAGTTTCCGAACTGACCTCGTAGCATATAAAGCGACCCCAATATCACAATTCTGGCTCTGTAATAACCACGCAAAAGTTCATAGCGGTTCGTAACTATTTGTAGACTTTCCTTTGTTTGATTAATATATACCACAAATCGACTAACTTTAGAAGACGGTTTTAAGAAGTTATAAGATACGTGGCCATCGGTAAGCATTACCACAATCACAATCTTTAGTAGAAGTTTCTACGTAATCCATGGTGGAGGGTACATAAGATTCGGCCTGACCGAACTTACGGCCGTATATACTTGTTATTCTTTTAGTTTTGTAATTACCCTGTGGGAAATTTGTGCAAATCGCCACAGACGGACCTATCACAGGACTGGTGTGCTAATGCTCCACTTTGTTGCAATTTTTAAATTTTCATGATTCCTATACTGTCTTGATAGAACTCGACACATTTACTGAAAATGATCAATTGCCTAATATATTCGTAAATGTTTTCCTTTCTGTTGCGATTTGATTATTTGAATTTTAGCATACAAATCTCGAAAATTCGAAATCTATTATCGATCTAAAAATATTTGAAAATCGACTTTAGAGTTCAAATTTTTTCTTGAATCCGACTAGCATAAATCGATATTATCGTTTTCTATTTTCATTTGTATTCATAACTTCCAGTTGATCCAAGCGCAAATTGCCAAATCGATTATGAAGTGTTGTGACGTGACAAATTAAATTAGTTATTTTTTTGTCGTACATTATCAATCCAGCCCAGTGTTGCCAGGTTAGGGCTTTAGCGCAACACCCTCCCACCACCCTTCAAATTTAGTGGTTTCTATACGTTTGCGGGGATTTTTATGGGTAATATTTAATTGGAGTTTTTTTTAAGGTGTGGATAATATATCTTACACCTTCCAAATTCGGCAAGTCAACACAAGTTCCTAGGTTAGGTTAGGTTAAAGTGCCAGCCTGATTAAGTTATAGGCTCACTTAGACTATTCAGTCCATTGTGATACCACATTAACTAAAAGTACCTATTACATATGGGCACTTCTAGTTTTAGCCGCTGAACCTTCTCGATTATTTTCTTCTGTTGAACCAACCAAAAACATTAGCAGACTGCTTAAGTTAAAGTTTTCCAGGTCCGCCAATAATCTAAAGCTATATGCCCCTAAAATTCGCTTTAGCGTTATACAAAATGCAGGACACTCACACAAGAGGTGTTTAATTGAATCGTCTATTAGGCAGCGACCCGTTATAAAGGGTGATACGGTCAAAATTTGGTCAAGGGAAAACGCGTGTAAATCGGTGAAATCGTTTATTTAAAAATCAAATTAAATTCCTTTTTCAAGTTCAATTAGTATAAAATTCAGGAAAAATATTCAATAAGGCTTTCGCTTTTCCAAATCCGAATTGCCGGGCCTCACGCTTGACACCTGCCATCAGATTTTGTACAGCCACCTTGTCCACCTTCTTCACCACAGAAAGCCAGTTTGCCTTGAACTGCTGCTCGTCCTTGGCAGTTTTTTTAGTCTTCTTTAGGTTCCGCTTGACAATAGCCCAGTATTTCTCAATTGGGCGGAGCTCTGGCGTGTTGGGAGGGTTCTTGGCCTTGGGAACCACCTGCACGTTGTTGGCGGCGTACCACTCCATGGCCTTTTTACCGTAATGGCAAGATGCCAAATCCGGTCAAAACAGTACGGAACAACCGTGTTTCTTCAGGAAAGGCAGCAGACGTTTATTCAAACACTCTTTCACGTAAATTTCTTGGTTGACAGTCCCGGAAGCTATGAAAATGCTGCTTTTCAAGCCACAGGTACAGGCGGCTTGCCAAACCAGATATTTCTTTGCGAACTTTGACAGTTTTATGTGCTTGAAAATATCTGCTACCTTTCCCCTTCCTTTTGCCGTATAAAACACCTGTCCCGGAAACTGCTTGTAGTCGGCTTTGACGTAGGTTTCGTCGTCCATTACCACGCTGTCAAACTTCGTCAGCATCGTCGTGTACAGCCTCCGGGATCGCGCTTTGGCCGTCGTATTTTGTTTATCATCGCGATTTGGAGTCACTACCTTCTTGTAAGTCGATAGTCCGGCTCGTTTTTTGGTTCGATGCACGGTTGTAGACGATACACCCAGCTTATTTGCGGCATCTCGGAGAGAGAGGTTAGGGTTTCGCTTGAAACTACCGGCAAATCTCTTTGTCGTCTCAGCGGCTTCCGGTTTTCGATTTCCCCCCGATCCAGACTTCCTGACTGTCGACACACGTTCCCCAAACACTTTAATTACATTTGTAACGGCTGATTTGGTAACTTTTAGGGATTTTGCCAGCTTTGCGTGCGAGTAGCTCGGATTTTCGCGATGCGCGAGCAAAATTTTGATACCCTGCTCTTCTTGCTTGGTCGGCATTTTGACAACTGAAGTGTGAATTCCAAAATCAAAATAAGAGCAACATTCTACACACACACACCTTCAAAATGAGGGATGTTCAGGTTTTTTAAATGCAAAATTGAAAGAAATACGTTAAGTTTATATTGACCAAATTTTGACCGTATCACCCTTTAGCAGATATCAGGAGTGAAATCTGACGTCTTGAGGACATTAGCATATCTAGTATGCGGTTTAAGTTTAAATGGGGCAATATTTTGTTGGTGTGGTGTGCACCAGAGAACGGCTGCGATCTTTAAACACCAATTGGTAAAAAAAATTCAACCACCAATATTCAATGCAACCGACGACTCGAAACCGCGACATAGTAAAGCAATCACACAAATTGGTTACCCATATCTCAGCAGTTTGGTATTCTCTTATTTGGCACCCTCTCAATTCTCTTGAACTAATGCCAACTGCTAGTAATTGTTGTTGTTGAGTGTAATCACACTTAAGTGCCAACCTTGTTTTTTTGATGATGTCGATTGGTTTAAGATTGCAAGACACTGCATACGAACATTGTTATATACTATTGGTGTTTTTATTCTCGCATTTGTATCAATGTAAAAGATCGCATGGTAATTGGTGTCTTACTCACTGCCACCGACATTTTGTGGGTAAGATTGCAATACGAAAAAAAGCCACCGGTTGCAGTTCTCTGGGGTGCACCACGCCTCATAGTTGGGTATTAGAGTTTCAAATTTTTTTTCGAAAAGTTTCGCCAGAGTGTAATCCACTACGTTAGGCACATTTGGCATTATTTTCAGGACCGAACTGTGACAGTACAGCCGTTATTGCAGCTGACTGCAATAACGGTCTATAGAAACAAAATTTTGACAAAATTTGCTATAGAAATAAAATTATGACAAAATTTTCTACAGAAATAAAATTTTAACAAAATTTTCTATAGAAATAAAAATTTGACAAAATTTCTGTAGAAATAAAATTTCGACAAAATTTTCTATAGAAATACAATTTTGGCAAAATTTTCTATAGAAATAAAATTTTGACAAAATTTTCTATAGAAATAGAATTTTGACAAAATTTTCTTCAGAAACAATATTCTATAGAAATAACATTTTGACAAAATTTTCTATAGAAATTAAATTTTGACAAAATTTTCTATAGAAATAAAATTTTGACAAAATTTTCTATAGAAATAAACTTTTGACAACATTTTCTATAGAAATAAAATGATGACAAAATTTTATATAGAAATAAAAATTTGACAAAATTTCTATAGAAATAAAATTTCGACAAAATTTTCTATAGAAATAAAATGTTGGCAAAATTTTCTATAGAAATAAAATGTTGACAAAATTTTCTATAGAAATAAAATTTTGACAAAGTTTTCTATAGAAATAAAATTTTGACAAAATTTTCTATAGAAATAAAACTTTGACAAAATTTTTTATAGAAATAAAATTTTGACAAAATTTTCTATAGAAATAAAACTTTGACAAAATTTTTTATAGAAATAAAATTTTGGCAAAATTGTCTATAGAAACAAAATTTTGACAAAATTTGCTATAGAAATAAAATTATGACAAAATTTTCTACAGAAATAAAATTTTAACAAAATTTTCTATAGAAATAAAAATTTGACAAAATTTCTGTAGAAATAAAATTTCGACAAAATTTTCTATAGAAATACAATTTTGGCAAAATTTTCTATAGAAATAAAATTTTGACAAAATTTTCTATAGAAATAGAATTTTGACAAAATTTTCTTCAGAAACAATATTCTATAGAAATAACATTTTGACAAAATTTTCTATAGAAATTAAATTTTGACAAAATTTTCTATAGAAATAAAATTTTGACAAAATTTTCTATAGAAATAAAATTTTGACAAAATTTTCTATAGAACTAAACTTTTGACAACATTTTCTATAGAAATAAAATGATGACAAAATTTTATATAGAAATAAAAATTTGACAAAATTTCTATAGAAATAAAATTTCGACAAAATTTTCTATAGAAATAAAATTTTTACAAAATTTTCTATAGAAATAGAATTTTAACAAAATTTTCTATAGAAATAAAATTTTAACAAAAATTTCTGTAGAAATACAATTTTAACAAAATTTTCAATAGAAATAAAATTTTGACAAAATTTTCTATAGAAATAAAATTATGACAAAAATTTCTACAGAAATAAAATTTTGACACAATTTTCTATAGAAATAAAATTTTGACAAAATTTTCTATGGAAAAAAAAATTTTTACAAAATTTTCTAAAGAAATAAAAAAAAATTCAATAGAAATAAAATTTTAACAAAATTTTGACAAAATTTTCTATAGAAATAAAAGTTTGACAAAATTTTCTATAGAAATAAAATTTTGACACAATTTTCTATAGAAATACAATTTTGACACAATTTTCTATAGAAATAAAATTTTGACAAAATTTTCTATAGAAATAAAATTTTGACAAAATTTTCTATAGAAATAAAATTTTAACAAAATTTTCTATAGAAATAAAATTTTAATAAAATTTTAACAAAATTTTCAATAGAAATACAATTTTAACAAAATTTTCTATTGAAATAAAATTTTGACAAAATTTTCTATAAAAATAAAATTATGACAAAAATTTCTACAGAAATAAAATTTTAACAAAATTTTCTGTAGAAATAAAATTTTAACAAAATTTTATATAGAAATAAAATTTTAACTAAATTTTCTATAGAAATAAAATTTTGACAAAAGACAAAGAAATCAAATGTTTGCAAAATTTTCTATAAAAACAAAATTTGGACAAAATTTTCTATAGAAATAAAATTTTAACAAAATTTTCTATAGAAACAAAATTTTTATAAAATTTTCTATAGAAATAAAATTTTGACAAAACTTTCAATAGAAAAAAAATTTTTAAAAAATTTTCTATAGAAATAAAATTTTGACAAAATTTTCTATAGAAATAAAATTATGACAAAAATTTCTACAGAAATAAAATTTTGGCACAATTTTCTATAGAAATAAAATTTTGACAAAATTTTCTATGGAAATAAAATTTTGACAAAATTTTCTATAGAAATAAAATTTAAACAAAATTTTCTATAGAAATAAAATTTTAATAAAATTTTCTGTAGAAATAAAATTTTAACAAAATTTTCAATAGAAATAAAATTTGGAAATTTAGAAATAAAATTTTGACAAAATTTTCTATAGAAATAAAATTTTGACAAAATTTTCTATAGAAATAAAATTTTGACAAAATTTTCTATAGAAATAAAATTTTGACAAAATTTTCTATAGAAATAAAATTTTGACAAAATTTTCTATAGAAATAAAATTTTGACAAAATTTTCTATAGAAATAAAATTTTGACAAAATTTTCTATAGAAATAAAATTTTGACAAAATTTTCTATAGAAATAAAATTTTGACAAAATTTTCTATAGAAATAAAATTTTGACAAAATTTTCTATAGAAATAAAATTTTGACAAAATTTTCTATAGAAAACAATTTTGACAAAATTTTCTAAAGAAATAAAATTTTGGCAAAATTTTCTATAAATTCAATTTTTCAAAGTTCATAAGCAAGTTCCATGAGTAAGTGCTCCCTTTTTGTAGTTCAGTTTAAGAGTAGTATTTTCGCAAAGTTTGTTTTGGGTTGATACAAAAATATAAAATGAGAAAATAACAAGAATATACGGCCGTAAGTTCGGACTGGCCGAATCTTATGTACGCTCTACCATGAATTGCGTAGAAACTTCTACTAAAGACTGGCATCCCCAATCGAATTACTTGGGTTGTGGTTATACTTACCGATAGCAAGGTGTCTTAGAACATCTTAACATTGTCCTCTAAATTCAAAGTTAGTCCATACGTAGTATATATTAGACAAAAAAAAGTCAGATTAAATACGTTTATAACTCAGTTCTTGACCGCTATATACAGGGAAGTCCACAAATAATTAGAACCGATATGAACTTTTGCGCTGTAATTAGAGGGGAATAATTGAAATATGCACTGAAAAAAGCATGCCCGGTTTCAAAGATTTTGTCTTTACACTAATGATTTTGGTATTGATTCTGAGCCAAAGAAGCGGAGAATTGAAGTAAGGTACTTTTAAGACAGAATTGTCGTTTAAATTTAAGTTTTGCGTACTTGATTCTGGGCAGCAAATTTTAATTTACTCATTGTTTCTTTTTTTTCTTCATGTGCAAATAAAGTCCTTTAAAAACGTGTTTACGACAACTTAGATTTTCAAATTCTGACTCGACTTCAAGTAGAAATTATGCTATGTCTCAAGTAAAAATCGTCTTTAAAATAAAGTTTTGAATAACGTCTCCTATTTTTAAACACTTTTTTGCTTTGTTGCCAGGATATAAAATGACAACAAATTTAAAGACAATTTCTTTAATTTGGAAGATTTTTTTCACAATTATTAAAGAAAAGTTGACCTTAGTCAAACAAAATTTTCATTCATTTTAAGATACCTATTTTTAATTGGAATCACTTAATTATAAGGAAACAAGTAAGGAAAGTCTAAAGAAGGGCGGGGCCGACTTTATTATACAGTGCACCACTTTGTAAATCCACTATATCAAATCCGTAAAATGTGTTGGGTGCTATATATAAATGTTTTTGTCCCAAATACATACATTCAAATATCACTCGATCTGGACAAAATTTGATAGACTTCTACAAAATCTATAGACTCAAAATTTAAGTCGGCTAATGCACTAGGGTGGAACACAGTGTTAGTAAAAAAAATATGGGAAACATTTAAATCTGAAGCAATTTTAAGGAAACTTCGCAAAACTTTATTTATGATTTATCGCTCAATATATATATGTATTAGAAGTTTAGGAAAAGTAGAGTCATTTTTACAACTTTTCGACTAAGCAGTGGCGATTTTACAAGGAAAATGTTGTATTTTGACCATTTTTGTCGAAATCAGAAAAACATATATATGGGAGCTATATCTAAATCTGAACCAATTTCAACCAAATTTGGCACGTATAGCAACAATGCTACTTCTACTCCCTGTGAAAATTTTCAACTAAATCGGAGTTAAAAGTTGGTCTCTGTAGTCGTATGAGTGTAAATCGGGCGAAAGCTATATATGGGAGATATATCTAAATCTGAACCGATTTCAACCAAATTTGGCACGCGTAGCTACAATACTAATTCTACTCCCTGTGCAACATTTCAACTAAATCGGAGTTAAAAAGTGGCCTCTGTGGTCATATGAGTGTAAATCGGGCGAAAGCTATATATGGGAGATATATCCAAATCTGAACCGATTTCAACCAAATTTGGCACGCATGGCTACAATGCTAATTCTACTCCCTGTGCAAAATTTCAACTAAATCGGAGTTAAAAATTGGCCTCTGTGGGCAAATGAGTGTAAATCGGGCGAAAGCAATATATATGGGAGATATATCTAAATCTGAACCGATTTCAACCAAATTTGGCAAGCATGGCTCCAATGCTAATTCCACTCCCTGTGCAAAATTTCAACTAAATCGGAGTTAAAAATTGGCCTCTGTGGTCATATGAGTGTAAATCGGGCGAAAGTTATATGGGAGATATATCCAAATCTGAACCGATTTCAACCAAATTTGGCACGCATAGTTACAATGCTAATTCTACTCCCTATGCAAAATTTCAACTAAATCGGAGCACAAAATTGGCCTCTGTGGGCAAATGAGTGTAAATCGGGCGAAAGCTATATATGGGAGATATATCTAAATCTGAACCGATTTCAACCAAATTTTGCACGCATGGCTACAATGCTAATTCTATTCCCTGTGCAAAATTTCAACTAAATCGGAGTTAAAAATTGGCCTCTGTGGTCATATGAGTGTAAATCGGGCGAAAGTTATATATGGGAGATATATCCAAATCTGAACCGATTTCAACCAAATTTGGCACGCATGGCTACAATGCTAATTCTACTCCTTGTGCAAAATTTCAACTAA